>NC_141072.1:25938082-26495582 GCF_041138505.1 Cibotium barometz
TTTTTTATTTTTAAATGTGACGGTATTTTAAAATAATTTGGTTATTTGAATATCAAAAGTGTGTTGGTGTGTGTGTGAGTGTGAGAGAGAAAGTGAAAGCGTTTCAAAATATTTTAGTCATCCAAATGGGAAAAGCGTGGGTGGAGGTGGATGCGTGTGTGTGTGTGTGTGTGTGTGTGTGTGTGTGTGTGTGTGTGAGAGAGAGAGAGAGAGAGAGAGAGAGAGATGGAGAGTTGTTTTAGCCTGTCTTAAGTTTTTGTGTGTGTGTGTGTGTGTGTGAGAGAGAGAGAGAGAGAGAGAGAGAGATGGAGAGTTGTTTTAACGTGTCTTAAGTTTGTGTGTGTGAGAGAGAGAAAGAGAGAGAGAGTGATAGTTGAAACTTTGTGTGTGTGTGTGTGTGTGTGAACATGTGTGTGTGTTGTGTGTTCGAGAGAGTTCTTACATTGAAATTGAAAGTGTTTTAAATTTTTCAATAATTTGAATGGCGTTTGTGTGTGTGCACGTTTGTGGGTGAAAGTATTTTAAAAAAATTGGTGTGTGAAAGAATTTCAAAAGCAAAAGTATGATTTTTTTTTTGGTGAAAGTGAGTTTTTTAGAATGTTGCCTTTAAAGCATGACAAAAGGTTATGTGGGATTGTGATTTGAATTGCATGTAGTTAGTATGTGAATTAACTTTGTAGTATACATTGACTTACTTATATGTATTAGTAAGAGCAACTTCTTATCCACTTACTTACAAGAAACAGAGCAATTGTCAATGCTACGGTACTTCAAGAACCTATCAATGAACATCAAAATGCACAGGCACAGAGAGATATGGAATGAGGCTCTTTTTCATTTGATTTAAATGAGCTGCCTGTGGATGATAATTTTCATTCTATTTGTTGTGTCGTTGGTGATGTGAAAGATGTTAAATCCGAATAGCACTCTATAAGGCGTGTGTTTTCATTTCCTCAGAATGTTAAGCACCCAACAACTATGGTGGTGTATTCCGGAGATTGCACTCTTCACTCATTAGGAGCCCTTACTTATAAGTGCTATTTTTGTAATGCACTAATTTGGAAATGTGAGGCATTAAGAAAGCTAAGACAATATGTGGGCAAACACTGTTGTGGAAGTGGGAATTTCTATTTACTATCTTTGGAAAATCCACCTTCTACATTGGCTAAGTTGCTACTTGGTAATGATAATGCAAGTAAGGAATACATAAAGAATATATGCTCTTACAATAATGCCTTGGCATTTGTTTCACTGGGTGCTCACTTGGATAATTAGTTCACTAGGAGGGGAGGAGTATTTAATTTCCGAATCCATGGAACTACCTATCATCGTGTTGATTCTGTAATACCTAATAAAACACAAGATGTGGCTCCTCGATTTCCCCAACTATATGTGTATGATATAGAGCATGAATTAGAGAATAGACTTCATAGGATACCTTCTTTAAATCATAATGTACTTGAGAGGTTGCAAACAATGATGTATAGATTTAATCCGTATACCTATGCACTTCGTGCAATGAGAGAAATGTTGCAGTCAAGTCCACATGTAGATTTGAGAATGGTCATCACTGAAGCGCGATCAACTTCAAGGCAATACTTGGTTCCTACAGGAAGTGAGGTAGCAGCGATCATGCCGGGTCAAGGAGATAAGTTACATGTGGGGCATAGAGATATTCAAATAGTGTCGTGCATAGCTGCTATAAAAAAAAATCTAACCTACACCGTTCGTATATGCCTCTATTATATGTTCTTCTATTTCCTCGAGGAGAGGATGGTTGGCATGTTGGAATTCTACTCAATGGTGGGAATATGGTGGGAATATACAAGATTTAAATGAGGAGACAAAGATCGTAACTCAACGGCAATATTATGCATATAGACTACAAATAAGGGAAGATACAAATGCCTGCCTTTTGTGTGGTGATCGACTATGGCAATAGTACATTGTTGATGCATATAGTAGCATGGAAGAATCTAGATTAGTATGGATATGCAATAATTAGAAAGCATTTGCATTAGCATGTGCATCGTCTGGAATAGCTACATTGTTACTTTCAAATGGTCATAAAGCGTACTCACATTTTAAAATCCCATTGGTGCGCTCAATGCTACTAGCACATGTGGTATCAAAGCTAACAGCCCATTGGCTGAGGTGTTGAGGCTTGCAAGGTTAATCATTTGGGAATGAGGCTCCAACGATGCATCGGTACGCATATGAAGCATTGGACAGGACATTGAAAGACATTATGCAAAGTGATACAGTGTTTGGTGGGAAAGTTATGCTCTTTGGTGGTGACTTCAGGCAAATCTTATCGGTTGTGCTAAAGGGATTGCATGATTGTTGATGCAACGTTACGCTAGTCACATATTTGGAGATATGTGAATGTTTTAAAGCTCACCCAAAACATGTGGGTTAGACAGAGTGCTTATGATTGTGGAGAACAAGAATTTTCCAAATTGACATTACAAATTGGAGATTGCTTTATAGGCCATCCAAACAATGAAGGTAGAGTGGTAATACCACCACAAACGTTGATCCATGGGAACTCCATTTTGAGTTTGGTAGAATGGGTATACAAAGATCTTCAGAGAGTGAAGGATTATGTATGCTTTTTTAAAGACCGTGCTATACTTGCACCACGATTGTTTTTTTTAAACATTTGGATAAGCAAACGTTTGCTTTTGACTTGCTTTTATATACAGTAGCATTATTTATTTTTCTTGCTTGGCACAAAATACTGAACATATATATATATATATATATATATATATATATATATATATATATATATATATATATATATATATGTATGTATGTATAGGGAGAGAGAGAGACCTTAAATTGTTATGTAAATGATAAGTGTAGTGAGTGTTATATTTGATATCAGGGGTATATTGCTTAGGATGGAGGTGGCAAGGAGATCATTTTTATTTGTTTATGGTGATGGCCAAGATATTGAAGGTAATTATTTTTGAGATTGCTATAATAAAGGTATTATTGTTTTCCATAATCTATTTAATATTCATGGCTCAATTGTAGACCCTCCATTTTGGGAAGGACAAGCAATATCATCTCTAATTATTGAACTGTTAGAGAGCATTGTGAAAACTGTTTTTTTATGTAGCTTTTGCATTTTGTTTGATAAATTTATATTGCTATTGATACATTCTTTTCGTGCGATAGGGAATATCTTTAGTTTTTAGAACCCAGATTATTGCTAGGTTTGTATGGTTGAGACACTTACAACGAGAGCTTTGGGCTCCTTAGAATTTACAGTCTGAGATTATGAAAGATCGCGGATCAACTTCATGTACATGTAATGTTTGTGGACTATGAAAAGCCTAATAGGTTAGATTTTCGAGTCATAGGCACTGGACAATATATAATTTTTCAATTTGCTGTCTACAAGCTTGTTCAAATCCCATTCGCCTCAAATAATGATCCACCAAATGAGTTCTGTAAAGTTTTGTCATTTTCCTTCTTCTTTTTTACGAAAATATCTTGTAAATAGCTAACGTTTTTTTCTTAAATTTATTTTACCATATGGAGGCGAGGAGCATAGGCTTCCAAGGAGAGATAATCTAGTTGTCCGAAGATTGTTTTAAAGCTTTGTTCAGGTGTGTTGAGATTGTCAACATTATTTTGGATTAGAATGCTAGCTGTTTATTTATGCCAAGTTTGGTGCTTTATTAAAAGAAAGTATGTTAAGGACCATGGGGCCCATTATGGGCTTAAAATATAAGGCTTATCTCTACTTACCCTTCGAGGACAAGCGTTTCTTTTTTTTTTTGAAAAATTAGCTGGAATTAGAAAGTGCAACATAACACACACACCCATACATGCCATCGCTTGCGCAATGAGGGCTTGAACCCATGACCTTGGGACTCTAGAGCAACACCTCTCTCTACTACACTAATTTGCGATCGACAAGGATGCATGCAAGAATACTCTTGCCCGCCGGGTCAAGCCACTAGTGATAAGAATGCATCCAAGAATAGATTTTATGCTAAGCAACAATGGATGTTAAATAGAGTAATGGATGAAGAACAAGCCACATGGGTAGAGAGAAACATACATGATGAGTTTCTTGACGCATTGAAACAATAGGATACGTATAAATCCCCCTAGTTGGGATGGCTTGGTAGTTGATTTTTCCCTTTTTTTTGAATTTGAGGCTGCTCTGAAATATGCATTGGTTCCTATGGTGAACAATGTTGGAATTAGGGTTGCAGAAAAGCACACAAAGCTTGGAGAAGAAGAAGCAAGAATGCACACAACACACCGTGTATTAGATTGTGTCAATGTACAAAGATTAGTTAGCCCTAGAATAATGGGTGTATATACAAGCTGGGGGAAAAAACCTCCTAAAGAGGGAAAAAGTGCCCCGACGGTCCTAAGTGTGTTCACACACATCATTGCCTATATATATGGCAACAAATCCCCCCTGGGAGTGATGGTGTGAACGAGAGCTGGCACTCATGTACAGGGAAGTGCCATGCCCGAAGTAGATCAGTCCACAAAGAGGAGCAAGCCCAAAGATTTGTGGAAAGCTTCAAACTTCTCATGAGGAAGTGCCTTTGTGAAAAGATCGGCGAGGTTGTCCTGTGTTGGCACATATGCCAAGCTGATCTATCCTGCTGAGAGTCTCTCCCTGACATAGTGATAATGCACCTCAATGTGCTTTGTGCGAGCATGAAAAATTAGGTTTCTCGCAACTGCCAGTGCGCTCTGACTGTCAGTGTAGATAGAGGTGGCAGACTCCTGTCCAACACCCAAGTCAACCATAAGCCGTTCGAGCCACACACACTCAACTGTAGCTGTGAAAGCTGCCCGGTACTCAGCTTCACAACTAGAAGTGGCCACAGTAGGTTGCTTCTTGCTCAACCAAGATATGCATGAACTACCGAGCATGAAACAAAAACCACTTGTGGACACTTGTGTCATAGCAACCAGCCCAATCTGAGTCCGAAAAAGCATGTAAATTTGGCAGCAAAACGATCCCCCCTTGGGATAAAACAGCCCAAGATGTATGGTGCCACTCAAGTAGCGAAAGATGCGTTTAACTGCCTTCCAATGCTGAGACCCTGGCTATGCATAAACTTGCTCACCTGTGAGACTGCAAACTGAATGTCTGGCCTCGTAATGCATACATAAATAAGGCAACTAACAGTTGTCTGATAGAGTGTGACATCAAAGTGATCTCCAGCATCATGAAGACTCAACTTCAAACCTGTCTCCATTGGAGTAGCAATAGGCTTGTAGTCTTCAAGGCCAAATCTCCGCAACAATGTCTCAATATACTTTGTCTGACACAAAGCAATACCTCCATCACACTGCTTAAATTGTATCCCCAAATAATGATGCAATTGCCCCAAATCTGACATCTCAAAAGAGGCATTCAAATCAGCCTTAAAATCAACAATATGACTCTCATTCGGTCCTGTGAGCAGCATGTCATCGACATAGAGAGCAATGATTAGATGTACATCATCCACACGTTTAACATACAAAGTGCTTTCTGTTGGACTATTTTGAAAACCATGTGCAGTCAAATATGCATGTATCTTTTCATACCAAGCTCGTGGAGCTTGCTTTAAACCATACAAAGCCTTTTTCAACCTGCACACTTTGTTTTCCTGCCCTCTTAGAACCCTCTTAGAACAAAACCACGAGGCTGGCGATACATACACCTCCTCATGCAAATCTCCATTTAAGAACGCAATCTTTATGTCCAACTGATGTACATTCCAACCATTATGAGCTACCAATGCACAAATGCTACGAATGGTAGTCATACGACAAGTGGGAGCAAAGGTCTCATTAAAATGAATGCCCTTTTCTTGAGCATAACCCTTTGCAACAAGTCTAGCCGCCTTATAGTTAGCGATCAACCCTTTTCTTGAGCATAACCCTTTGCAACAAGTCTAGCCGCCTTATAGCGATCAACACTGCCATCTGGCTTTCGTTTCAACTTAAAAACCCACTTACATCCAATGACCTTTTTACCAATAGGCAAATCACACAAAGACCATGTACCATTCTCATTATAGCATCATATTCACTTTGCATTGCAGCCAACCAATTTTCTGATTTTTGTGCCTCATCAAATGAAAGAGGTTCTTCCTCTTCACACATACTAGACACAGCCAAAGCATAACAATCTGATGCATAAGAGGCATGCTGAAAACCTGAATGAGTACGACTAGAAATAGGTGCATCAATTTTACTATCACGCAAGGTTTGCACCAGCCATTTAGGCATACCTCTAGCCTGCTCATTTTTAGCCCTATCCTCATAAATTACATCCTGTAAATCTGCATCAGAAATAGGCTGATCTGTGATGTCGTTTGAAATCTGCATAGGCTGAATATTTGCCTCACTAGGACTTACATTTGAATTCCCACAGAGGCAACAACATATCAAATACATCCCGTGAGCTCACACCTGTCTCTTTGGTACATGATAACAAAGGCTGCACAGCATCTTCCACAAAAACAACATCTCGACTAATCAAGATACGGTTTGACTACTGCGGATGATACAATCTGTAACCCTTGCTCTCAGCACTGTAACCAACAAAAATGCATTTGACAACCTTATCATCCAATTTTCTACGTTGTTCAACAGGCACTCAAGCATAGGCCAAGCAACCAAAGACACACAAGTGACCAATAGAAGGCTTCCTGCCATGCCAAGCTCCGTATGGAGTAACAGACTGCAAGGCCTTAGTGGGACACCTGTTGAGTACATATGCAGCACACATGACAGCCTCAAGCCAAAACTCATGTGGCAAAGCTTGGCTCTTGACCATACATCGTGCCATCTCCATAAGTGACCTGTTTTTCCTCTCAGCAATACCATTTTGCTGAGGGGTATACGGCACTGTACATTGGTGTTTTATCCCACGACTAGCTAGAAATGCATCAAACTCTTTAGACATGTACTCCCCCCCTCGATCAGAACGGAGGGTGCCCACAGTACAATTGGATATATTTTCAACCATAAGCAAAAATTGTTTGAAGCACAAAAACACTTCTCGGACTTTGCCTTCAGTGGATATACCCATGCATGCCTTGAGTAATCATCAATGAAAGTCACGAAGTACAAGTGTTTACCAAATGACGGAGTTTGCATAGGCTCATATACATGTAATTACCAAATGACAGAGTTTGCATATGCCCACATACATCACTATGTACAAGTGTTTACCAAATGACGGAGTTTGCATAGGCCCATATACATCACTATGTATAAGTTGCAATTTGCGAGTGGCCCGCACAGAACCATCCTTTGGAAACGCAGAACGCTGCATTTTGCCCAAAATACAGCCTTCACAAACATGTTTCAATGGTGCCTCAAGAGGGGGCAATGAAGCAACCATATCAAATTTTTACAGATGCAGCAAACTAGCAGAGTTCAGATGACCAAAACGAGCATGCCATAGTTTTGCATCTGAAACTGCCTTTTCATCAGAAACTGCATTTGCTGAATCTTCCACACACTTGTCATAAGAATTGAGCCTATATAGCCCACAAAACAAGGTGCCAGATGCAATAATCGTATCACCAGAAGTCAAATCATGGTGAACAATACATCTGTCACCAGAAGTCAAATCATGAATAGTACATCTGTCATAAGAATTGAGCCTATATAGCCCACGAAACAAGGTGCCAGATGCAATAATCGTATCACCAGAAGTCAAATCATGAACAGTACATCTGTCATCCACAAATTTGACTACAAGTCCAAGTCTAGCAAGCGCAGAGACAGACAATAGATTCTTCTTTATCCCTGTGGCACATACAAAGCATCTGAAAGTGTGAAAGCGCTGCCATTTGCAGCATAATTTTACCAACGCCCTTCACTGGGTAAGAAGCATTATTGGCACATGTGACAGTATCCCCATTAGAGACAGCCTCAAGACAAGTGAACATATCATGATGCGAGGTAATGTGCTTTGTAGCACCACTGTCAAAATACCATACATTAGAGTCAACAGAAACTGCCAAACATGCATCATGTACAGATGGGTCATACTGGCAATACACGCTAAACACCCATTCTGTATCCTGCACAACATTTGCAGAATCTGCATTTGTAGAAGCATCCGCTATTGTGGCTGCATTCGACTCTTTCTTCTTTGCCTCTTTAGCCTTTAGCTTAGGGCAATTCTTAATGACATGATCAGTTGCCTTACAATAGCTGCACCTGGTCTTTTTCTTGCCTTTATCAAGAGCCTTCTCAGACCTATTGTTGCTACCTGTGGAAGGAGAAGAAGTTGCAGACCTACTAATAGGAGAAGAAACAGTGGAAGGGACTGCCTTACCGCTTCTTCTCTGCTGGATAGCAACAAATGCCTGATCAACTGCACGCTGCCTAGCCCTGTTTTGCCTAGACTGCGCTTCTTTTTTGCAAGAGCTTGTTGACTAAAGTATCATACTTGACAACATCAGGTATGTCCTCAGTAACAAGTCTCCATGTGGAAGCAAAAGTCTGATATGACTCAGGAAAAGCATCAAGAACAGTCTGCACAAGAGAAGGATCAGGAATAATCTCACCTGCAGAAATCAACTGTTCCATGAGATCTTTAATCTCAGCAAGAAAAACATTCATGTCATCATCTTCCTGCATAATCTTCGATTCTAGCTCTTTACGCCTGTAAGAGATTTTTGCCTCGTTACGACCTGCATACAAACCAGCTAGAATATCCCAAGCCTGTTTTGCTATTTTAGCTGAACAAATATGTGGAGTGATGTTACGTTTGACATAAAGTGCAATCAAGGCATGAGCCTGCGCATCTTTACCATCCCAACGGTGCCGTGCCCCCCCCCACGGAGCCGTGCCCATTGCCCCCTCGCGAGTTATAGAGAGTTTGCATTGATGATGCAACTGGAAAGGATAAAACTATTCTCCATGGGCTTGGTGATGAAGGTTGTGAACAAGAGTTGTATGAGCACCATAATGTCGATAGAATGGCCTCAGGTTCCGGGTCCAAGACTGAGCCTTCCTCAGTTTTTGATTTGATAAAGGCTATGCCATTAAATAGTAGCTTGCATGCTGCTATATGCAAAGTGTTAAAGACTTCCAAAAGCTTCTTGAGCTTCCAAGGTGTTATGATGGTTATGTTGCATTCTCGAGCTTCCCCCATGTGCTTCAAACTCCTCTATGATTGGTATGGAGCAAAAGAATGATAGTCATCATCGGATAGAATATGTTACGAGTACGTATGATTGCTTTGAAGGTGTTGTGCGTTTCAGTAGGTGCTCTGGCCACCTTAGATGTATTAATTTGGATTGTTCCTACTACATGAGACTCGGATTTCAAAATGAAACTCAATGGAAAGGAAGGATGAAGCGTAGTTGTCCAAAAGGATTTGTGACTTCGGAGCATGGAAACATTACTTGTAGGCATTGTGGAGAGATGCCTGAATGTGTTGCATCTTGCCCAGCAGTCATCTATTATTGTATACCAAATGATCACTTTGGCTTTACACGATGTGCTATACATCTAGGGCACCATACTCATCCATATGAAGAGGGCACTCAGAGGGCAGATATTCAAATGATTGAGGAGAAATTGTATTCCAAAGCAAAGGGAAATCCATTTCTTGCTGCACGACAATTGGAAACCACAGTGGCAAAAGATGTTATCTTGGACATGCTTATGGGGGCTAAAAATAAAAAGTAGTCAGATATTGGTGATGATGAGTTTGCTAGCATGATTGAGTATATAACGTCGCTCTCAAGCAGGAAAAGAACTCTGAAATGTTTGGAACATGCTAAAAGTGCCCAAAGAATTACCTCAAAGGGTTTTGAGGCAATCTTGGATCTCAAAGATAGATGCAGATATCCTTATTCAAAGTGTGTTATTTCCAGGAGGGCAGTTAGATTACCAGCCACATGTTTTTAAGATGTCAACTCTTGGTCCTGGGAGTGGATTAGACTTAGTCAATAGAATGCAGCCTGGTGGAAATCTGCAAGACATGTGGCTACATTTTGATCATGTGCACAGAGTTCAAGGCTGGCCAACGATGTCTGTGCATGTATATGATCCATACGTGCGGCAGATGAGGCCAATGCTAATTGGATTGCTATTCGCACAGTGTACTTTGGGGATGCTAATAAAAGAGTACCAGAGAGAGAAAGGAGTTGTGTCTTCCATTGGGAGCAAAGCATGGTGAGGCACACACAAAAATGTATACATCCTTCTTCCCAAGAGGATCATAAACGCTTGTGTCGAAAGTGGAGAAATGCACCCTCAGAGATTGCTACTGCAGAGAGCTGTAAAAAAGAGATAAGAAAGTTTTGGAATGTTGGTCAGTAGCCAGTGAGATATCAACATTGGAAACTTGGCTTTCCTGGTGGGAGTCAAGAGCATTCCATTGGGGTGCATGGTTTGTCTCCCAAGATGACTTTGGTGTTTTTATTCCAACAACCAATCTTTCAGAGGCAAAACATGCAAGCATGAGAGCATGTGTTGTTATAAAAAACAAATCACTTTGTTTGAGGCAACTGGTGCAGATATGTCAATGGCTGTTCTCCAAAGTGTAAAATACAATGCATATTTGAAAGGCACAAGGACTGGACTCGGGCCTGGGCTGCAAGACATGGCTAACAGATTTTACAACCAAGGTGAGGGATCCTCTTCAGGAAAAAGATTGGTTGACTTGACACAATCTTCTATGCAAGAAATGGGTGTAAATCCCACACATATGGACAACAACAATGGTGGCCAGAAGAGTATTCGCAAGAAAAGACCTGTGCTTAGTCAACCTGGTGTGATCTTGGAAGAGGATAGCCATAGGCCAAAGTACATTACTATCACTATGAATACTAAGCAAGATACAGTTAATGCAAAAAATATGGAGATGCCAAAAGAATCAAGGGTGGCAAAGACAGTGTGGGCAATTTGTAGGACTGAACCTGGAAGCAAAGTTACATGTTTTGGAGTGTTGGATGGACATACAGAAAGATGTGGGAGATTTATAAACCAAGGAAAAAAATAGGCTTCTCAAGGGGTGCCTGCACCATGCTTTTGGGGACGTCGCAAATACCCAAGTGGATTGGTGGAAGGATTTATTTGGTTTTGCAATATATCTAACACCCACAGTTGGGTTGTTGATGAGCGTCAGGTGGTCGGGCCTCCCGGTCCTGGTGTTTGGCCAATAGCTGAGGGAATAGGTCTTACGGCTGAGGGAATAGGTCTTACGGCTGAGGAGGTTGTTGAACTTCAAAAAAATGGATTTGTTTTTCATAGGGAGGTGAAACACATTTAGGGAGGTCAAGCTAGCAAGTCTGATGGGAGGGTTCCAAGTGCAATCCGTCCAAAATATAGAGATGGAAAGCTTGTCAAATGGAGGGCAAAATTAACAAAAGAATTTCAAGATTGCATAGAAAAAGGTCGACTATTGGATGCGCAAGTTGTTCAAGAGGTCATAATAACGTGTGGAGAGTCTCATATATTCCATGTTAGTACTGAAGGCTCTCGAGCAAAGGGTGTGACATATTCAGTGACTATATCTGATTTTCCAAGATGCACTTGTGAAGGTTTTCAAAAAAGAGAGGCCAAACACTTGGTTTATGTTCCTTGCAAGCACATGTACTACATTTTTTTGCAAGTACTTAGGTTGGACCAGAATGCACATGAGTTTATCCATCAAGTAGCACTTAGCAAGGTGGAATTATTTCAAGCATTGGGTAGTAGACGAACAAACCTACCATTGTAAGTTGAAAGATTTAGTGGTGTTAAGAATATCTAAAGGCAATGGTTTTGGGTACAACTTTTTGTTTTCAGGAAAGTTGGTGTTGTTTCCTTCTTGGAAACAAACATTTTGATTATTAGATTATTATGTAAACATCTATAAGGTGTTTTTGATGTAGTGCTCATACAGGCATTCCAATTCGAGAATTTTATGTAGTACTCATACTGGCCTTTTGAATAGAATAGAAAGCATTGATCTTTTGTTTCCTTTTTTTGCTTGTAAGATAGCTTTCCTAGAAGAGGGGTGATCATCAACCTTCTTAGTTGGTATCGTCCCTTCAACTATTGTGCAGAGTAACCTTCTAATTACAACATGTCATAATTTGCTCTAGCAAAAACTTCCTCATGCTTAACCTTCTTCTGTAGCCCTTGTTTAGAGAGGCACCAATTGGGTTGTAGCGAGGGTTTGATTCTAAGTTCAATGATCCACATGCTAATTCGAGTGCTACATGCCAATGCTTTAAGCACTTTTGCCAGATACAAAATTCTCAAATCTTATGCCTTGTAATTTAGAAATGAGCAATTCATTGCCCGACTACTATAAGTAAATATATGCCATTCCTCTCTGCCAGCTCAGTGTCCCTAGCAATAATTGTATTGCGATTGCATATGGAATTGATCATCCCTCCATAATCACATGCATTGTCTAAACCTTATAGAGAATGGAAGGTCGTAATCTTGCTTTTGAGTTATAAACATGAAAATAATTTCTGTTTATAACATAATTTTCCATCAACATTGTATACACACATTCAAGTGCTATTGCTAAGTGACCAATAGAAGGCTTCCTGCCATGCCAAGCTTCGTATGGAGTAACAGACTGCAAGGCCTTAGTGGGACACCTGTTGAGTACATATGCAGCACACATGACAGCCTCAAGCCAAAACGCATGTGGCAAAGCTTGGCTCTTGACCATACATCGTGCCATCTCCATAAGTGACCTGTTTTTCCTCTCAGCAATACCATTTTGCTGAGGGGTATACGGCACTGTACATTGGTGTTTTATTCCATGACTAGCCAGAAATGCATCAAACTCTTTAGACATGTACTCCCCCCCCTCGATCAGAACGGAGGGTGCCCACAGTACAATTGGATACATTTTCAACCATAAGAAAAAACTGTTTAAAGCACAAAAACACTTCGGACTTTGCCTTCAGTGGATATACCCATGCATGCCTTGAGTAATCATCAATGAAAGTCACGAAGTACAAGTGTTTACCAAATGACGGAGTTTGCATAGGCCCACATACATCACTATGTACAAGTTGCAATTTGCGAGTGGCCCGCACAGAACCATCCTTTGGAAATGCAGAACGCTGCATTTTGCCCAAAATACAGCCTTCACAAACATGTTTCAATGGTGCCTCAAGAGGGGGTTATGAAGCAACCATATCAAATTTCTGCAAACGCAGCAAACTAGCAAAGTTCAGATGACCAAAACGAGCATGCCATAGTTTTGCATCTAAAACTGCCTTTTCATCAGAAACTGCATTTGCTGAATCTTCCACACACTTGTCATAAGAATTGAGCCTATACAGCCCACGAAACAAGGTGCCAGATGCAATAATTGTATCACCAGAAGTCAAATCATGAACAGTACACTGTCATCCACAAATTTGACTACAAATCCAAGTCTAGCAAGCGCAGAGATAGACAATAGATTCTTCTTTATCCCTGGCACATACAAAGCATCTGAAAGTGTGAAAGCGCTGCCATTTGCAGCAATCAGCATAATTTTACCAACGCCCTTCACTGGGTAAGAAGCATTATTGGCACATGTGACAGTGTTCCCATTAGAGACAGCCTCAAGACAAGTGAACATATCACGATGTGAGGTAATGTGCTTTGTAGCACCACTGTCAAAATACCATACATTAGAGTCAACAGAAACTGCCAAACATGCATCATATACAGATGGGTCATACTGGCAATACACGCTAAACGCCCATTCTGTATCCTGCACAACATTTGCAGAATCTGCATTTGTAGAAGCATCCGCTATTGTGGCTGCATTTGACTCTTTCTTCTTTGCCTCTTTAGCCTTTAGCTTAGGGCAATTCTTAATGACATGATCATTTGCCTTACAATAGTTGCACCTGGTCTTTTTCTTGCCTTTATCAAGAGCCTTCTCAGACTTATTGTTGCTACCTGTGGAAGGAGAAGAAGTTGCAGACCTACTAATAGGAGAAGAAACAGTGGAAGGGGATGCCTTACCACTTCTTCTCTGCTGCGGGCAGTAATAAATGCTTGATCAATTGCACTCTGCCTGGCCCTGTTTTGCCTGGACTGCGCTTCTTGCAAGAGCTTGTTGACTAAAGTATCATACTTGACAGCATCAGGTCTGTTCTCATTAAGAAGTCTCCACGTGGAAGCAAAAGTCTGATATGTCTCAGGTAAAGCATCAAGAACAGTCTGCACACAAGAGAATGATCAGGAATAATCTCACCTGCATAAATCAACTGTTCTTTGAGATCTTTAATCTCAGTAAGAAAAACATTCATGTCATCATCTTCTTGCATAATCTTCAATTCTAGCTCTTTACGCAGGTAAGCGATTTTTGCCTCGTTAAACGACCTGCATACAAAACAGCTAGAATATCCCAAGCCTGTTTTGCTGTTTTAGCTTTTTGAATATATGGGGTGATATTACGTTTGACAGAAAGTGCAATCAAGGCATGAGCCTGCGCATCTTTACCATCCCAACGAGCTTGTTCAGTAGTTTGTAAAACAGCAACAACAATAGAGCTGCTAGAACCTGCAACATCCTCAACAGATCCTACATCCACAGAACCTGGACGTACATCCGTACCCTGCACAATGTTCCACACTCCTTTTGCAACCAAAACATGCTGCATCATGTATGCCCAAAGTGGGTAGTTGCTGTCTCCATCCAGTTTGTCTTCAGCAGACAACATGCGAAATACATCATTGCTGTTATCAGCCATGGCCACTGACTGAAACTGATGCAAAAGCTACCTGTAATGAAGCAAAGACTGAACAGAAGACAACTTGTGCTATGAACACCATATTAGTGAATTTGGGAATTTCCCAATTTTCATTTTTGAATACTTAAAAAAGGGGACAACAACCAAAAAAAAGATTCATCCTAGGCTAAAGCCCAATGGTAGCGCCCTTGCCTCCCAAAGTGGAAGTACCAGGTTTAAACCTACAATAGTGGCATGTAATTTTGGCATCCACAGTGACCCAAAAAAACATAATTAGATTTCTTTTTTTTTCCTAGGAAAATTGAATGTATCTAATGCATGGCATCGTAACTCTACTAGTTGATTAGTATGACTTTTCTTTCTTAGAATGCTTATTTTGCTAGACCATAGATTTGGCTTAAAATCTTGGTCTCATATGACATTTTGGCATTTTAGAGATGCTAACATAGTCTTTCTCCCTCCCTCAATCCCCTTGTTATCTAATAACAAAAATATCCTCCCTTCTAAGAAAAACCATAGGTGTCAAGTCATCGCATAAGGATTCCTATCTTTGTTTATTTGAAATTAAATTCTCTTGGTAAAGGTCATACAATTTTGTTTTCTTATTATGTGCATTACCTCCATTCCAAAAATTAAATTGGGCAATAATAATTTGTATAAGTTACCAAGAAATGTGTAAATTTCTAGTAAGAGTAGTAGCTATTTCTTAAATAGAAAAGGAAAGTGAGGCTAAAAAAACATTGTTGTTGAAACACCATTTTATCAATAGAAAAAGTTGTCCTCGTCACATGTCTCTTTATGTAGTGTGAAAAGATGTTATCAACAAGAAAACTTTTGACTCATGGAGCATATCTATGAACTACAATATTGGATATATACTATAATTTTTAATTGCCACTTGACTCAACATGTGTCATGGTATCTAATATAGTTGTCAAAGTACAATTGATACAAACATTATAAATCTTAAATTTATAATTTAGGGCTTAAAGAAAGTCATATTTAAGATTTTAAGATGTATAAAAGTCACCACATTTTCCACAAGGTTTGCAATTTGTAGGTGCAGCCAAATAGTTTATAAAGGTCGCTCATAAATCCTAAAATATCAAGGATGGATGAACTTGCACCTTTGGTGAATTTTATTCATTTATATGTTCAAACTTCATGCACACTGTTCTCTATAAGAGCATATTTGTAAGTTCATGTTAAATTATCAACTAAGAAGAAAAAACCTATTGGCATGGTGTCATCATAATATTGTTTAGGACTTTATATTGTTATCTTAGAATAAATGTATTAAATATTTTGGAATTGCACCTTATGATGCATGCATTTATACATTATGTAGCTTATTATTTAGCATCAAGATAAAAAGTTTACCTTCTTGAATGCAACTCCAAAATGGTTTTTAGTCATTTGGAAAAGTCATTTTCTCCAATATTTTGTACGTTTGAAAAGCCTAAAAACAACAAACTGTTAAAAGCAGCTTATGGTGCACTCATTTTGCCACCTCTCCCACGTCTCTCTCTCTCTCTCTCTCTCTCTCTCTCTCTCTCTCTCTCTCTCTCTCTCTCTCTCTCTCTCTAACTCAAGCTCTCTCTCTCTCTCAGCGTGAAAACAACAAACTGTTACAAGCAACTTATGGTGCACTCATTTTGCCACCTCTCCCACGTCTCTCTCTCTCTCTCTCTCTCTCTCTCTCTCTCTCTCTCTCAAGCTCTCTCTCTCTCATCCTGAAAACAACAAACTGTTACAAGCAGCTTATGGTGCACTCATTTTGCCACCTCTCCCACGTCTCTCTCTCTCTCTCTCTCTCTCTCTCTCTCTCTCAAGCTCTCTCTCTCTCTCTCTTACCCACTCTATCTCTTTCCATCTCCTCTGTACCCTAAACCTATTGTCGCCTTGTTGTTTCTCTCTCTCTCTCTCTCTCTCTCTCTCTCTCTCTCTCTCTCTCAAGCTCTCTCTCTTTCTCTTACCCACTCTGTCTCTTTCCATCTCCTCTGTACCCTAAACCTGCTGTCGCCTTGTTGTTTCTCTCTCTCTCTCTCTCTCTCTCTCTCTCTCTCTCTCTCTCTCTCTCGCTCGCTCGCTCGCTGTGCCTCTATTTGCAGGCCCCTTACTATTGTTTCACAACACACACACATACACATGGACCTTTCACCCATCATAGATTCCCAAGCATTTAGAGGTGGATGTAGAAGCCCCCTTAAAAAGCATGCAGGAATCCTATAGAGAATTGCATCTTTCCACTTGTATATGAAAGAAATGAGGAGGATAAAGACTTTATGGAAGTAAATATACTTCCATATCTAATGGAATTTAGAGATAGCACTGATGTTTGTACATTGGTCTCCTCAACACATTTTTATAAGAAACTAGAGTTTTTTATATCATGGAATGGATTGTAAGTATATTTTGTTGATATTGCAAGAAATATTTCCTCACTTAGTACACTTGTTATCAAGAAAAAAAAACATATTCTTGACTTAAAGAATTTCTTTTACCTAGGACTACACTACAACAAGATGACGACTTAGGGGCAGTTATTTTCAATGTTTTAGCAGTGGCTTATGTTTCCTCGCTAAGCGCCATTGAGGTGACATTTATAAGCCACAATAAGCATTGCTATATGCACTGCAGGGAGGAAAATAGAATACTCCAAATGAAGTCCACAAAGACATCTAGTA
This sequence comes from Cibotium barometz, assembly GCF_041138505.1. Lineage (NCBI taxonomy): Eukaryota > Viridiplantae > Streptophyta > Polypodiopsida > Cyatheales > Cibotiaceae > Cibotium > Cibotium barometz. Next base: position 25,955,477 of record NC_141072.1, read on the forward strand.
AGAATTTATCACATAAATATGTCAAACAAAATTTTATTTGTAATAAAGCATAAAAGCTCAAAAAAATGTTATAAGAAGATCAATATGTAGACAGGTATATACCCAGGGGCTTCACCTAAAAATATGTAAGTATAGCACATGAGTTCATCATGAGGGGCTTCTTAATTTAATAAAGTTACAGAACTACATTTACATGAGGGGGTTTTTTAACCAATTTTGAAAAAAAAACATAAGTTTATGAAGAAAAAGGAATCATTTTATTCACAAAAGTAAGTAAGTATAAGGGGTTTTTCTAATACTCCTTGAACGCATGTGATACTTGGGATTTATTAATAGTGCACCCCCCCAAGGGTATATAGTGATATATATCTTTACATTTTACCATCATCAATGCCATTCATCTTGTAATAGCTGAATAGCTGGATAGTGTCAAAGGAGATTCATCCAGATTTTATTGAGAAGGCTCGAGTTGAGTCAATTGAGGCAATATATATGATTGAAGAAATATTTCCAAGAAGCATACTCACAACTCAATTGCACCTTCTAGTACATTTGGTGGATGAGGTTGCTATATGTGGCTTTGCTCATAGTAGCCAGTGGATATTCTTTATTGAACGCTTCATGAAAACCTTGAAGGGATTTGTGAGGCAAGGGGTAAGGCAAGAAGGAGCCATGCTAGAAGGATGGTTGGTGCAAGAATCCCTCGTATACATCTCTGAATATTTGAAACAAACTAATAGATTCATGCTCAATGCATAGAACTTAATCTATACATAGAGCTTAATGGATAGAGCTTAATCTATGCATAGATTAAACTCTATGCATAGAGTTCAATGCATGCATCAAGCTCTATGCACGGAGCTTAATCTATGCATAGAGTTTAATCTATCCATAGAGCTCTATGCATTAAGCTCTATGTATAGATTAAGCTTTATGCACTAATGTAAATCGCTCTATGCATGGAGCTTAATCTATGCATTAAGCTTAAGCTAGATCCATGCATGCTTAATTTACCTAAGCTAATCCTAAACCCTGATACCCAAGGGTGTAATAATAGATAGACGAAAAGCATAAATGATTAGAAGGCTTACCAATTTTTGGTGAAGTTCAAGGAGAGGATTAGAGGACCTACAAAACAAAAGATTAAACAAAGTAACTAGTAATATAAAGCCCTAAAAGCTTAATGCATAGATACAAAACCCTAAAGAATACAAGCAAAAGAGAGCTTACCTTTGTATTGTCTAGCTAAAAGAGATGATTACCTACACAACATAAAAAGGCAAAAGAGTGATTAGCAACACATTTAATGAACTCTACGTACCAAACACAAGAAACATACAAAAGACCAATCCACATTACGCATATGCACAAAAAGGAGAAGGAGAAGAAGAAAAAAGAGAAGGCTAGTACTCTATGCATTAATCTTAATCTCATTATGTCTCTTATTAATCATTAGGTTAAGCATAATAGAAGCAAACCCTAATCATTAGGTCACACCATCACTTGTAGAGCGTTTGGATAGGAAAAGAAAGAGGAATAACAAGGGGAAGGGGAAGGGGAAGAAGAAGAAGAACACACCCTTAACTAATGCATTAAAATAAACAAAAGAGAAAAATACCTTTAAGAGCTTACACTATAGCCATTTGGTGAATGAAGAGAGGGAATTTTTTAGGGAAGAGAAAGATAGGCGTCGGTGGCGTCGCAGGTTTGAAAAGTTAATTTTTTCAGTGTCACTTAATTCCAAAGAGCAAACCTATGCATATACCATTGACTCTGCTAGACTTAATGTTGAATAGGTGGATAGTGTCAAAGGAGTATTGAGAAGGCTCGAGTTGAGTCAATTGAGGCAGTATGTATGATTGAAGAAATATTTCCAAGAAGCATACTCACAACTCAATTGCACCTTCTAGTACATTTGGTGGATGAGGTTGCTATATGTGGCTTTGCTCATAGCCAGTGGATGTTCTTTATTGAACGCTTCATGAAAACCTTGAAGGGATTTGTGAGGCAAGGGGTAAGGCTAGAAGGGGCCATGCTAGAGGGATGGTTGGTGCAAGAATCCCTCGTATACATCTCTAAATATTTGAAACAAATTGATAGATTCATGCATAAAGATGAGGATGAACAAATGGTGTCACATGTGCCACATTGAAAAGGACACATTCGAAATATGGATGAGTTCATGCGCAAAAAGGTCATTACATTTTGTCTTCTTAACACTTTTGTGATGGAAAAGTGGATTGAGAAATATGAAGATGCAAGAAAGATAAGGATAGAGGAGAGAAGAGCATTTTAAGAGATCAACACACAGGCATATGACATACCCATACAACCTAAAGGCTCTTCGAAATGATTGCAATATTGAATGGCATAAAGATTCCCGAGAGCAAGCCGAAAGGACGGGAGAGGAGATTACAAGAGAAGAATGGGACTATGCAAGAGGATGAGACTACCATGTAAGCAAAGATGTTTTGCTAAGACATATAATGTTGAATACTAAATTTCTTACATAAAATAGACTATATTAAAGAATTTTTAATTGGGTTGCGGTAGTATAAAATGCATAATGCAATGTGGTCAGAAGGTTAACATTTCCGCACTCAACGTGTGGACTCCAAGAGAATCATAACACCATATTAGATAATTTGGGAAAAATCCCATTCCCATTTGAAAAATGGGAGCATGGTGAACTTGTCCAAAACTTTGTCAAAACCCCCTCATGTGACATATCATCGGAAAGATCTTGAAGAGTAGAATCTAAATCTATGATCTCCGACAAATTTGGAGTTAGTATGTTTAAGATATGTCCAAAACTATATGGAGTAATTGATTCCCAAAATGTGAGATTTTTCCCAAATTACCTAATATTGACTTTCATGTATGATTGTGGTGTAATGGCAAGTTTTGACCAAGAAAATCGTGCTAGTAGAAGAGATAATAATATTAGCAAAAAAACTTGAATATTGTGGAACAATTAAAGACATCTTGGAGATTGGATTTAGAGCTTTCAAAGTGTTCATCTTTGATGTTAAGTGGTTCAAAGTGGTATATAGAGGTACTCAAGCAACCATATGCATATCAGACAATCCGCACTAGTAGGGTTCTTCATACGCTTCTATAGAACTCTTGCTTTTGATGTGCTCATACAACCGACCTAAACGACATCTGAAACAACTGACCTAAACGACTGCTGACCAAGGAGATTTCAGAGATCAATCAAAAGATTGGGCACGTAGGACAAGATTCACAAAAAATACAACCGAATAGCAAGCGCTAACCAGTGCAAATTATTTAACCACTCCATAATCATAACCAGTCAAGATCAGGAAACCAACGAACCATGATTATAACCAGTCAAGACCCTGAATCAAAACAATGAACCAGGTGAAGAGAGCACGTAATTGGAACATTACTAGAACCCTAATGAAACGAGAAAGCATCAGCTAGAGACCTTGCTTTACCTATCACCATCCTCGAGGTGGCTACTCTCACCCACCTGAGTATGGCAATAGAACTAAAGCAGGAGGAAGAATTGCAACCCACGAACACGTTGGAAGATCCTGAAAGATGTTGGACGACCTAGAATTTACACCCTAAGGAATTTACACCATAACCATTGCACCTACCACCATTTACACGCTAAGGAGTTTACACACTAACCTTTACACATACCACCATTCACCATAGCAAATTAATACCCAAAAAAAGTTTGACACCCATATTACCTGCTATAAATAATAAGAAGAGATGCGTTCTTTTTTCCTTTCTTTTTTCTTTAGCCTTCCTTCTTATACGGCCACTTGACCTTTGAGTTATTCACATAACTAGGCATAAGGATAAGAACTAGCACTAGGAGCTTATTCACATGCTCAAACCCAAGAGGACTAAGATCTCCTTCCATCAAGCTTCTGTTTTTAACTTTTCCGCTTCTTTTCGTTCATGTTGTGGGACCAGAACCATTGTGTGTGTTTGTGTGGAAGAGAGTTAATTGGGTGGCACATCCTTGATAAAGAAAGAGGCCAATTATGTAGGCACATACAAGTGGAAGTGAGAGTCTTTGTGAGTGACCTCATGCACGATGGGTGTTGTGATTTGTTGGGTTTAATGCAGGGAAAAACATGTTTCCTAGTTGTGGAAAAAGTTCCATTGCTTTCCCTTAGTGATGGATGGTATCATTTGTTGGGTTGCATGCTGTAGGTCTTAAAAATTGAGTGCAATATTGTACTGGTATTTGCATGTTTTCAAATTGCGTCCATTGCACTGTTTCTAGAGGTTGTTGGCTCGGAGAATGTTTTTCCCCTTCCAAAGTGAACCATACTGAAATACATAGATGCCGATACATCATTTTACATGACTTATACATGTCATGCAAGGCCTTGATGCATGGAGGTCCATGCCCTATGACATGCATCGAGGTCCTGTTTTGCTTCTGATGGAAGGTTTGGGAGTTTCTTTGAAGCTGTTGTGAGTTTGTCAAACGTCGGAGGTGATGAAGGGGTTGTGGACTTAGCAGGGCCGGTCGGTGAGCCAGACGCTACTTAGCAGGGCCAGCCAGACGCCTACTTATATAAAGCTAGTGCGCCCCATAGTTTACTCCAGCATCATTCACTCTGTAGAAGCGACCAAGCCTTGCCTCTCCTCAACGCCGCAGCCTCATCACTATGGAGCGACTGAAGCTGTACGATGGCCGTTCTGGCTTTGCTGCTGCTGAGCTTAGGTAAGGGGGGTGAGAGGGTGCTATGTTTGTATATTTGGCTTGTTGTTGTAGCAGACCAGACCTCTGACTAAAAAGGCGCTGTTGTGCAGGTACCAACAGCAGCTACGCCGCCCGGCCGGGCGCGGCGGAGGCCGCCGGGACCTGCTCTGCCAACCAGAGCATTGTGATCGGGCAGGAGGATCTGCGTTTCTCGCACCCTGCCAGCGTGGCCAGTGTGAGCTTCGACTGCGCCGACTGCAGGGTCAGCGACGTGCGGCTGGCGTGCGGCCCCGGCTGGTCGCAGGACATGGTGGATCCCACGGCTCTGCGCGTACTTGGCAACGGCGTGTGCCTTCTCTCGCCCGGTTGGACCTTTGCTCCGGGCGACCACATCGACTTCGTCTACCTCCACTCCCCTCCTCTCGATCTCAGCCCCCTCAGCGCCACCTTCGACTGCTAGCTCGCCCAGAATCGTCGCCCCTAGCCTAATCTCCTTTGAAGAATTTGGTCTTTTTGTCATGCAATGTTGATCCTCCTCTTAATCTAACCTACCCCTTTCCTTTGAAAATTTTTTAGAAGGCAATCTTAAAAAGCAATTCTTTGCAATGCAAATTCAAACAAAATGCCTTCATATAATTATGCAAGCAAAGTCCTACATGATGCGGTTCCAAGCACTGCGAATTTTAAACGATGCAGCTCCGAGCACTAAGTATACTGACCTCCGAGTGTGATAAGTAGATAAAAATACCTCCATAGACATATTCATTAATTAGTGCCCACTTGCGGGCACTAATTATAAGGTTAACGCCTTAGGCTAAGTCTCAAATTAATGCCCTAAAAATGTAACGCCTTAGGCTAAGTCTCAAATTAAGGCCCTAAAAATGTTTGACATCCACATTAGACAATCTAATGAATGAAAATCATCACGCTTCCATATATGCATAGAAACTTCTCGCATTTTCAAAGGCCTCAATTTTTAAAACGTTTTTTTCTTTCCAAATCTTGTCGAAGAATAAAACGATCAGAACTATATCAAGGATAGTGATACTTTATATTACATCCATTGATATGTACAAGAAGAGTTTCTAAATGATCATGGACAAAGTTATTTACATAGTTACATTATAGCATCGTGGTTGAGATCTAGACCGGGTGCTACATAAATACACTCATCTCGTTCAGTCATGGCACTAACAAAGTCTTGAATCTTTTCTTCCTTATCTTTCATATTTGCTGATTCTAAAAGACAATGCGTATCTTCAGCTTCCTAATTATTATGGTTGCCAACATTAGAATTATCTACAAAGTAATGTGCATGTTCACCTTTGATATAATTGTCCTGATAAAAGACCTTCCATATGTTAGACAAATGAGCATTAGCAGGGTCCTTCATACACTTCCACATAGCTCTTATCTTTGTTGAGCTCATACCATTACCTGTCCAGGCAACAACCCAAGATGCACAAGGGAAGAACTTGCCGAAGTGTATATATCATCTTCAGAAGAGTCATCCAAAGCGCCATTGTTGAGCTTTTATTTAGGATAAAGTTCTCCATGAACATGAAGACCCCAAGCAAACACGATTTTTGAGATCGCCCCCACCATACTGTGCATACAGAGCTCTACCTCGCTTTATCTCATCAAGAGAAACATTGTGCGCAAGTACCCTGAAATGTACATTGTGAATGTCCTTCATGCAATACGCAAGCATCCCCTCAAAAGTGTGCATCTTCACCTGACGCAAAGCACGACACATGATGATTCCACGATGAGGTTTGCATGTGTCCCATTGCATATAGGACTTCAATGTTTTGCCTGTACATTGATCAGAGAAGATGCTCGTGTCTTAACCACCATTTGATAATGTAAGTGATTCATCGTCCCACGCTTTTCTTATGTAGCTATTCCCTTGCTACACTTGTTTTTTATAAAACTACATATAGGTGCCCACACAATAGAAAGATCAAGATCACCACTTCCAACAACAATTGTGATAGAAACTTCCAAATCCTTGAGCTTGTCTGGTTTTACAACTTTCAAGATGTGTTTCCTCTTTGAAAGGGCATCCATAGACTCAAACACACCTACAAAACAAACATGCAGACAACAGTAAATAAAAATATAACACATGCAGAAATAGAAACAATGCTAAGTAGCTTATTTGTATGAACCTAAGATTACTACCGTCCTTGAGATGGCTACTCTCAACCACCCGAGTAGGACAATGAGAAAGAATTGTGAGTAGAAGGAAGAACCGTGACCCCTGCAAACATATTGGAAGACCCTAGAAGATTCTGGATGAGTAGAATTTACACCCTAGATGAGTAGCATTTACACCCTAAGGAATTTACACCATAACCTTTACACCTACCACCATTTGTACATGGTAAGGAATTTATGTCCTAACCTTTACACCTACCATCATTTACACCTTAACCTTTACACCATTAACACTTACACCATAACAAATTAATACCCAAATTTGTTTTTGGCACCCATATTGCGTCCCAAAAATAATAAGAATAATTGTGCTCTTTTTTTTCCTTTCTTTTTTCTTTGGCCTTCCTTCTTATAGGCTACGTTTTGGACAACTTTATTGAGAGGCAATTTACTTTTTCTACCTTGCATATTAGGCCATACATATCTTGCGATGGGTAGAATACCTTATCTTGGGAATGGTGGAGCAAGGTTTCCTCTCTCTTTCCTTAAGCAATATTCAAAGTGTTTCCTTGAAACTTTATGCCTCGCCTACCCGGCCTCCATGTATCTATGTATAAATAAGTTCTTAACTTGTTTATCTAGGTGAAGGATTTTGGTTTACCTCTCTATTCTCTTTTGAATTAAAAAGTAAATCGTTCTCTTTTCACATGTAAGTCCATGTCACACCTTAATTAAATGTAATTGAATTGTAGGCTCTAAATCATCATTTTTTATATTTATTTATTATTATATTAGTTAGTTAGGGTAAAACCCACTAAGACCTTAGCCATTCTTTTGTAGGGTCGCTATTCTTCTTACCTAAGTGTTTGAAATAAGGTTTCGACCCACACCTTTCCACAAGGAGGCATGACATTGTCATTAATTTACATAGTTTTGATATCTATCTATGACGTGCTTTCTAGAACCATGCATCTCTTTATTTAGTAGATGATTAACAAGGACACACACAATTTCCAAAAGGTTGAAGATTCTCTTTGTGTATACGTACCGATCAAGCCTCACACGATTTTTCTTTGAGATAGTTTTTTACCACGAGTTATTTAGCTAGTTACTTTGTTGAGGTGTCTCTCCGCATTATAGCGAGTAGGTGTTAAACCCTCAACCCTAAGCTTCATATGTTACAAAGAGTACAACATATTCCACAAAGTTAAAGTTTCCATTACTGGGAGAAACTCTAATTTGGTTGTGTTATTAGAAGATCCACATGTGGTATTAGTAGTGCCACCCATGGAAATAATTTGTGAATATTTCCATTGATGGAAATAATTTACAAATGTTTCCACCCATGAAAATAACTTACAATTTCTCACCTGTGTAATTTTCTTTTTTTCCTTGATTGGAAATGCCAAATTCCATATGGTGATGCCCTGGTTCTTCCACATGTAGATGTCCCAATTCTAGATGCGATGATGACTTAATTTCACACATGGACATATGCTAGTGGTGATGACTTAGTTTCACACATGGAGATATGTTAGTGGAAGTTCTATGATAGGGGTGAAAGCACAGAAAGGTGACTAGCTTTTTGTCCTTTTTTCGCATTTAGATAGCAAATACAAAGAAGTTTTGAATCTAAAGATAGAGTATATAAAATAGAAAATAGCACTTGTGAGTAATCAATCCATATACAATTAGTGCCTACAATTACAATTTGGCACTAATTAATGAATAGGCTAAGGTTAACACCTCAGGCTAAGTTTCAAATTAATACCCTAAAAAAGTTTGACAATATGTTACATAATGTCCACCCTTTAGATGAACGGGGATGCCAGGACGCTAGTGTGCTATGCTAGTGAATTGGTATCGTGGTGGGTAACCCGCATTACATACTAGTTTCCTAGTATTTTTGGTATAGCTTGAGACCATGCTTCACGGGTGTATATTTTTGAGGTGTAACAAGTAGTGCCATTTCGACAATTATGTGTGGTTAGAGTGACACAAATGGACTATGCTAGATAACTGCACATGGTCGAAGCGTAATAAGTGGTAAATGTAAATGATGTGCCATGCTAATTGAAGTATAATAAGTGGTATAAAAAATGCCCTGTTAGATGATGTGTATAATGATACTCTCATCGTAGTGTAATGAGTGGTGAGTGTATGTTGTGTTTGTGCCTACCAATGTTTCATATTGGGATTAATTATGGAGATAGCAATTAATTGGAACAACTAATGTATTTACGTTTGTGAGATAGGTGATGAGCAGTGCGTGTGTTCTACATAGAGGATCTTGTTAATATCATCTTGAATTATTATTATTTCTTATTCTTCTGTTGTCCATGGGCCAAATGATTGTACATATTATTTATGGACGCTTGTGCGTGGCATTGCTATATTACAAACAAATGTTAGAAAAGTTTTGGTTATTTACACTTAGTGTGTGAACAAGCTCTAGTGCTTGAGTTATTTTTGTAAAAGTGGAAAAGCAAGCCCTATTTTTCACGCACAACTATTATTAGCTCCTTGGGCTATATTTTGAATACAATTCTCAAAATACTCATATTGTGAAAGAAGAGCCTGCATACATGAGGGGGGAGATTGCACCCAATAGTATGTTGATGGTGACGTTTGCTCTATTTTCTTATTATATGCTATGCTTTAATCTTGTAAATTTGATTCAAGTATATGGTTTTATTCTTGATGAATAAGTGAGTTTGATTAATTATTCAAGAAGTACATGAGGTCTTGTGACATATCCACATTAGATAATTGAATGAAGAGAGAGAGAGAGAGAGAGAGAGAGAGAGAGAGAGAGAGAGAGGCAGATTTTTGGCAAGATTCCAAATGGGCCGGATAACCCAGAACATTTAGTTTTCTTTCATTTTTTTAGGTGGACATGTTTGTAGCATATCTGGTTAACTAGGAATGCCTTCATATTTGATGCAAAAGTTGGTATTACAGTTCACATAGGTCGTATTAAACGAGCTACTATTGTGGCAAGTCTCTTCCTTGCAGTCAACTCATTTGGTGGAGAATGACACATCTATATACTAGATGAGGTACTCCGAGCTACACCTATGGTTCAAAGTAATTAGTGAGGGAAAGCTAGTACATCCACCTGGCAGCCATGTGGCCATTTGTAAAGTAATTTTTGGTAATATATCTTCTATTACAAAAGAGAGAGAAAGAGAAAGATTGATCCTTTCTAATCATGCTTCACTTGTATCTCGAGGTCACACACTGAAGAGATTTTCACAAGCTATAATGCTTGGATGCAAAATTCTTCTTTCACTTGGTCAACTACTATATAGTAGACCTTCCAAACTAACTTGGCACAACTCACCCACTGGGGTGGGAAAATACAACTTTATATACATTGTAGTCTCATCATCGATATCCTTCCAAGTATATCTCTAAGAAAGCCTAGTCAATGCTATGATGCACGATCACTTGGATTTTCCTTTACAGGTGCAAATAAAATAGGATATCGTGTGTGACACCCATTAAAACATCATTAAGCCCTTTAGTAATAATCTCTTCACCATAAAAATTCCCCACTTCTCTCAAAGAAGGTGAAGAACTTTTCTATTAACCTCGCAAGTCAAAATATTTCTTCCATTTCTCTCCAAGGATTTTCAACAACAGCTACATCAAGAGTATGCTGGACTCAATTTTACTAACTTCATCATTTACTAACTAGCCTTCCACATTCCTTTCGGACGAATAATGATCATTGAAAATTTATGCAACATCTTATACGTCAACTAAAGACCTTCTCAATTATCCCAACATAATATTATACTCGATCTCACAAGGACATGATCTACAATAGGAAAGGAGGAATGTAAACCCATCTTGGGGCCAACAAGAGTTGTCACTATACATCTACAACAATAGTAAAGAGAGACACCACAAAAATGTATGATCAATCTATAAAGCAATGGTGTCCAAATCTACTTGTACAAGCGCTCTAAAAAGGTCTGATGAAATACTTATGACAATTGAATTCCGTGTTAGTGAAATTTATGCATGTAATATGTGATTAAGCATTGTGGATGGATGCATGGTAAGGTGGAATCAAAACCTATGTTCTGGATATGGCTTTTAAACTAATTTTTAGACATTTGAAAAAATCATTTTCCCTCATTCTCTCCCACATTTTGTATGTTTGAAAAACCTGAAAACAAAAAAACAATTATGCAGCTCATGGAGCACTCATTTTGCCACCTCTCCCATCTCTCTCTCTCTCTCTCTCTCTCTCTCTCTCTCTCTCTCTCTCTCTCTCTCTCTCTCTATCTATCTATCTATCTATCTATCTATCTATCTCTCTATGTCTCTCTCTTTCTCTTTCTCTTACCTGCTTTGTCTCTTTCCATCACCTCTGTACCCTAAGCCTGCATCATTGCCGCACTAAACATGTATCACTGGCACCTTGTGTATCATTGTCGCCTTGTTGTTTACCTCTCTCTCTCTCTCTCTCTAACCTATTTTGCAGGCCCCTTACTGTTGTTTCACTGACACACACACATATGCATGGATCTTTCACCCATCATAGATTCCCAAGCATCTAGATGTAGAAGTTTAGGCTATGTAGACGGTTGTGAGTCATGTGTAAAGTTTTCTACCAATGCAATCAAGGATTATTATGCATAGAGGAAGCAAGAACAATGTGCAAGGAACAAGTCTAAACTAAAAGAAGAACAAGAGCACAATGCAAGTCATAGTGCAAATGAGCAGAAGTGTCAAAAAATATGCAACAATGTTGCTCAGTACTTTAATCAATGGACCAAGGGTCTAGACGAGAAGACAAGGTTTTATATATTATCTTAGGTTCTCTAACATCGCTCCAAGAAGGAAATTTCTAGCAGTTTTCCACTATGGAACCAGACAAGTCTAATAGAGGGCATACGAAATACACTTGAAGATGTAGTGAAAGTGCCTAGAAACTCTGAGGAGCTATTTCTTAAAAGGTCTATTCCAATGATTCTTATGAATGGCGTCGGCACAAATACATCCTCTCTTAACATTGCAGATGCTTCAAGGTAGTTGAACATACACAGACATAATTTCTATGAAGCTAAAGAGCGTTTGAAAACCTTTGTTGATTGTATTTTGCCATTATCTTCATGCCATCAACAAGCCCATGCAGTAGGCATAATCAATGATGAGGTGAAATAGATGGTTTAAAATTTTTGGTTGTCATACTCATGTTTCACCCAACAAAAAGGATGTATGTCGCAAGCTCCTTGGTAGCAAATCTTATATTAAGCATCGGTCACGATCAATCTCAAGTAACAGCAACAACCCATGTTCCAACGCCTGTGCTGATATGGTGTGATTTTATACATTACATATTCCTTCATTATAGATTCAAATGCTTTGTGATGATGCCAGATACTAGATTAGATGTTTCCAATAGGTATACAAACAAATGCCAAATTCTCTACTCTTCTTTGATTCTATCATCCTTGTCTATGCGTTGTTTCCTTATTTCATCTTTGTTTATGTGTATTATGTCTGTCAATCATATTTTCAATTAGTCAATAGCAGCAGCAGAATTGAAGGGGAAGGTGTTCTAGAGTCAGCTTCTTTTGGCAGCTGTGTGTTTGGTTTAGTCAGCGGATGTTGTAAAGGAGTAACGTTTTCTCCCTAGATCTGACTAGTTGCTACCACATTAACTCTATAGAGAAGCTAGCAAAATAGCTTTTGGACTACTTGGGGAAGTTTAGGACTAGAAACTATTGTGCATAAAAAGAAACAGTCCTCCCTCACAAGGCAGGGCATGGTTCTAAATGGTTTTCAAATTGGGGTGGCAATAACCAAAACCAAAAAAACTGATGTAAAACTAGTAAGAGATTGGTGTTAAAATAGTAAGATACATACTGAAAAACAAGCTATATAGCAAAAACAAGTTTAATAAGCTTTTGACTAGTATTATACTGGTCCCAAACCAATATGATACCAGTTGTGGAATGATAGTAGCTGTATACAACTAACACTATCCATAGGGAAAATATTGGCTGCCGATTAAACATTGCTATCATATTGGCTTAAGAACAAGGTCTCCTCTAATATACTCTATATTTAGTAAATTTTCTAATTGGTATTATACCGGTTGAACACGTGTATGATATCAGGTAAACATCTAAAGGAGAACTTGGGGTGGCAATATGATACCAATGTTTTGTACCCGGTATGATACCATTTGGAACATTAGCTCTATGCAACATGCATTAGATATAAGGTAAAGATCAGCTTTTCTTTAGAGACAACACCAATTTTGAAACAATATGATACTGGTGTTAAACCAATAAGATACCGGTTGGTAAATTAGTTGCATACACCTAAGAACCTATAACTACAAACCAATTTCAAACCAATTTTTTAACTTGCTACGATGGTTTTGTATTATAGGTTGAACTATATTTATTGTTTAAGGAGATACATCCATAGGCACCAGTTCATCAACAAGCTTTCAAGAAATTAAATCCATACTTTGTGTGCAAGCTTAAGGATCGATACACTTGTTGATGCATAACACATGTTCAGATGTCATTCTTAAAAGATGACTTGAACTAGATTAGAGGATCTATTTTTGGGTTACATAGAAAAGCATGTCAATGTGATTGTGTCACATATTACCATGCATCCAGATGGGTGCAAGGCTGCAAAGAAGTCCTACAAGAGCATCACAAGCACATGGGAGTCAATCTTATGTCCCAAAGTTGAAGGAACTATGTTTCATGCTTTGAAGTGTCTTATGGGGAGTTGCACTATCTGTGGTCCTCAAAACATAGCAATTTGTCCAAGATATGTTGGTCGGCTTGTCACCATCAATATCTTTTAGGACATTGAATGTGGAACCACTGATGACGGCAAGACAAAGAAGAGGAAAGAGTTAATATACAAGGAAATGTCACGCAAGGCACTGAATCAAATGTTCAACGATCACAGTTCACAAAGTTTATTAAACATAATTTATGTACAAGTGGCAAGCTGAGCAATACAAAGAATGCTTGTCCAATTTTCTTGGAGATGTGGTAATATCTGTTGTAGACTTTGCTAAGAATTACTCTCTCAAGGAGAAAAATGGATATAGTCAATGCATTGGTATTCAAGACAAGTGTCCATATTTGTGTATATTACATACTTTCGCATTGCAGGTGACATCCACAAAATGATAAACTTTTATATCTCTAATGATAAGAAGCATGATACCCATTTTGCTACGCAACATTATTTCATGCTACATTATAATTGGGTATTACCTTTTGGCATTCCCCTACAACATCATTGGGTTTAGTATGATGGTGCTTCGTCTCAACTCAAAGCAAAAAGGCCTTTCTACTTTGTTTCGAGGTACATTGCCATCACAAGGTTGCAAATGACATAGAATTTCTTTGGCTCTCGTCATGGAAAGGGAGAGCACGACAATGCAAGGGCTATAGTGAAGAAGAGAGCACTAACTCATGAACAAATCAAGCCTAATGATGCTAAGCTACAATGTGCACAGGTGATGTTGTAAATTTTTTGCAAGAAACTCTCACCATTGGAGTAGATTCCACATATGCATCACAAGCTCGATACGCTAGTAAAGTCTTTTGGGAGATAAAGCTGGGTGATATAGATAGAGATGAGGCATGGGATGTTAAGGCTATAATAACAAACACAAGATAACTACATTCATTCTTTGCATACTCTCAACACGATCCAATAACATTGAGAGTGTGTCGGTTATCATGTTATTGCAGTAATTGTGTGGAACACTTATGGCCTAGATGCAACAATCAGTCTCATATTCATAGTTGGGACTACATTGCCCTTGAACCACTGGTAGATGGCACTGAAGAAGACAATGTTGACATTGATGTTAACATCACAAACATTGAAGAGGCCATCTACAAAGGGCACCATGATACCCTTAGTGATGTCCTTCTTGTAGGAGACAATTTCGCAATGACAGTTGAAAAAGGAAATCCACAAAATGCGGACTTCTATATCTTGAAATGCACAAAGGAGAAAGAGCTCTGCAAGATAAGACCTACAAAGGATGGGTGTCGGAATGCCATTGCACAAGGTTTTTTTATTTTGAAAGGGTTCTTCTATGAACCTAAAGATGAGAAAACCTACGAGTTGTGGAATGACAAGTCAAAGTCCGACTTATCATACGAGCAATCAAATTTCCCCAATGGACCCACACCCAGTTAACAAAAATATGTTTGTCCTATCCCCTAAGGTACATGAAGCTGCGTACAATAGTATGCTATTCAATTTTTAGCATACTTGTTAGATACATAACTGTGTAAAACAGTATGCCATCCAATTGTTAGCATACTTCACATGTTTCTAATGAAAAAAAAGAGAACAATATTCAATATCTTGTGAATTGTAGCTAATGTATTTATATATTTCAGAAAACATACATGTGTGTCGCTCTGTGTATACATGGGAGAATTTCAAGGCCTGAATGTAAACACTGAAACTAGCACCACAACACAAATGCAAAGCACCAATCAACTCAGCGGCCTCCTATGCTTGCCTCTAGGCCTCCATCTCAACCTATCTCCTAGATTCCATCCATTTCTCCACCTCAGCTATGCACCTTTCATATTCTTTGATAGAATCTTGGTGCACTTCAACATTCCTTTGGTACTATTCCTCTTGCTGGTGCAGTTGCTCTTCAGCTTTCTTTGCAAATTCACCTTCATGTCTGATCTCTTCTTTTGCACAATCATGGATAGCAAAAATATTTTTTTGTATAGCTTTGGTCTTGAATTGTTTTACATGCAATGGATTATATTTGTGCAAATTAAGTTCCTATACAAAAAGGGAAATGTTTTTTTAGAAACCTCATAACTACGTTAGATGGAGATGTATGTTATAAACACCACTTACATTAGGAATATTAAAAATCTTTTTTAACAAAAGAAATGCATTTATGCATGTCCTCCATCCACATCTAACATCTGAAGGCTAGAATAGAATCCTTATCCTTTGATATCCCATGTTTTTAACAAGATTTGGCTCCAATAAAATATGTTCCACAATGCATGAAAACTTTTGAGCACATCTGAGAGGTCGACAAAACAAGCATTAGTTTATCCTACTTAAATAAATCTATATGCTTGTGGAAGAAGGAAATTTCAATAGGGACTTACTCTCTAATGCAACCATGATATCCTTGAACAGAGTTTGCAAAGTAACATATATTTTGGGTAACATATATTTTGAGTAATGTCATGTAGAAGCAAACTCCAATGTTGGCTAAAAAAATAAACAAGACCTAGGTGTTATAAAAAAAGCACATACAAATCACCTAATATATGTTGTCAATCTATAACTTAACACGAGACTCACTCTTTGTTATAAGACATGACAATAATTCTTGCAAATCAAGGTTGATAGTTTGAAACCAGGCCATAAGGTCCAAAAATGATGTCTGGTTATTTTTCAATTGGCCTGATATGAGGGGATCAACAACATATGTACAATTTTGTACCTTTTTTCGTAGAAGTGATAAACAATACCTAAAGGCAAGAATGAATAGAAAATAGAATTAGGTTTTGTGAAAAATTAGTCCACTAGCACTTACATCATAATCATGCATCATACCATAGTTCCACATTGATCACTCTTTCTGTAACTTCCATTATCCTGCAACACTGCAAAACACGTAAATCGCGAATGCATCAAAGCTGGTAACAAGCCTTGTGCCTCGAATTGTAAATGCCACTCTAATGGGCGCACAATACTCTCGAAATCCCTTAATTGTCTGATATTCTCTACTTTAATGACGTTAATTTCTCTCTATATCCTATTGACTTCTAGACCTGCGTTAGCATTTGCTAGATATTCAGCAAAATTATCACCTTCATTGGCATCTCTGGGGGGTTGTGGATGTACGACAATAACCTCCGATTGTGGTTGTGCATTCAGTTTTGGTTGTGCGTGAGGCTCTAGTTGTGTATCATCTTGTTGCGGTCTTGTGCTTCTACTCTTCTCCTTGTCTGAGATCGGGTGTCCATGTCATGAGAAGCATGGGTGTTCGCATGCAGTATCATAATCATGCATGGCCTTGCACGAGGATGGAGGGGCAAGCCTATCAGGATCTCCTGCATATGTGACGATTGCTAATAGAAACATGTTCTAATAAACAATCATATATGTACCTCAATCTACAGAGTGTATCAAAATCCCGAGGTATTATTGTTTGTAAGCCTATGAGCATGTAGCAAGGAAGTATATATGCATCTTCAAAAAAATCAATCACCGAGTCTTAAGTAATCTCCTAGACACTCAAAACTATAGATGCTTGCCATCTCATGCATTCAATACTCTAGTGTTCACAAATATCATGCACAAGCCTCTGAAATGGTAGCCTGGCTATTGCAGATTACATATATCGCTCAATCTGATGCTCTTGCAGAATTTCCATGTGGCCTTGATATCTTCTCCTACTACTTTGCACGTGCATAAACTCCATAGGCCTTTCACTTATTCTTAGCCTTCAAGCAGCTTTCTTGGTACGTGCCATCTAATAAATAAACTTAGTAAGATGAAATGCTCGGAGTCAGTACCAATGGACTAGCAGGATGCACGTGAGCAACTAATCGTCACTTGTTGGTACACTGACCCCCACTAACAAGATCTTATTATATAGACCGTGAGCAACATGACCCTAAGGGGAGTCAGTACCAAGAGATATGGGGCCAACAGGATGCCAACAAGCCTCCTATTGCTTGGTACTTACCTCTTGAGAAAAATGACCCCAAGGGGTCAATACCAAGCAAAATGGAACCTACAAGATGCCAATGAGCCCACTATCACTTGGTATTGACTCCATGAGTAAAATGACTGCAAAAGGGGGTAAATACCAAGTGCTATGGGGCCTACACAGGATGCCAACAAGACTCATGTTGCTTGGTACTAGCCCCATGAGCAACATGACCCTAAGGGGAGTCAGTACAAAAGCGATTAGGGACCTGCAAGATGCCCGCGATCCTTTCACTTGGTACTGACCCAGTGAGAAAAATGACCGTAAGGGGGTCAGTACCAAGTGACACAAGGCCAACAGGATGCCAGCGAGCCTCATGTTGCTTGGTGCTGACCCTGTGAGCAACATGCCCCTAAGGGGGGTCAATACCAAGCGATTTTAGGCCTCCATGATTCCAATAACTGTCTTATCACTTGGTACTTACCCCGTGAGCAACATGACTCTAAGGGATCTAGTACCAAGCAATATGGGGCCAACAAGATGCCACCAATGAGCCCATGTTAATCCAATTCTAGGATTAACAAGAGCTACTACCATTATTTTACATCAAGGAGTCACGGTAGATACACCAAAGGGTCATACATTCATGATATGAAGCAATAGTGTCCAAAGCTACAACTTGGATAGGCGCCCGGTGTGACGGAGTATTTATGGTGATTCCCGCTTCAAGACGTGTGGTAGCAAGTTAGGATGAAGTCCTAAGTGATGTACTTCATGGAAATATTATGAGAGTAGTCACTGTATTAGCATAAGGCCTCTTATGAGCCTAAAGTGCCCAACCGGCCATAGTTTAAGTGAGTGTGAACACTTATGGCCATGTATATAAGTGAATTTCTCTCATAATACAACATACTCTTCCATTGTGTAATTGAGTCTTGCTCTTGCTAATCTCGGGGAGTGCACTACTAGAAAACCCTAGGTATCATGTGCGTTCAAGAGGTATTAAAAAAACCCCTTAACTAAAAAAATTCCCCCAATAAAATAACCCCTCTTTACTTATGAACTAAATGATTTTTTTCTAAAGTTGAATTAAAAAACCCCTCCTGTTAATGTAATCGTGTTAATTTTTCTCAATGTATCTAATTAAAAAACCCCTCCTGTTGAACTCATGTGGTACACTAACATTTTTTGAGGTGAACCCCCCGAGTTGTTGATCCTCTTGCTAATCTCTCTCCCTTATGCATGCTAGTAAGTGTGTGTGAGTGAAGTGAGGTGAGAGAAGGGACGAGAACCCGTACTGCAATGCGGCGGTGTGACAATGCTCGCGCGGCGGGAGACGCGGTGGAATTGCTTCTCAAGGAGTTGTAGAGCTTGGAGACCTCGAGGGTTAGCATGATTGAATGTCTTATAGGGTCACCGGTTGTGATTGAGCCTCATAATGCCAAACCTAAACTAGCAACCTAGATACAAAGCTTAGAGGAGTACCGCTTTCCCTTTCATCACACGAGGAAGATATACTCCCTACAGAAGACTCATTTAAAACAAACTATATGAATTATAGGCTTAAGAAAGCATGTGAGGAATTCAAGAATTCCCTTACAAGATTAAAACAGTCTCTAAAAACTGTTGGAATTAGGGTTGCAGGAAAGCACACAAAGCTTGGAGTAGAAGAAGCAATAATGCACACAACACACAATGTATTAGATTGTGTCAATGTACAAAAGATAAGTTAGCCCTAGAATGATTGGCATATATACAAGCCGAGGAAAAAACCTCCTAAAGAGAGAAAAAGTGCCTCGGTGGTCCTAAGTGTGTTCACACACATCACTGCCTATATATATATGGCAACAAATCCCTCCTGGGAGTGATGGTGTGAACGAGAGTTGGCACTCATATATAGGGAAGTGCCATGCCCGAAGTAGATCAATCCACAAAGGGGAGCAAACCCAAAGCTTTGTGGAAAGCTTTGAACTTCTCACGAGGAAGCGCCTTTGTGAAAAGAAGATCGGCGAGGTTGTCCTGTGTTGGCACATAGGCCAAGCTGATCTCTCCTGCTGAGAGTCTCTCCCTGACATAGTGATAATGCACCTCAATGTGCTTTGTGCGAGCATGAAAAACTGGGTTTCTTGCAACTGCCAATGCGCTCTGACTGTCTGTCAGTGTAGATAGAGGTGGCAGACTCCTCCAACACCCAAGTCAGCCATAAGCCGTCTGAGCCACACACACTCAACCGTAGCTATGAAAGCTGCCCTGTACTCAGCTTCACAACTAGAAGTGGCCACAGTAGGTTGCTTCTTGCTCAACCAAGATATGCATGAGCTACCGAACATGAAACAAAAACCACTTGTGGATACTCTTGTGTCATAGCAACCAGCCCAATCTGAGTCCGAAAAGGCATGTAAATCTGGCGCGACAATGATCCCCCCTTGGGATAAAACAACCCAAGATGTATGGTGCCACACAAGTAGCGAAAGATGCATTTAACTGCCTTCCAATGCTGAGACCCTGGGCTATGCATAAACCTGCTCACCTGTGAGACTGCAAACTGAATGTCCGGCCTCGTAATGCATACATAAATGAGGCAACCAACAGCTGTCTGATAGAGTGTGACATCAAAGTGATCTCCAGCATCATGAAGACTCAACTTCAAACCTGTCTCCATTGGAGTAGCAATAGGCTTGCCGTCTTCAAGGCCAAATCTCCACAACAATGTCTCAATATACTTTGTCTGACACAAAGCAATACCTCCATCACACTGCTTAAATTGTATCCCCAAATAATGATGTAAATGCCCCAAATCTGACATCTCAAAAGAGGCATTCAAATCAGTCTTAAAATCAGCAATATGACTCTCATTTGGTCCTGTGAGCGACATAGAGAGTAATGATTAGATGTACATCATCCACACGTTTAGCATACAAAGTGCTTTCTGTTGGACTATTCTGAAAACCATGTGTAGTCAAATATGCATGTATCTTTTCATACCAAGCTCATGGAGCTTGCTTTAAACCATATAAAGCCTTTTTCAACCTGCACACTTTGTTTTCCTGCCCTCTTTGAACAAAACCACAAGGCTGCGATACATACACCTCCTCATGCAAATCTCCATTCAAGAACGCAGTCTTTAAGTCCAACTGATGTACATTCCAACCATTATGATCAGTCTTTATGTCCAATTGATGTACATTCCAACCATTATGAGCTGACAATGCACAAATGCTAGGAATGGTATTCATACGACAAGTGGGAGCAAAGGTCTTATCAAAATCAATGCCCTTTTCTTGAGCATAACCCTTTGCAACAAGTCTAGCCTTATAGCGATCAACACTGCCATCTGGCTTTCGTTTCAACTTAAAAACCCACTTACATCCAATGACCTTTTCTCCAATAGGCAAATCACATAAAGACCATGTACCATTCTTCATTATAGCACCATATTCACTTTGCATTGCAGCTAACCAATTTTCTGATTTTTGTGCCTCATCAAATGAAAGAGGTTCTTCCTCTTCACACATACTAGACATAGCCAAAGCATAACAATCTGATGCATGAGAGGCATGCTGAAAACCTGAACGAGTACGACTAGACATAGGTGCATCAATTTTACCATCACGCAAGGTTTGCACTAGCCATTTAGGCATACCTTTAGCCTGCTCATTTTCAGTCCTATCCTCATAAATTACATCCTGTAAATCTGCATCAGAAATAGGTTGATCTATGATGTCATTTGAAATCTGCATAGGCTGAATATTTGCCTCATTAGGACTTACATTTGAATTCCCACCTGTAAAGAGAGGCAACAACGTATCAAATACATCCCGTGAGCTCACACCTGTCTCTTTGGTACATGATAACAAGGGCTGCACAGCATCTTCCACAAAAACAACATCTCGACTAATCAAGATACGCTTTGACTATGGATGGTACAATTTGTATCCCTTACTCTCAGCACTGTAACCAACAGAAATGCATTTGATAGCCTTATCATCCAATTTTTTGCGTTGTTACACAGGCACTAAAGCATAGGCCAAGCAACCAAAGACACGCAAGTGACCAATAGAAGGCTTCCTGCCATGCCAAGCTTCGTATGGAGTAATAGGTTGCAAGGCCTTAGTGGGACTGTTGGGTATATATGCAGCACACATGACAGCCTCAAGCCAAAACGCATGTGGCAAAGCTTGGCTCTTGACCATACATCGTGCTATCTCCATAAGTGACTTGTTTTTCCTCTCAGTAACACCATTTTGCTGAGGGGTATACGGCACTGTACATTGGTGTTTTATCTCACGAGTGACTAGCCAGAAATGCATCAAACTCTTTAGACATGTACTCCCCCCCTCGATCAGAACGGAGAGTGCCCACAGTACAATAATTGGATACATTTTCAACCATAAGCATAAACTGTTTGAAGCACAAAAACACTTCGAACTTTGCCTTCAGTGGATATACCCATTCATGCCTTGAGTAATCATCAATGAAAGGTCACGAAGTACAAGTGTTTACCAAATGACGGAGTTTGCATAGGCCCACATACATCACTATGTACAAGTTGCAATTTGCGAGTGGCCCGCACAAAACCATCCTTTGGAAATGCAGAATACTGCATTTTGCCCAAAATACAGCCTTCACAAACATGTTTCAATGGTGCCTCAAGAGGGGACAATGAAGCAACCATATCAAATTTCTGCAACCGCAGCAAACTAGCAAAGTTCAGATGACCAAAACAAGCATGCCATAGTTTTGCATCTGAAACTGCCTTTTCATCAGAAACTGCATTTGCTGAATCTTCCACACACTTGTCATAAGAATTGAGTCTATACAGCCCACGAAACAAGGTGCCAGATACAATAATCGTATCACCAGAAGTCAAATCATGAACAGTATATCTGTCATCCACAAATTTGACTACAAGTCTAAGTCTAGCAAGCATAGAGACAGACAATAGATTCTTCTTTATCCCTGGCACATACAAAGCATCTGAAAGTGTGAAAGCGCTGCCATTTGCAGCAGTAAGCATAATTTTACCAATGTCCTTCACTAGGTAAGAAGCATTATTGGCACATGTGACAGTATTCCCATTAGGGACAGCCTCAAGACAAGTGAACATATCACGATGCGAGGTAATGTGCTTTGTAGCACCACTGTCAAAATACCATACATTAGAGTCAATAAAAACTGCCAAACATGCATCATGTACAGATGGGTCATACTGACAATACACGCTAAACGCCCATTCTGTATCCTGCACAACATTTGCAGAATCTGCATTTGTAGAAGCATCTGCTATTGTGGCTGCATTTGACTCTTTCTTCTTTGCCTCTTTAGCCTTTAGCTTAGGGAAATTCTTAATGACATGATCAGTTGCCTTACAATAGTTGCACCTGATCTTTTTCTTGCCTTTATCAAGAGCCTTCTCAGACTTATTGTTGCTACCTGTGGAAGGAGAAGAAGTTGCAGACCTACTAATAGGAGAAGAAACAGTGGAAGGGGCTGCCTTATCACTTCTTCTCTACTGTGGGCAGCAACAACAAATGCTTGATCAACTGCACGCTGCCTAGCCCTGTTTTGCCTGGACTGCGCTTCTTGCAAGAGCTTGTTGACTAAAGTATCATACTTGACAACATCAGGTCTGTCCTTAGTAACAAGTCTCCACGTGGAAGCAAAAGTCTGATATGACTCAGGTAAAGCATAAAGAACAGTCTGCACAAGAGAATGATCAGGAATAATCTCACCTGCAAAAATCAACCGTTCCTTGAGATCGTTAATCTCAGCAAGAAAAACATTCATGTCATCATCTTCCTGCATAATCTTTGATTCTAGCTCTTTACGCAGGTAAGAGATTTTTGCCTCATCAAACTAGCTAGAAAATTCCAAGCCTGTTTTGCTGTTTTAGCTGAACGAATATGTGGGGTGATGTTACGTTTGATAGAAAGTGCAATCAAGGCATGAGCCTGCGCATCTTTACCATCCCAAGGAGCTTGTTCAGTAGTGGGTAAAACAGCAGCAACAGTAGAGCTGCTAGAACCTGCAACATCCTCAACAAATTCTACATCCACAGAACCTGGATGTACATCCATACCCTACACAATGTTCCACACCCCTTTTGCAACCAAAACATGCAGCATCATGTATGCCCAAAGTGGGTAGTTGCTCTCTCTATCCGATTTGTCATCAGCAAACAACATGCGAAATACATCATTACTGTTATCAGCCATGGCCACTGACTGAAACTGATGCAAAAGCTACCTGTAATGAAGCAAAGACTGAACAGAGAACAACTCGTGCTATGTAGCATGATCCACAATAGAATACGTATGCCTGTTTTGCAAGAAAACTGCACTGTCAAAATTTCTACAGAAAATAACAAAAACACTTGTGCAGAACTTGCAGAGTATAGGGACCTGCAAGCGCTCGTGAAAGCTCACCTCAATCGGAGAATGTGAGTCGGGAGGGTGCCGGCGACGTAGCCTTGGGAGCCGATGCCTGCTCTAATACCAATTGTTGAAATTAGGATTGCAAGAAAGCACACAAAGCTTGGAGTAGAAGAAGCAAGAATGCACACAACACACAATGTATTAGATTGTGTCAATGTACAAAAGATAAGTTAGCCCTAGAATGATGGGCGTATATACAAGCCGGGGGAAAAAACCTCCTAAAGAGGAAAAAAGTGCCCCAGTGGTCCTAAGTGTGTTCATACACATCACTGCCTATATATATATGGCAACAAAAACCTCATTTGAAGGAATGCTCTTCTTTCATGATAAAGCCAGCATTATATCAACACTTGCACCTTTAATGGCTCAACTTCAGTTATACAAGGACATAACGAACTACATAAACCAGGAATGTCAGGATTTGCAAGTTTCCAAACAGTCCTCATTAAGAATTGTCAGAGGACCAAGTGTGCCATTGTACGCATTTGGTACTCTTGAAAAAGCTGAGACCCAAACGGAGGGTGAAAGTGAATGGGAATATGAAACAGACATAGGATCTGAAGTTGAAACAATAACCGAAACACCCATGGTTCCTTTGCAAGATTCTATCAGGGTATGGTTGGATTTTCCTATAGGAAACGATGTTCAGCGAAATGCACATTGATTAGCCCTTGAGCTAGTCATAACATCGTGACAATAGACACTTGGGTGTCATTGGGACAACCTAAACTCATCCCGACAACAAGCAATAGAACCAATGAACAAAACATTGAAGTTCTAGGTTACTTTAGATACTCTACTCGAAAAATCAATTTGGCGATATGGAATTTACATTTCATGTCACCCTAGATTCCCTTGAGTATGATGTCATCATTGGCAGACCTTGGATAAGTGAATCGTTGTATTCACTAGATGAATCCATGCAGATAGTCACCTTGAACACTCCTGCATACAATGTACAATTGCTATTACGGGAGAAAGAAACCTTGTAGGAGCCGGAACTTCCAACATATCTTACTGAAAAAATCCCTAGGATTTTGGTTGGATTGGAAATTTCAAATAAAATCATAACAACTCAGGCACAGCTTTATCCAACACGAGAACACAATCTCATGACCCTCGAGCTATGGGATTTGTTAGGTCAACCAACACTCACAGCACACTCTGAAAGGATTACCTTTACACAAGACTTGAACATGCCATGTCTAGGGTACTTTGAACATACAATGTATATTGAAACTGACTCCCTCACTTGCAAGTTTTTTGTGGTTGAGTATATGTTGGAAGCAGATTTAATCTTGGGGCATAAATGGACTGTTGCTTCCCAAGCACCACTGTGCTTTACTAGAGCGATAGAGTCATCATGATGGTCAATGACAAAAGTTGATAGAACCATACTATGAGGAAGAGGATCCAACTTTAATGGATATCTATGATGTTGAATGTAAAAGGATACAAACCTCTTCCACAAAAGCCTCTCTACACCACGACTTACCATCATCTACGTCAACAACCGGCTCAATAAAGCCTCTACTCTTTCAACCCCATCCTCACCTACGAAGTTTGATGCCAAAAACTCGTAATCAATAGCTATTCCTAAAGAACTTCCTAGAGCCCAACCATCTAACTCTAACAGGGAACTCAAAGAAAAGGCCCCGGCTCCTATGCATCTTCATCAACAAACCTCATCAAAGGAGACAACCACATGCTCAAAGGCCTCATCATCAACAGCTACTCCACAAGAGACTCTAACCTCATCATCATCAACAATGCCAATAAGTCTCAAACCTGTAGCCTCAGTGCCAGTCAAGGAGGGCCCTAAACCTTCCACATCAACCCTAAAGAAAACCCCACCAAGACTCTCACACGATCACGATATCTTAATAGTATCAAAATGTGGGTGGAAACGTAGCTACTTGTAGCTCAAGGCTACTATGAAGGTGCCAATCAAATTTGCGTAATCGACAATCAAATCCTCTTCCTAATGAAGCACTCGAAAGCCCAGAAAGAAGAAGAGTCCTCCACAACACCGTCCATAAAAGCCTATGCAAGTTCCTCAAAGAACTCCACAAATGCAACAAGTGTGGGTACCAAAAACACTGTTGCAAGCACAAGGATACTACCAAAGAAATACCAAAGCTTGGGTCTCCAAGCACATCATAAAGTCCCCTAATCTTGCACAAAGAAGAAAACCTCAACACCAAGTACATCAGCAGCCAAATTATAGTGTTCGTCTCAAAGATGGGTGCATATGCATATGCTTCAACAACAAGAATACTATGATGGTATTTTCATCATAAGGTTGCCAAAACTGAACATTGTGAAGAAAACCTCACCACCGACATCAACCCCAACAACTTCACCTAAGTTTGACAAGAATGGATTCCCAAGAAACAACAAGCAAATCATTCAACCACTCTCGTGCATTCAGCACCAACACAAGAGCTTGTGTGTTCAAGCAAACAATCAGCAGTCTTCCCTACTACTACCTCGACATCATTTCAGCAACAAATTCAAGATCAAATACAGAGACTTAGGAGCACATTAGGAACAAAATAACAATGCTCTTGTCACTCCTCTAGAAGTGAGAAATGAGCGTATAAGAAGCTGTTGCTTGCAAATCCTGACCTAGGACCCATAAAGTGCCAAAAAAGAAAAAGAAAAAGAAAAAAAAAAGAGGGTCAAAATCTGCAAATTCACAGAATTCCATCTCATAGAATTACAATTCACGGAGTTCCATCTCATGGCTTAAGAACCTGCACTTTCACGATTTAAACCTCATCACGGATTAAGCCATATCACACAATAGCCACTATATATTTGTTAAGCTTATTGCTTATTACTATTCTTTTGGCTACATTAATGTAGCAGTTGCTCCATGAGTACATATCCATACTCATGCACTGGAGAACATTTGCACCAAAGCCTCACCATTAACAACTTCTAAGCCATATCACACAATAGCCACTATATATTTGTTAAGCTTATTGCTTATTACTATTCTTTTGGCTACATTAATGTAGCAGTTGCTCCATGAGTACATATCCATACTCATGCACTGGAGAATATTTGCACCAAAGCCTCACCATCAACAACTTCTAAGTACATCTCTGGATGGGGGGACCATGGTGGACGCCTAGTCAATGGTACAACCCATCGCTTGAAATTTTTCGTCAAATTACAAACCTCTCCAAAAGATGCCACAATCTTCCACAACTCAATGATTTTCAATCCCTTGAAGATCTGTATATTAGCCCCGCAAGTCCTATAAGTACCAACCCTTTCTTGGATGCCCACACCTTGGACATACTGGCTAGTCTAGGAAGGGTAGTGTACTTTGAACATACAATGTATATTGAAACTAACCCCCTCACCAACAAGTGGCTACTTCAACACAAAGAAGTTCAATAAGAGTCTATATGACTCAATTCTTGTACTTCATGAAAATTTACTTCTAAGAGCACTTAAATATACATAAAAACATAAAAAGTACGTGGGCAGATGAAGACAGGATTAGGTCCGATAATCAGCAAACATTTGACAAGAATCCTGCCACACAAAGGGACATCATCACAAGCGAATTACTTCAAATGATGAATGTCGCTTCAATAAATCAAACGAGGAACTAAGAATCACCATCTCATTCTGATGATTAAGTCTAGGTTCCTCCGGATCCTTCTCTCTCTTCTCTCCCATTATTAACATCTCTTAGTGTCCCCACTAACATCGCAAAAAACCCCCCCACCCTGTTAGATTAGGAATTCCCAATACATTATGATGCGCTTGGGGAACCAAGTTTTGGTATTTCTTTGGTAGTACCCTTGTGCTTGCAGTAATGTTTTTGGTACCCACACTTGTTGCATTAGTGGAGTTCTTTGAGGAACTCGCATAGGCTCTTGTGGACGGTGTTGTGGAGTACTCTTCTTCTTCCTTGGCTTTCAAGTGTTTCGTTGAGGAAGAGTTTTTAACTGTCAAGGCACTCAAATTTGGTTGGCACCTTCATAGAAGCCTTGAGCTATAAGTAGCTGCTTCTCCACCCACATTTTGATACTATTAAGATATCTTGATTGTGGGAATCTTGGTGGAGTTTTCTTTTGGGTTGGTGTGGAAGGTTTGGAGTCCTCCTTGACTTGGGCTGGCACTGAGGCTGCAGGGTTGAGACTCATGGGGCATTGTTGATGGTGGTGAGGTTAGAGCCTCTTGTGGAGTGTTTGTCTTGATGACAAGGCCTTTGAGCAAGTGGTTGTTTCCTTTGGTGAGGTTTGTTGATGAAGATGCATAGGAGCCGGGGCCTTTCCTTTGAGTTCCCACTTAGAGTTAGATGGTTGGGCTCTGGGAACTTCTTCAGGAATAGCTCATTGCAAGGTTTTGGCATCCAACTTCATAGGTGAGGATAGGGTTAAAGGAGTAGAGGCTTTATCCGAGTTGGTTGTTGACGTAAATTGTAGGTCATTGTGTAGAGGGGCTTTTGTGGAAGAGGCATGTATCCTTTTGCATTCAGCATCATAGATATCCATTAAAGTTGGATCCTCTTCCTCGTCGCAGTATGGTATTGATAACTTTTTGTCGTTGACCATCATGAGGATGACTCTATCATTAGCAAAGCATAGCGGTGCTTGGGTAGCAAACAATCCATTTATGCCCCAAGATTAAATCTACTTCCAACACATACTCAACCACAAAAAACTTTCAAGTGAGGGGGTTAGTTTTTTCAATATACATTGTATGTTCAAAGTACCCCAGACATGGCATGTTCAAAGTACACCCCCTTCCTAGACTAGCTAGTATGTCCAATGTCCAGATCCCTATCCCCACCGTGCAACGGGGGTGCTAGCAGCGAAAGTAGCACTTCTTGCGCGGGGTAGGGTCCCACACTCGGGGCCTCGCCCACGGATATCCAGACTAGAGACTAATCCATCAGTTTTTCCAAAATCGAACCCGGAAAACTTCCTTTGCCCGGAAAGCACAGGCGATTTCACCAAGGTAACTTTTTCCTAACGTAGTCAAAAGCCTTAACTAACTGAACTGATCTGACCGAACTCGTAAGTTTCATAGTTAGATCAAGGGACAGATTGCACTTGGATCATAGAGACCAACGCTTTTTTCCTCATCGAGAGGCACAGCCGTTGATCCTTTTTCCATAGAACAATTTTTGTCAGGGATTTACTTCATCTATCGAACTAAACAGAAATTGAGTCTCGATTTAAGGATCCATGAGTCCAGCCTAACCCCATCCAGTCCCATGGGTTAGCCAACCGCCCAACCACTGTAGTGATGGGATCCAATTAGAAATTTGGTTAGGTTTTCTCCCGGGTTCCAGGGAAAAGAGTTCCCAGGCCCCCTAGCCGGAAGTTCATGCAAACATAAAACTAGTCACACCACTTACACACCCAATATGAAATTGCCTTTTTCTCAGCATCAGCTAACTTTAAAACAATCCTTTAATGAAACCATTATGTCACTGATGACAATCCCCAAAATCTCTGGTTGAATCCATATTTCCAATCATACATTCATCGGTGCACTTATGGCATCATTAGCAACCAGAACGCTCACCACCTGTTCACTCAGGGGCCTTTTCAATAGTTCCTAGCTCATAGTACCCGACAATATTTTCACATATAAAAATCAAGATGGAATCCTCGTTGAAGATCAGCAAGATCAATCAACAGATCCATATAAGAGAGCCATGGACTCATCCGTTGAGGACCAGCAAGGTCAATCAACCAGATCCATGCCCGGTTTCAGAAAACAACTCTTACTCCTTGTTCTAATATCTTCCACGACGCACGTGTGGGTATCTTCGGCGACACAGAGCCTGAGCACCGTATGGTCAACACCCTCTAGGATCCTTCATAGGTCACCTAGCGCTTCACTCATAGGCTGCTTCCTTGGTCCCTCATCCACCGTACCGGAAGCTCACCATTTAAATCAAACCGAGGCTGGTCAAGACCTCGGTCGACCTTGCTACACAAGACATCCTCCATTGACTCTCCGTCTCAGCAGTTGCAACTTTATCAGGTAGGTCTCTACGACCACATACTCAAGATAGTCAAAATGCTTCCCCAGCATCTTTGACATAAAACAGTCATTTGCAAACAGTTTACAAATACAGTTTCTATATTGAACTCTCATCATTCCACATTATTCCATATCAATCCATATTACTTAATCCAATTCCAAATCATATGTGTATCCATTCTTGACCAGATACATAATTTTCCATCCCATCACATCGGATTCATTCACTTCACATAACATCCATTCCTATCTTTCTTAATTTACATTATGTCTCATCACATCCATTTCTCATTATATCTCATTCGTTCAGATCTTATATTATTCATTCACATTCTGACGATTCACATGACATCTCATCTCATCCATTCGCTCATATCGACTTCATATCCATTCACATTCATATTTGCATTCATTATTCCACACACACACACACACATCCACATTCGTACATCCACATTCACATCTACATTTATACATCCATTTTCACATCCACATTCATATCCATGAAAATCAATTATGATAAAAGTAACACTTTTATAATAAAATAATAATCTTTTATGCATACGTCTATGCATGAAAATCAAATATGATAAAAGCAACACTTTTATAATAAAATAATAATCTTTTATACATACCTCTATGCATGAAAATCAATTATGATAAAAGTAACACTTTTACAATAAAATAATAATCTTTTATGCATACCTCTATGCATGAAAATCAATTATGATAAAAGAAACACTTTTACAATTAAATAATAATCTTTTATGCATACCTCTATGCATGAAAATCACTTATGATAAAAGTAACACTTTTACAATAAAATAATAATCTTTTATGCATACCTCTATGCATGAAAATCAAATATGATAAAAGTAACACTTTTACAATAAAATAATAATCTTTCATGCATACCTTTATGCATGAAAATCAAATATGATAAAAGTAACACTTTGATAATAAAAACATAATCTTTTATGCCTAAAAATCCATTTTGATGAAAGTAACACTTTCATAATAAAAGAAAATTATTCCTTTCTGCATAAAAATCTATTTTGATGAAAGTAACACTTTCATAATAAAATAAAATTATTCCTTTATGCATAAAAATCTATTTTGATGAAAGTAACACTTTCATAATAAAAGAAAATTATTCCTTTATACATAAGAATAATAATAATCAATATGCATCTTCTATGCATGAAAATGACACTTTTAGAGTATAGAATTGATAGGAATTACTCTTTTAGCATAATAAAAGATAATTCTTATTTCCAAAAATTTTACCATAACCTCCTTTGTTTGGCTGACCATTTTTTAAATTTTTCTACTTAATTTTGTCATAAAAATTAAGTCTAATTGATTTAAAGTAATCCATACGAATCAAAATTCACTTATAAGAGAGAAAATATTATAAAAAAATTTAATTCCAACAATTTTCACTTAACTAGGATAAAGAAGGGTTGATTCTAAGAAGAGAGAGAGGAAAAACCTTTCGATCAAGGCATAACATCCATTTATCACTTCAAACAATCATAAACATTAGAAAAACATAAAATCAATAAAGAAAAATACAAGAATCTTTACTTACATAATTTCTTGGAGCTTTCCTTTGGCTTGATGGTTTGAGGGTTCAACTCTTGTTTGTAACAAGAGTGGCCACCAATCTTTGGAAGAGGGAAATGTCAAAAACTAGTGAATTATTAATAAATTCACAGTTCTTGGCTTGGGAGGAGCAGAGTAACAATGCATAAAACACTATTATGTTTCAACAAAGGGGAGGGCTTCTATTTATAGGAAAAAGTGAGCCTCTAACCAAGCCAACTGATTCTAGAATTTTCCAGATCAGTTTGGTCAATTTTTGACCATTTTTTGGTTAGTTTTGGTCACTTTTTGGATCTAGTTGAAACAGGAGAGAGGAGAGATGAAAATATCTCATTATTTGGGAGTTTAAAACTCATTCAAGCATATGAAATAGGTGCCCTCTTCATGAGGGGAATTCCCCCATGTAGAGGTATTGTGATCACGTGAATATTAAATCCCTGCTAGAGACCAATCCGTCGATTTTTCCAAAACCGAACCCGAAAAACTTCCTTTGTCCGGAAAGCACAGGCGATTCCACGAGGATAACTTTTTCCTAACGTAGTCAAAAGCCTTAACTAACTGAACTGATTTGACCAAACTCGTAAGTTCCATAGTCAAATCAAGAGACAGATTGCACTTGGATCATAGAGACCAATGCTTTTTTCCTCATCGAGAGGCCCAGCCGTTGATCCTTTTTCCATAGAACAATTTTTTTTCGGGATGTACTTTATCTATCGAACTAAATAGAAATTGAGTCTCGATTTAAGGATCCATCAATCCAGCCTAACCCCATCCAGTCCCATGGGTTAGCCAACCGCCCAACCACTGTAGTGATGGGATCCAATTAGGAATTTGGTTAGGTTTTCTCCCGGGTACCAGGGAAAAGAGTTCCCAGGCCCCCTAGCCAGAAGTTCATGCAAACATAAAACTAGTCACACCACTGACACACCCAATATGAAATTGCCTTTTTCTCAGCATCAGCTAACTTTAAAACAATCCTTTAATGAAACCATTATGTCACTGATGACAATCCTCAAAATCTCTGGTTGAATCCATATTTCCAATCATACATTCATCGGTGCACTTATGGCATCATTGGCAACCAGAACGCTCACCACCTGTTCACTCAGGGGCCTTTTCAATAGTTCCTAGCTCATAGTACCCGACAATATTTTCACATATAAAAATCAAGATGGAATCCTCATTGAAGATCAGTAAGATCAATCAACAGATCCATATAAGAGAGCCATGGACTCATCCGTTGAGGACCAGCAAGGTCAATCAACCAGATCCATGCCCAGTTTCAGAAAACAACTCTTACTCCCTGTTCCAATATCTTCCACGACGCACGTGTGGGTATCTTCGGCGACCTAGAGCCCGAGCACCGTATGGTCAGCACCCTCTGGATCCTTCGTAGGTCACCTAGCGCTTCACTCATAGGCCGCTTCCTTGGTCCCTCATCCACCGTACCGGAAGCTCACCATTTAAATCGAACCGAGGTTGGTCAAGACCTCGGTCGACCTTGTTACATGAGACGTCCTCCATTGACTCTCCGTTAGCAGCTGCAACTTTATCAGGTAGGTCTCTACGACCACATACTCAAGACAGTCAAAATGCTTCCCCAGCATCTTTGACATAAAACAGTCATTTGCAAACAGTTTACAAATACAGTTTCTATATTGAACTCTCATCATTCCACATTATTCCATATCAATACATATTACTTAATCCAATTCCAAATCATATGTGTATCCATTCTTGACCAGATACATCATTTTCCGTCCCATCACATCGGATTTATTCACTTCACATAACATCCATTCCTATCTTTCTTAATTTACATTACATCTCATCACATCCATTTCTCATTATATCTCATTTGTTTAGATCTTATATTATTCATTCACATTCTGATGATTCACATGACATCTCATCTCATCCATTCGCTCATATCGACTTCATATCCATTCACATTCATATTTGCATTCATTATTCCACACACACACACACATCCACATTCGTACATCCACATCCACATCTACATTTATACATCCATTTTCACATCCACATCCAAATCCACATTCATACATCCACATCCACATCTACATTCATACATCCATATTCACATTCACATCCATACATCCATATCAACATTCCACATCCTCATTCACATTCACATACATCCACATCCACATTCCATATCTACATCCATATCCCCATTCACACATCCACATTCATATTCACATACATCCACATTCACATTCCATATCTACATCCATATCCCCATTCAGACATCCACATTCATATTCACATACATCCACATTCACATTCCATATCTACATCCATATCCCCATTCACACATCCACATTCACATTCACATACATCCACATTTACATTCCTTTCACATCCAAACATCCATATCCACATTCCACATCTACATCATTTCTTTCACATACATATAACTACATCTATTCCTCGTTCATTTTCATTTAATTGATTCGTTTCACATCCTCATATCTATTTATAGAATACAAGAGAATTCTTATTTTCGATATAAGATTTCTTTACGCATGTATTTATGCATAAATCACATTTTAAGGAGACTAACACTTTCGAAATAAAAATCAATCTTTTTATGCATCTTCCTATGCATAAATTCATTTTAAATGAGAATGACACTTTTGAATAGAAAATCAAATCTTTAATGCATCTTCTTATGCATAAAATCAAAATTGACGAAAATAACTCTTTTGCACTAAAAATAGATTTCTTTATGCATCTTTCCATGCATAAATCCAATTTAGTAGGAATTACACTTTTAGAATAAAAGAATTTTTCTTATGCATCCTATTTATGCATAAAATCAAATATGATAAAAGTAACACTTTTATAATAAAATAATAATGTTTTATGCATACCTCTATGCATGAAAATCAATTATGATAAAAGTAACACTTTTACAATAAAATAATAATCTTTTATGCATACGTCTATGCATGAAAATCAAATATGATAAAAGCAACACTTTTATAATAAAATAATAATCTTTTATACATACCTCTATGCATGAAAATCAATTATGATAAAAGTAACACTTTTACAATAAAATAATAATCTTTTATGCATACCTCTATGCATGAAAATCAATTATGATAAAAGTAACACTTTTACAATTAAATAATAATCTTTTATGCATATCTCTATGCATGAAAATCAATTATGATAAAAGTAACACTTTTATAATAAAATAATAATCTTTTATGCATACCTCTATGCATGAAAATCAAATATGATAAAAGTAACACTTTTACAATAAAATAATAATCTTTCATGCATACCTTTATGCCTGAAAATCAAATATGATAAAAGTAATACTTTGATAATAAAAACATAATCTTTTATGCCTAAAAATCTATTTTGATGAAAGTAACACTTTCATAATAAAAGAAAATTATTCCTTTATGCATAAAACTCTATTTTGATGAAAGTAACACTTTCATAATAAAAGAAAATTATTCCTTTATGCATAAAAATCTATTGTGATGAAAGTAACACTTTCATAATAAAAGAAAATTATTCCTTTATGCATAAGAATAATAATAATCAATATGCATCTTCTATGCATGAAAATGACACTTTTAGAGTATAGAATTGATAGGAATTACTCTTTTAGCATAATGAAAGATAATTCTTATTTCTAAAAATTTTGCCATAACCTCCTTTGTATGGCTGACCATTTTTTAATTTTTCCTACTTAATTTTGTCATAAAAATTAACTCTAATTGATTTAAAGTAATCTATACTAATTAAAATTCACTTATAAGAGAGAAAACATTATAAAAATTTTAATTTCAATAATTTTCACTTAACTAGGATAAAGAAGGGTGGATTCTAAGAAGAGAGAGGGGAAAAGCCTTTCGATCAAGGCATAACATCCATTTATCACTTCAAACAATCATAAACATTAGAAGAACATAAAATCAATAAAGAAAAATACAAGAATCTCTACTTACATAATTTCTTGGAGCTTTCCTTTGGCTTGATGGTTTGAGGTTCTCTTGTTTGTAACAAGAGTGGCCACCAATCTTTGGAAGAGGGAAATGTCAAAAACTAGTGAATTATTAATAAATTCATAGTTCTTAGCTTGGGAGGAGCAGAGTAATAGTGCATAAAACACTATTATGTTTCAACAAAGGGGAGGGCTTCTATTTATAGGAAAAAGTGAGCCTCTAACCAAGCCAATTGATTCTAGAATTTTCCAGATCAGTTTGGTCAATTTTTGACCATTTTTTGTGGTTAGTTTTGGTCACTTTTTGGATCTAGTTGAAACAGGAGAGAGGAGAGATAAAAATATCTCATTATTTGGGAGTTTAAAACTCATTCAAGCATGTGAAATAGGTGCCCTCTTCATGAGGGAAATTCCCCCATGCAGAGGTGTCAAAAATGCATCATTTCAACTAAATATCTCTTCTTTTTAACTATTAACCTTGTTCTTAGTCAACTCTTCATCTTATGTGAGTATTTACTCATTTTTGGGGGATTTTCCTTTTATTTCTTCATTTATCTACTCCCTACATTTGGATGAATAATATTGGTCCATAGGAACCTTAATTTAAAATTTCGAAAAAATCTTCATCCCCAGGATAATGCCTCTCTTGAACAGGTTATACTTAATTTCTAATGCACCTTCTGAAAATCTTTTTGAACTTCTATTTCAGGGAAACTTATTTTAATAAGATGAGGTATTTTTCTATCCAAAAATATTTAAAATTTGAATATTATCTCTCTAGAATATTTTCTCTCTCTAGGCCAAAACAGGTAGAGACAAGATCTTTTATATTTCTGAAGAGGGGAATGAATTACAGGGGAAGATACTGGACATCATGAGGGCTGGGGGGAGGAATCTTACATCCAAGGTGTGGGCATCCAAGAAAGGGTTCGTACTTATAGGACTTGCAGGAATGTTAGGCAAGGGCCTAAAGCTTGCTGGGATCGAAGTCATAGGGGGTGTAAAACCCGATGAATAGGCATGGCCAATGGCATTTGGGAGGTGAATTTGTGGCATGGGTCTCGATGGCTCGAATATGTCAGCCATTGGGTTTAGTCCTTGTGTGACACCTGGCCATCCCTCCATCATGGCCATGTCGGAGTGCCTAAACGCTCCTAAATGAGCGATTATAATTTTTATTTTTATTTGTAATTTAGTGTTAGTATGTTAATCTGTGAGTTTATAGTATGTTAGTGATGATGAGTTACTAGGCGTGAAAATGTCTTGAAAGTACAAGACGTGAAAGTCCAGGACATGAAAGTCTAAGACGTGAATTAGCAGACATGAAAGTCTTAGACATGAGAGTCTAAGACGTAAAAGTCTAAGATGTGAATTAGCAAACGTGAGAGTCTAAGACGTGAAAGTCTAAGATGTGAAATAGTAGACGTGAAATTCTAAGACGTGAATTAGCAAACATGAGAGTCTAAGACGTGAAAGTCTAAGACGTAAATTAGCAGACGTGAGAGTCTAAGATGTGAACTGTCAGACGTTTTTTTTAGTCTAGCGGGAAATACGAATTTCCTTTTTTGGGAGGAATATTTTTTTGAATTCACAAATAAAAGGGATATGGGCATTTTTCCAAAAAAGGTAAGTGGAATAAAAAAATTCAACCCTTTAATGACACACCTTACATCCTTCATAAATGACCCCCAAAATGGATAAATTGACAACTCATGAGCATCATCTCATTGAATGCTCATTAGCCTCCTTAATGAGTTATGTAAAAAGGTAATTAAATATTAACCCAAGATTAATTCTTTCACTAATCTTTTCCTCTTTTAAACTAATCAAGGACTCCAACTAACCACTAATCAAGGACTCCAACTAACCACTAATCTTTAATTAATTCAAATTTAGAATTAGTGTCGTAAGTCGTCGAGGGGCTATTTGTCTTCTTTTTAAAATTAAGATGGTTTTGTATCAAACCTATTATAAAATGATGGTTCCTTGTAAATGACTACTTGTGTTATGTCTTGTCGATTTAATTTATATTTTTATATGAATTTGGGGTTATTTATTGGTCACTTATGTTATAGTATGAAATGTTTAATTTTAAGGTCTATAAATATAGGACCTCTCATTTTCTAACACTTTGTTTTAAAATTCCTCTCTCTTTCACCCCTCATCTCTCCATTTCTAGCACTCATCACTCCCTTCCCAGCATGGACCCAAACATGGCATACAAGAGGTTTCTCGAGATCTTGAAGAGGACCAAGTGGCCTGATAGAGAGGAACTTTTCTTCATCTTCTCTCGTGAGATTGACTTTGGAACGAACATCCTCTTGGCTGAACAGGACTATACAGAGGTACTCTTGACTACATGGAGGAGTACATGAGGCCCTGGACTGTCAAGCTTTTCCAGAGGAGGATAGTGATTGGGTGCCATGCAATCTCCTGATATATCAACAAGAATGACACAAATTCCCTCAAGAGGTTGCAAAAATTCCATGATATTGTGTTCCTTGATGGTCACTACAAGAAGATCACCAAGGAGGAGATGCTTTCACTTTAGAGGGAGGAAGATTGGCCTTGATTTCCTCTCTTGGGTTGCCACCTTCATATACCTTTGTGGTGAGCAAGACTCTAATAAAGAGGTAGAGGTGGAGGATGTCTCAATTGGAGGCATGGTACAAGGCAAGGAGGAGGATCCAAAACCTGAGGTCCTCAACTAGCTTATTGAGGCCATTATGGCCAGAGATCTCCTCCTCCAAATTGAGGCACCTCAATTTGGTGAAGCATCCTTGTCAAAGGCATTGGTGCCATACTCTGGAGAGACATGTGCCTTAGCTGCAAACAGAGGGTTGAGAAGAGGTGGGAGAGGGTACCTAGGATGTATCAGATGTGGGCAAGGGAAAGGAGGCTAAGAATGGGATGCCAGAGCTTGAGCTTAGTAAGCTCAGCTCTGTGGTGATTGAAGGGGAGGAATTCCTCTTTTTACATGACCTAGAAAAGGTCTACAAGCTCAACCAAGCGGAGTGCCTGTCCTTGTTAGCTATGAAGAATGATGAATTTCCATAGACAACAACAAGGGCACAGAGGCTTTGCAACAACAAGGGCTTGTTCCAGTGTAGGGTGGTGTACATGAGTCAGTGATGATCCTGAAAATCAGGAGAGGCAATGTGTGAGGATACATGAGTAGAGAAAGGGGGAGAGATTACACATTAGAAAGGAAATAGAAAGACTAAGGGTCGTAGCTCAAAGGTTGATTTGTATAGTTATATGTAAAAGGTGAAGTTAATGGTCAAAAAGGTAGCACATGGAAACTACAAGGTGACACATAGAGTGTGAGAATTTATGGACACATGAATGGCATAAGGGTGCACATATCTTGTGGGATGGAACTCCATGAGAGGCTATGAAATCATGTGCTCCCAGCACTCATTTGAGTGATATTTATCAATAAGAGTAAGCCTTTATTTATGTTAAATATCATGTTGACTTTATTTATGTTAAATAAGAGTAAGCCTTTATTTATGTTAAATATCATGTTGACTTGAATATAATTAGCATGTGTTTATTTGAATATAGTTAGCATATGCTGATGTAGCTAGCTGAGGAGGTAACACTTGAGGTGAAATCTCCATGTCCTTATAAGGACTCCTAATAACAATCAGGTTCGTGCTTGGGTAAGCTATATCTCGTAGGTGGCACTGGCAAAGCTAATGGTTGTTGGGGTGCTAGCATGTGTTGAATTGAATATAATTAGTATGTGTTGATTTAAGTAGTTAAGGAGGTAACACTGGAGGTGGAATCTCCATGTCCCTATAAGGATTTCTAATAATAATTGGGTTTGTACTTGGGTAAGATATATCTACACCATTGGTAGGTGGTACTCGCAAAGCTAATGATTGTGGGGTCACCATCAATGCTGAAACTCTAGCCATCCTCATTATTTGATGGGTGTGGTAGCAGTTGGTTGATTCATGATTTCCATATCTTCTATAATACCCATATCATTGGTTCACTCTCATTCCTGAGAGGACTAAGGGCATTCATGGGCTGTCTAGTCACTTCTATAAATAGCACACAATATCAGTTCTTGTCTAAGAGCTAGATGAGAATAGCCCAATACTCCTATAGTCCATCTTCTTTAAGTACTCCATTGAGTCCTTTAATCATAGAATTTGCTATATCTTCAGCCCTCGGGTGCCTCAAGTATCTTTGAATCTTGGCTCTTGATGTTGGGCTCCATCTTAATCTCATTAATTCTGACCTTACACTATTACATTTGGTGCCTTGGTCATAGAGGAGTATATATTTTCTGCATTAGCTACTATTTTACTCAATCATGTCATTAACAAAGGCTAAGAAAGTTGTTTGGTCTTTATTGTTGGGACAACCACATGGGCTACATCCTATGCTTCCTTCATGGATTTGTTCATATGGTCTTCATCGAGCACATCTACCTCGAAACCCATGCATGGAACATAAGTCACATTGAAATGGAAAGGATGATGCAAAAATAAACAAAGGTAAACAAGAAGGAAGCCACAAGCAATAAAAGCACCAAGAAAAACTAGTAGTAATCGGCAAGGCTACAAGATAAAGGTAGGCACAAAAAACTTATAGACCTAAAGAGGCATGTAAAGCCAAAGTAATTGCCAATAAAAGGGAAGAGAAACCACCCAACAACACCCAACCAACAAGCACTTGGTAAAGCACAAGAAAAAACCCAAGGTAACTAGGCATAACAACAAGGCAGAGCACTAGACAAAAAAAAAGAGGCTAGGCAAGGAAGCCAAAAAGCGAAAGCAACCAGCAAGTCACCAATGTGCAAGAAGAACTAGCAAAGTACACAGAGGTAACAAAAACCCATAAACCAACTAGTTACCCCACAATGGCAAACCAAAGAAGAAGAAGCCATGAAAAGAGAAAATGACACATTGAAAGTAAGAAACGTTTTCCATCAATCCCCTCCACCCCAACACGGCACTCCACTACCATGATTACCGATCCACCAACAATTGAACAAGAGTGGCAAACCCATCTCAAAACACTGTCACCTTAGGTGAAACACTACATCAACCATTGGCATCTAAATGTGGCGGTAAAATTTCTAAACCCTCGTTTTACTAATTATTTTGGGTGCCCACTACTACACTGAGTGGGTAGAGAACTCCCTAATGAAGGGTAGAGATGTACAACTAAGTTTTCTTGTTGTAGGTACATTACCCAAAAAGTCCAAATGCTAAAAAACCTAGAAGTCCAAAAGAGAATCCTAC
The DNA here is from genome assembly GCF_041138505.1 of Cibotium barometz. Lineage (NCBI taxonomy): Eukaryota > Viridiplantae > Streptophyta > Polypodiopsida > Cyatheales > Cibotiaceae > Cibotium > Cibotium barometz. The sequence continues at coordinate 25,996,356 of NC_141072.1, forward strand.
TAAGCCCAAACCCAAATTAACTTCCACTTACCAATGCGAGCCAACCCTTTTCACACACATCATTTTGCCACTAGAACTTAATTCCATGGACTTGGAAAATCCATCCTATCATGTGGAGTGGTCCATCCGGCGGGGACCAATCCATGCACCCCAAAAGTAGTCACACCCAATGGTCTCAACCACACCTTGCTCTAGGCACTCTGACATCAGATACCATTCTGGCTAGCTACATCGATGCCCAATGCCAATGCTTTACACGCTTTGCTTTGCAAGCTTGCCTTTGATTTGGTTTTCTTATTTTGTTTTGTTCATTGGATCTTAGCTTTGTCCAGCCCTATTTCTAGCCCATAAATTTCAATTCATAATACACTTCACAACAAGGGCTACTAGCCTTTCATTCATGCACAACATGCATAGGCTTTTTGAATATACCACCAACTCTTCCATCTTTCTCCAATCCACAGCATGGTCTATGGAGCCTTCGGCCCATTATGCATATCTTCATGCATGGAGGTTATTTAATCAAGTAGATTCTCTATCCCCATCCAAGTCTCAAAACCTGCCTACAACTAGGCTAATCGAGGGAGTTAGAGATGCTCAAGAGGTCAAAGCAAGGAAAGCCACATGCTTGCATTATCCAACAATCTCTAAAATTTCACACATAAGCTCTTCTATGCTTCACGTCTTTTCAATGTCTTTCCACTAACATTGCCATGCTTCAAACAAGAGGGTTAATTAGCCACCAACACTTCAAAAAAGAGGCTCACGAATCACCTGGATCCATTTGGATATGTCCGGCAAGCCACCCATATCTCTTGATTATCCAAACCCAATCCATCAAGAGCTGCTTGGTACTTGGATCTCTGTACATCAATGTATTCTATACATGTTGTCTTGAATTCTTCCATTATCATGGACAACCTAGCCCTATTTGAAATTAGTATAATCATCATCACTTTTTTTGGGGACCTTAGTGCACAAGCATGCCATGGTCCTAGTGGTACAACCCATCACCTAGATGCTCCTCAACATAAACCTTCAATTGACTGTTCTTCGGCCACACCAATTATTGATTATACATTCCATGTCCTTGATAAACACAAAATCAACCAAGAAATAGAGGCTACCCACCTCCATTAAAGCTATGGTACAACCCACGTTGAGATATTGACCTCAACTAGTGCTATGAACATTGATGTCCTGCCTAGGTAATAGCTTCCGCACTTATGCCATTGGCATGGCTGGTGAGATTATGGTTGATATGCCACCACTGGATGAAACGCCGTGTGATAAGCACTTTGGAGTACTAGAGTTATGGCATAGTAATAGCACTAGCTCATATAGTCGAGTTCACACTATGGTGGATAGCCCATTGTATGTTATCATAGGAGAGTACTTTCCCTTATAGTATGTACTCTTATATTTTTAGTTATATGGTTTTTGAGAAGAGAAGAAGATAGAAGAAAATTCATCCATCCATCTCTCTTGTGTGTCTTGCTCTCTCTTATATGTGTGTGCTTGCTAGAAGAAAATTCATCCATCCATCTCTCTTGTGTGTCTTGCTCTCTCCCCCGTATTCTCTTCATGGTATTAGAGCTCTAGATCGTGTGAGAGCTAATGAGGCAAGCAAGTGTTGAGAAATCAAGCATGATTAAGCTCATGGTGGATCAAACCATTTGAGAAACGTGATTAAGCATATTAATTAAAATAATACACAAAATAGGATTAAGCTAATATCAAGATAGTGGAAACAATTAAGAAGTACACCATCATAATTTCATTACATTAGAGTTAATCCAAGTATATCCTTTTATAGATGTACATCCTTTTATAGATGTCATGGATCTACCAACTCACAAGATATGTGCACCCTTGTGCCATCCATGTGTCTATAAATGCTCACACTACATGTGCCACCTTACATTCCTTGTGCTACCTTTTTGACCTTTGACTTCACCTTTTACAAATAACCATACAAATCAAAGTTTGTCAATGGACCCTTAGTCTATTCCTTTTCTAATGTGCATGTTCCTCCCCTTCCTCTGTTGAGATGTCAAGCTCAACATGAGCTGACACTCACGAGGTGCCTGCATGACCGTTCGACATTTACATCACTGATGGGTTTGGTAGCTAGCACCGACATATCTTCGCCAAAGATTCTACAGCTGGACTACACCGACTAGTCTACACCTATCCACTTAGCGTGTTCACATTTACATCACTGATGGGTTTGGTAGCTAGCACCGACATATCTTCGCCAAAGATTCTACAGCTGGACTACACCGACTAGTCTACATCGACTAATCTACACCTATCCACTCCACTTAGCGTGTTCACATTATGGATTGCTTGTATATACTCTATTATGTGTGTTAGTCACTTTATCTTCTTTGTAGAACTCTTTTGTTGTGAGAAGAAGAAGAAGAATTTTCAGCCTCTCACCTTGTGTGTTCTCTTCTAGTGTTTGTGTGAGTGTGTGTGTGTGCTTGCAAGAGCTCAAACTCTGTTCTCTCCTGTATCTTTTCATCCTCTACACATGTTGCACCCTCACACATTGCATTTCTCAATACCTTCCCTCAATGTGACGAGGGTCTAACACCTAACATGCATTGACTGCTCACACTCCATACTCAATGGTTGGAGTTATCCTCTGGGTTGCTCTATGAGCTACAATGTTGGCTTTGTTGATACTTAGTTGCACCTGATCTTTTTCTTGCCTTTATCAAGAGCCTTCTTAGACCTATTGTTGCTACCTGTGGAAGGAGAAGAAGTTGCAGACCTACTAATAGGAGAAGAAACAGTGGAAGGGGTTGCCTTACCACTTCTTCTCTGCTAGGCAACAACAAATGCCTGATCAACCGCACGCTGCCTAGCCCTATTTTGCCTGGACTACGCTTCTTGCAAGAGCTTGTTGACTAAAGTATCATACTTGACAACATCAGGTCTGTCCTCAGTCTCCACGTGGAAGCAAAAGTCTGATATGACTCAAGTAAAGCATCAAGAATAGTCTGTACAAGAGAATGATCAGGAATAATCTCACCTGCAGAAATCAACTGTTCCTTGAGATCTTTAATCTCAACAAGAAAAACATTCATGTCATCATCTTCCTGCATAATCTTCGATTTTAGCTCTTTATGCAGGTAAGAGATTTTTGCCTCGTTACGACCTGCATACAAACCAGCTAGAATATCCCAAGCTTGTTTTGCTGTTTTAGCTGAACGAATATGTGGAGTGATGTTACGTTTGATAAAAAGTGCAATCAAGGCATGAGCCTACGCATCTTTACCATCCCAACGAGCTTGTTTATCAGTGGGTAAAACAGCAGCAACAGTAGAGCTGCTAGAACCTGTAACATCCTCAACAGATCCTACATCCACAGAACCTGGATGTACATCCATACCCTGCACAATGTTCCACACTCCTTTTGCAACCAAAACATGCTGCATCATGTATGCCCAAAGTGGGTAGTTGCTGTCTCCATCCAATTTGTCATCAGTAGACAACATGCGAAATACATCATTGTTGTATCAACCATGGCCACTGATTGAAACTGATGTAAAAGCTACCTGTAATGAAGCAAAGACTGAACAGAAAACAACTCGTGCTATGTAGCATGGTCCACAATAGAAAACGTATGCTTATTTTGTAGAAAACAACACTGTTGAAATTTTTGCACAAAATGCGAACGTACCTGTACAGAACTTGTATGCAAAAACAGAGCCTTTAATGACCTCAGATGCAATTTTTGAGAAGGCAAAGCTTTACGGGCTAATCTGCAGAGTATAGGGACCTGCAAGGGCTCATGAAAGCTCACCTCAATCGGAGAACGTGAGTCAAGGGGTGCTATCGGCGTAGCCCTGGGAGAGCCGATACCTGCTCTGATACCAATTGTTAGAATTAGGGTTGCAGAAAAGCACACAAAGCTTGGAGAAGAGGAAGCAAGAATTCACACAACACACAGTGTATTAGATTGTGTCAATGTACAAAGATTAGTTAGCCCTAGAATAATGGGCGTATATACAAGCCGAGGGAAAAAACCTCCTAAAGAGGGAAAAAGTGCCCCGGCGGTCCTAAGTGTGTTCACACACATCACTGCCTATATATATCGTAACAAATAATGCATTTGGTTTGGAGCCTTTCATCAAAGAAGGGCTCATTCCACTGGATATACTAATAACGATGTTGAATGTCATATATAAAATCTTGGCCAAAGTAGTGGCTAAGAGGATCCTTACTGCTAAGTAATAATTGTTTTTCCCCAGGCAACATGGGTTTATCATCATGGTAAGGTCTATAGTGGACAATGTTATACTATATCGTTGGGAAAAGAACTAGCTAAGGTCAAAACATAGACATGTGTGTTATTACCTTGGAAAGGCCTATGACAAAGTTATTTGTCCTTTGTGTTGACCAACCATAGCCAAACTCATTTTTTACTTGAATCTGGGTACTAAGTCAAGTCTTTTGCTTAATGGAGTTGTGGTGATTTCGTTCACTCTCAAGTCCTCTATGAGTAGGGCTACCCTTTGGCACCATTACTCTTTGCAATTATCTCATACCCCTTACTATATTAGCTTTTGAATGGTTCTAGTTAGCCCATCAAGGGCTTGTACATTAACAACAATGGGTGAACATGTGGTAATTCAGTGCTTTGTTGATGATTCTCTATGCTTTTTTTGGAGGTTTCCAAATTAAAATGTGAGACAGCCCTTTCTACTTGTGTAATGTTTTGTCGATGCATCACACTCTAAGTTGTAACATTCATAAATCTAGGATGATAAGTTTGTTTGAAGATGACCGAACACATTTGTTAGGCAAGTAGTTTTTGTTTTTTGTGAGAAATTTTTAAGTCTCTCCCCTGCATGCATGCATGCACATACAAGCTTACATACATGTGTGTATGCATGCATGCGCATACAAGCTTACATACTTATGTGTATGCACGTACATGGGTGCATGTTCTCTCTCTCTCTCTCTCTCTCTCTCTCTCTCTCTATATATATATATATATATATATATATATATATATATATAACATTTACTTTCAATGTATTACTACATGTAGAAATACATGTATTAAATTCACATCAATTTTATGTTTACGTTTTTAACATATATAAGTATTCATATTATAATATGTGATTTAATAAATTTGTAACATAATAATTTAATCATTTGGAACATATAATCAATAATATGATTTTTAAAAGTATAATACCTTTTACAAAACCAATTGAAAACAAAGTTCTAATGAGAATAATATATGTGTATGTATGTATGTATATATAAACATAAATATATGTATGTATATATAAACATACATATATGTATGCATATATACATGCACACATGCATTCATATATATATATATGTATATGTAAATGCATCTATGCATACATTCTCTCTCTCTCTCTCTCTCTCTCTCTCTCTCTCACACACACACACACACACACACACACAATCTCTCTTTCTCTCTCCTCTTTTTTAATCTTTCCCTCTCTAATATCATTAATATTATTTATAAACACATACAATGCTAATGATTATTTTATATAAATTTATGACGAGACTTTGTTAATACCAACACACACACACACACTAACACACACACACACACAATCTCTCTTTCTCTCTCCTCTTTTTTAATCTTTCCCTCTCTAATATCATTAATATTATTTATAAACACATACAATGCTAATGATTATGTTATATAAATTTATGACGAGACTTTGTTAATACCAATATTATAAATAATTGAGTGTAATTATCTTAATAAATAATCATATATTTAAATATAATAATCATAATATGTGTGTGTGTGTGTGTGTGTGTGTGTGTGTGTGAGAGAGAGAGAGAGAGAGAGAGAGAGAGAGAGATGGTAAAGAAAGAGAAAGAAAAAGGGTGTATGTATCAGAGAAGGAGAGAAAAAGATAAAGAGAGAGGTATATATATAGAGAGAGAGTAATATTTATGTGTGTGTGTGTGTGTGTGTGTGTGCATATATATATATATATATATAGAGAGAGAGAGAGAGAGAGAGAGAGAGAGAGATAGAGAGAGAGTGAGTGAGAGAGAGAGAGTGTGTGTGTGTGTGAGAGAGAGAGAGAGAGAGAGAGAGCGAGACAGAGAGAGGGTAGAAAGAGATAAATGGTCAAACTTTTAAAAAATGCCACACAGGATGGCTGATGGTGGTCGGCCATCTCCTACGTAATTGTTTTCACAAAAATAAAAACTCCTAAGAGAGAGAGGGAGAGAGAGAGGAATATTTACATGTGATTTGGGGGGGAGGGGTGTGTGTCTGTAAAGATAAGCAAGGGAGTTGTTGGGTATTTTGAAGTCTAGTCATGTGAAAATCATTTATTAAGGTGTAAGTTAAAAGATGAGATGGGCCATCAATGTTTACAGCACTAATTGAACTCGATATCTCAATACTCCCCCTCAAGCTCAACTCCACACATTACACTCCAAGTAAGCTCCTAAACTTGTGGAGCTTCTCAATATCCAATTCCTTCATGAAGATGTCAACCACTTAATCCTCTATGTGTTGACATATGTATCAAGTCCACATCACCTACTAGAACCTTCTCCCTCACAAAGTGATGATACACCTCAATGTGTTTTGTCCTAGCATGATAGACTAGGTTACTAGCCAGTTGGCCAATTGTATGCTACTCATGATAGACTAGGTTACTAGCCAGTTGGCCAATTATATGCTACTCATGTTGTCACAATAAATGATAATGGCCCTATCCATGGGCTCACCGTATCACTAAGTAGATTTTGAAACCAAGCTAAAGCTACCATAGTAGTGCCCTTGTACTCTGCCTCTATACTTGATAAGGCAACATTGTTTCTTGCTACTCCAACTCACAAGAGTACTCTGAAAAGAGGCTTGTTTATGGGTTAGAAGCAGTAGTACCCATGGAGTTTGTGGTGCCTAGCTTGAGAGTTGCTGTAGAAAGCAAACTTCCACTCAGAGAATCTCTGATCTATAGACATCACAATCTGAATCATTTGGAGGAAGACAGAGCAATGAGTGCTTATGTTTCAGAGATCATTCAAAAAAGGAGACAAGCTTGGGTAAATAGGAATGTCAAGTTCAAAGTCTTCAAAGGGGGAGATTGGGTCATGCTTTACAATTCCAAGTTAGGGGCACCAGGGAAGTTGAAGCTCAGGTACATTGGGCCCTACAGAATTGAAAAAGACTTGGGGCAAGGAACCTTCATGCTTTCAGATGCCTTTGGAACATTGGTACCAAAGGGGGTGAATGGGTTTGTTTTCAAGCCATACTAGAACCTCAAAGGAGTTGTGAACACAATGGAGCAAGAGGTGAATTTGAAGCGCATTGCTCAATTGGAAGCTGAGGTGGTACAGCTTGTAGTAGCTGAAAAGTCCAAATTTTAGAGCAAGGTAGATGAAACAGAGGATATGCTAGAATATAAGACGCCAGGTGGTTTTGCTCTGAAAGGCACAATCAGGCCAGAGGAGTCCCATATGATGGGGATAGAAAGTCCTAGTTCTAATCCTTTTAAGCTTGTTAAGTTGAAATCGTCTACAAGGAAGCTGAAGAAGATTAGAGCCCTTTTTCAAACATAGGAAGAAGGAGCAGGTGTTGCTGAAGGACAAACATCTGGAGCTGTTCAGAAAAGGAGCTCTGATGAGCACGTGAGCTTGCTGCTGATGGGTATGGATGAAGCTTTACCAGATGATGAGAACCCTGAGGCGGTGATCAACATTGCAAAGGAGGTTCAAGTGGATGTGGAAGCTCAGCAGGAGCAGGTCTTAGAGATTCAGACTGACCAACATGGTCAAGCATAGTGATGCTTGGAATGTTTACCACAGTGTTTTTCAACACTAGTTTTTTTTTAAAAAACAGACAAACACTAGGCATTTTCTTTTTAGGGAAATTGCATTTTGTTCTAGACACTCTCTTTATATGATCAGAGGTCTACTGCAAAAATCAGATTTTGTTGATCAGGGATTGATGGGTTCAGGTCAAATTTTTGGGAAAACTTTAGCCACCAGGCTGTGCCAAAAGTGTTAGGGCTTTCTTATGTAATTCTTAGACCTTAGTCAAAGGGCTTGGTGGTTAGTTACGTGTGGATGTACCTTTTGGGATCTGAACCGAGTGGTCATTCCCTGACAGTTGCATCTAGGGAATGGCGATGATTCTGATCGCTAATGAATGAAAGAGAAGTTCTGCTATGTCTTTGCTCAGCGTTTATCATGTCTTTCTTGATGTTTGTGCAATCATTATGTTGTTGTGATAAATCAGAGTCTGTGCTCTGAATGGTGTTGAGTGAGTATTGTTTGTTAATGTCTTGTACTACAGAACCTTTTAGAGGCCATGTATACAACCCACCTTACATCTCATCCATCCATTCACATTACATCACATTCATTTATATTCATTCAGATCCACCTCTCATCACATCACATCTCATCCATTCATGTCTCATCACATCATATTCACATCCAATTACATCTCATCATATCATATTCACATCACATCACATCCAATTACATCTCATCATATCATATTCACATCACATCACATCCATTTATCATCACATCACATTCACATCCATTCACATCTCATCGCATCCATTCAGGTATCATCAAATCACATTCACATCTCATTGTACCAATTCTCTATTATCAAGCAAAAAATCATACCAATTCTCTATTATCAAGCAAAAAATCACATGACTCCTTGCGAATAATGTTTTCTCTTCCACTAGTGCTGCATCCATAGTATCAGCGCAGCAAGCCTTTTCTTGGCTTTGTTTGATATCTTGTGCCTCCACTTTTTGCTTTTCTTGCTAGAAGATGGAAGGGAATGGTCACTATCTCTTGCCTACATGATGACACTTTTTAGTCTTAGTTCTACTGAAAATGCTAATAATGATGCAGTTTTCAAGTTAAACCTTGCTTGATTAAGACTTGCTAGCTCCTCTTTTGTGACATTAGTACCAATATCAACAACCCATTTGGATGGTGTCTCTAATGGATTCTTGACAAGTTTGTCCACACACCCCATGTATGCTCCACATTGTGATTACAAAAACACATCCATTGAGATATTTGATTTCCATCATATGTTCTTTCTAACCAGAAAGAAGGGGCCACTAGTCCTCATGACCTATTCTCCATCATGTTTGTGAACCTTCTTCGTATCAATCTAAAACACTTTCTTTTGCAATGAGGCGGCATTCTCCTAATGGGCCACAATGTCCTGTGCACATTTTCCTTAACAATTGTCATTATGTCTCTAGAGTTGGGTGCCATTTGTACATCTGATTCTCTTCCAGCTTTTACATCATCCTCATCGGATTCATCCAAACAAACAACTATCTTGTCTGGATGTAATGCTAGTTTGACAAGTTTGTGTTAAACCTAATTTTTCATGGACCTTCATGTGGCTTACAATGCCTTGATTCCATTACATACCATAGTCTTAGTTCTACTGAAAATGCTAATAATGATGCAGTTTTCAAGTTAAACCTTGCTTGATTAAGACTTGCTAGCTCCTCTTTTGTGACATTAGTACCAATATCAACAACCCATTTGGATGGTGTCTCTAATGGATTCTTGACAAGTTTGTCCACACACCCCATGTATGCTCCACATTGTGATTACAAAAACACATCCATTGAGATATTTGATTTCCATCATATGTTCTTTCTAACCAGAAAGAAGGGGCCACTAGTCCTCATGACCTATTCTCCATCATGTTTGTGAACCTTCTTCGTATCAATCTAAAACACTTTCTTTTGCAATGAGGCGGCATTCTCCTAATGGGCCACAATGTCCTGTGCACATTTTCCTTAACAATTGTCATTATGTCTCTAGAGTTGGGTGCCATTTGTACATCTGATTCTCTTCCAGCTTTTACATCATCCTCATCGGATTCATCCAAACAAACAACTATCTTGTCTGGATGTAATGCTAGTTTGACAAGTTTGTGTTAAACCTAATTTTTCATGGACCTTCATGTGGCTTACAATGCCTTGATTCCATTACATACCATGGTCTATATGAGTTATTATCTGTGTTTGGCCCCTTCTTTCTTTGCACCGTTTCTTTATCACCATGAAGTAATGGCTCCTCAAACATAGGGGTACCAAAAACTACTCCTTGCACCACACGGGAAACACAAGGAGGACCTAGCATGCTACCAGAACCAACTCTCTTGAGAAAAGTATCCATATCGGTCCAATCCCATTATAGCAACCAGTCAAATATCCAAGTTACTTTGCACATTGAATATACAAATTGATCACATTGGAGACATTGCATCATATAATGAAATTTTTCTCTTTCCATCTTCTCCAGCTAGCTAGATAGCATGCACACTTTCAGAAAGATTTGTATTTGGAATGCCTGCCCGCTCCCAAGGACTTATATTATCCTACAAGGTTCAAAGATTAGTAATACTCTCTAAATTCCTTGAACATCTACTTTAGGAAAAAATAAGGATGATATAATACATACATCCATGTGTAGGAAGCCCCAATAAGAGATTTTGTCTTCCCACCATTTAAACCATTTTCTAATGCTTTAATGTTTTCCTTTGGCATGGTCCCATCTTGCCACCATTTCCTAATTGTATTACCTTGCCTGGATGTGGCCTCTATTGTTTTACATAACCTCCACTCCTGACACATGCCAGATGATGTGATCTTTTGTCGTTTAGCACAAGTTTCTTTGTGTGCTTCTACAAACTCTATTCCCAACAATGAAAAAGACATGATCTCTCTCATCCAACAAGTACATTATCAAACCCCCCATTGTACACTATTTGAATTGAAATCCAATTGGCTCCTGCTTCATCTTTTTGAAGCTAGCAAAATCAAGCATTGGATGCCCACATTGAACCATGATAGCATTGAGGTTCTCCCAAAACAAGATCTATGGCTCTGCATCCTCTTCCTTCATCTCATAAATAGCAATAACCATCAATCCCTTTAAGCTATACCAAAATTATATGCATTAGTTACATTAAAACATCTTCTTAAACTTTTCATAGGTTTAGAGAGCACACAAATTGTACCTCATGTCATATACAAAACAAGACATTATTTCCCACCCATCAATTCTATGCATATGATCAAAATGTACCCATGAATTACACAAGTCCCCTTGTCTTGTTTGATGCATGTGGTTCACAAGGTCTACCCCTGATCCTAGGCCTTTTATGGACATTTTGAAAAGAAATCATTTTCATCAGGGTCACCCTGGCCAAGAAACTGACTGCCATGGAAAAATGGGAACATACACTTCCTTTTTAATTGGAGAATGTAATCAGATCCATCTCTTATAATAAGCACCTCTTAATGTTTCTCACATGTCCTTGAAACACATCCAAAAAGAGATTACTTTAACTGTTGTGAGGATCTTTCCAATGGCCGAGCTCGTAACCCTCGAGGTCTCCAAGCTCTACAACTCCTTGAGAAGCAATTCCACCGTGTCTCCCGCGAGCGTTGTCACACCACCGGGTTGCACTATGGGTCCTCGTCCCTCCTCTCACCTCACTTCACCCACACACACTCACTAGCATGCATTAGGGAGAGAGATTAGCAAGAGCAAGACTCAATTACACAATGGGAGAGTATGTTGTATTATGAGAGAAATTCACTTATACACATGGCCATAAGACACTCACTTAAACTATGGCCGGCCGGGCACTTTAGGCTTATAAGAGGCCTAATGCTATTACAATGACTACTCTCATAATATATCCATGGAGTACATCACTTAGGACTTCATCCTAACTTGCTACCACATGCTCTTGAAGCGGGAATTGCCATAAATACTCCGTCACACCATTATGGGCACCCGTCCAAGTTGTAGCTTTGGACACTATTACGTCATATCATGAATGTATGACCCTTTGGTGTATCTACCATGACTCCTTGATGTAAGATAATGGCGGTAGCTCTTGTTAATCATAGAATTGGATTAACATTCTCCCCTTCCTAATGACGATCGTGTCCTCATGATCACATTGAAGTGGGGAGAATAAATAAACTTTATCGATGGCTTTGATGTTGAATGACGTTCAATGGTCTACGTTCCTCCAGAAGGAATAAGAAAATCTTGTTAATGAATGAAGAGGTTAGTTATGTATTTGGAATTCCTAATGGGGTGGGAGATTTTTGCAAATGATTACATTTTTATATTTGTGTGAGCATCTTTTTTTTTGGCTCACTTTGTTTTAGCAATCATCGGCAAGGTTACATGCGGTTTTTGTTAGTGTGGGGACACTAAGAGATGTTAATAATGGGAAAGAAGAGAGAGAAGGAACCGGAGGAATGTAGACTTAATCATGAGAATGAGAGGGTGATTCTCAGTTCCTCATTTGATTCATTGAAACGACATTCATTGTTTTAAGTAATTGGGGTGTGATGATGTCCCTTTGTGTGGCAGGATTCTTGTCAAATGTTGTTGAGTAGGACCTGATCTTGTCTTCTTCTGTCCATGTGCTTTCTATGTTTTTATGTATATTTAAGTGCTCTTAGAAGCAAATTTACATGAAGTCCAAGAAATGAGTCATATAAACTCTTATTGAAGTGCTCTGTGTTGAAAGAGCAGACATAAAAGTCATGACGTGAAATAGCAGACGTGAAAGTCATGATGTGAAAGTGTAGATGTGAAAGTCATGACATGAAAAAGCAGACGTGAAAGTCATGGCGTGAAATAGCAGATGTGAAAGTCATGACGTGAAAATGCAGGGATTGACACAGGCTATGACTTTACAACTATGTTTGCACTTGCTTAGGATGGATCATTTATCATTTCTAGAGGAGTGACAAGAGCATTGTTATTTTGTTCTTGATGTGCTCTTAAGTCTCCGTATTTGATCTTGAATTTGTTGCTGAAATGATGTCGAGGTAGTAGGGAAGACTGCTGATTGTTTGCTTTGAACAGACAAGCTCTTGTGTTGGTGCTAGATGCTCTTGTGTTGGTGCTAGATGCACGAGAGTGGTTGAGGGATTTGCTTGCTATTTCTTGGGCCTCCATTCTTATCGAACTATAGGTGAAGTCGTTGGGGTTGAAGTCGGTGGTGAGGTTTTCTTCACATTGTTCAATTTTGGCAACCATATGATGGAATTACCATCATGGTATCCTTGTTGTTGAAGTACATGCATAGGCACCCATCTTTGATGAACACTGTAATTTGGTTGCCGATGTGCTTGGTGTTGAGGCTTCCTTCTTTGTGCGAGCTTAGGGGACTTTGTGATGTGCTTAGGGACCCAAGCTTTGGTATTTCTTTGGTAGTACCCTTGTGCTTGCAGCAATGTTTTTGGTACCCACACTTATTGCATTGGTGGAGTTCTTTGAGGAAATCGCATAGGCTTTTGTGGACGGTGTTGTGGAGTACTTTTCTTCTTGCTTGGCTTTCAAGTGATATGTTGAGGAAGAGGTTTTGACTGTTGAGGCACCCAAATTTGATTGGCACCTTCATAGTAGCCTTGAGCTACAAGTAGCTGCTTTTCCACCCACATTTTGATACTATTAAGATATCTTGATTGTGGTTGTCGTGGTGGTGGAGTTTTCTTTTGGGGTAATGTGGAAGGTTTGGGGCCCTCCTTGACTTTGGTTGGCGTTGAGGCTGCAGGTTTGAGACTCATTGGCAAGAGTCTCTTGTGGAGTGGTTTTCGATGACAAGGCCTTTGAGCATGTGGTCTCCTTTGGTGAGGTTTGTCGATGACAAGGCCTTTAAGCATGTGGTCTCCTTTGGTGAGGTTTGTCGATGAAGATGCATAGGAGCCGGGACCTTTCATTTGAGTTCCTTGTTAGAGTTAGATGGTTGGGCTCTGAGAAATTCTTCTCAAGAATAGCTGATTGTGAGGTTTTGGCATCAAACTTTGTAGGTGAGGATGGGGTTGATGGAGTAGAGGCTTTATCGGAGTTGGTTGTTGATGCAGATGGTAGGTCATTGTGTAGAGGGGCTTTTGTGGAAGAGGCTTGTATCCTTTTGCGTTCAGCATCATAGATATCCATTAAAGTTGGATCCTCTTTCTCGTAGTATAGTATTTTTAACTTTTTGTCGTTGACCATCATGATGACTCTATCGCTAGCAAAGCACAGTGGTGCTTGGGCAGCAACAATCCATTTATGCCGTCCAAGATCAAATTTGCTTCCAACACATACTCAACCACAAAAAACTTGCAAGTGAGGGGGTTAGTTTCAATATACATTGTATGTTCAAAGTACCCCAGACATGGCATGTTCAAGTCTTGTGTAAAGGTAATCCTTTCAAGATGTGCCATGAGTGTTGGTTGACCTAACAAATCCCATAGCTCGAGGGTCATGAGATTGTGTTCTCATTTTGGATAAAGCTGTGCTTGAGCTATGGTGATTTCATTTGAAATTTCCAATCCAACTAAAATCCTAGGGATTTTTTCAGTAAGATATGTTGGAAGTTCCGGCTCCTGCAAGGTTTCTTCCTCCCGTATTAGCAATTGTGCATTGCATGTAGGAGTGTTGAAGGTGACTGTTTGCATGGATTCATCTAGTGAATACAACGATTCACTTGTCCAAGGTCCACCAATGATGACATCATACTCAAGGGAATCTAGGGTGACATGAAATGTAAATTCCATATCGCCATCAATTGTTTAAGTAGTGTATCTAAAGTAACCTAGAACGTCAATGTTTTGTTCATTGGTTCCTTTTGCAAGACCATTGCTTGTCAGGGTGAGTTAAGGTTGTCCCAATGACACCCAAGTGTTTATTGTCATGATGTTATGGCTTGCTCGAGGGCTAATCAATGCACGTTTGGCGCGCTGAACTTTCCTGTAGGAAAATCCAACCATAGCATGATAGAGTCTTCCAAAGGAACCATGGGTGTTTTGGTTATTATTTCAGCTTTAGATCCTGTGTCTGTTTCATATTCCCATTCAATTTCATCCTCTGTTAAGGTCTCAGCCTTTTCAAGAGTACCCAATATATACAATGGCACACTTGGCCCTCTGACAATCCTTAATGGGGGCTATTTGCAAATCCTCACAGTCCTAGTTTATGTAGTGCGTTATGTCCTTATATAACTCAGGTTGAGCCATTAAAGGTGCAAGTGCTGATATGATGCTGACTTTATCATGAGAGAAGAGCATTCCTCCAAATGAGGTTTTGAGAGACTTTTTTAATCTTGTAAGGGAATTATCGAATTCCTTACGTGCTTTCTCAAGTCTATAGTTCGTACAATCTGTCTCAAATGACTCTTCTATAGAGAGTATGTCTTCCTCTTGAAAGGGAAAGCGATACTCATCTAGGCTTTGTATCTTGGTTGCTGGTGTAGGTTTGGCATTATGAGGCTCAATCACAACCAGTGGCCTTGTAAGACATTCAACCATGTTAAGCATGCACTCTTGAGCTCTTTTTTTGCATTCCACATATGTCATGTGATCATTATTATCCATTTGGGATGGTTGGGTGGGTTCTAGTTTCTTGATTGGTCTATGTGATGCACTGAGCAAGAGTAAGAACTTGTCTCATCCTCACTTTGTGTGATGTACTAGAACTTGTTTCATTCTCTGACTTCTTTGGTTTGTTAGTTTTTCACTATGTTTACCCATGCGATGAGATCGAATTTTCTTTTGGGTTTTTGTATCCTGTGTCACACATATGGGTGTTGAAGTTTGTGTGGTAGTCTTTGATGTGGATGTTTCTGCATCATGTATAGCTTTTGGCTCTATCATGTTTATGTCCCGTTTTGGGTTTATGTCCTCTACAGTCTCCTTTTCCTTGTTTTTTACTTCGACCTTGGATTTGATAGTTTTTGTCCCTTGTCTTTCTTGGGTTTAGAAAAGGCTTTGTTTTCTCTTTTGGATTCTATTTTAAAGCATGTTCTTCTACCCATGTTGAGGTATTGTATTTTGCATTCTTTTTGACTGTTTGTCAGGCCTTGGCTTGTAAGCGTGTAAGCACATTCAAGGGCACCGTGGCCAATTGCCCATTTTGTACACTTAAGATGTTAAGAGTTGTATTTTGTGAGACAAGTTGTATTGAAGCAAATCGTCTTGGGCAATCTTGGAACATGTGATCAATGCCACATCATCGTTCACACATTGGTTGCGCAAGGTGCCAATGACTATGGGCATGGAAGTATTCCAAACTGTGCAGCAACAATAACTTAACACTGAAGTGTCTGATTAACTGCTTCCTGAGTAGTTTCTACCCTTTGGACTGTTTCTATTTTGTGCACAACGGGAGATGGAGGTTTTAAGTCCATTGTGGATAAAGTGGGACACTTTTTAGTATCATGGTCAAAGGTTTTACAATATATGTAGTATAGAAAAAAAGTACTTTGTATGTACAATGAGGATTGGGATGGTCGTAGTGATTGCATTCAACACAAGGCATTTCTCTCATTCCTTTTTATAGGCATTAAGGATGTCTGGTTTTGAAGGTTTTCATCCTCTCTTCGAGATGTTGGCTGTAAGGTTTTAAGCAAGGCTACATAAAATTTTGGAAATGTCAATTCCGAGATCGATTTTTCTTTTGCCATTGCTTCATTTGGTTTAGATGAGTAACATCTGATAGCATGATCATCTTCTAGCATCTTGTTATCTAAACGTATTGCTTCTTTGCAACATTGATCGAATGTTTCTGGATTGGACACAATGATTAAGTTATGTAAGGTGTTATTCTTTAAGCCCATCGTGAAACATCTTCTCAATTGAATATCGTTTAATTTTTCCCATGACTCAGGCCAAGAGTTTTATCCGAAGGATAAAATCTCTAATGGATTCATTTGGTTGACGTTCAATTGAATAGAGTTCTGTTGTTGCACTCCACCGATCACCTTGTCTGGAAAAGCCATGTATAAAGGTTGATTTCAAAGTTTTGAAGTTGGTCTTAATCGCTGGCATCAATGCGATGAACCATCGACTAGCTTTTCCCTCTAAGCATAAGTTTAATGCATGTACCTCAGTGGGGCAGTTGGGATTTCCAAAGACTTCACATCTCTGTTCAAACTTTTGAATGAATTGAACAAGGTCTGTTGCTCCATCCTATTTGCCCATTATTTTGAAAATTTATACGGCCATATTTCTGTATGAGTCATTGAGACCGTATGTGAGTGCTCTTGTTGTGGAAGAGACTCACTGAGTCCTTGGACCATGGGCATCCCCAGGAAAGAGTTGGTACTTATAGGATTTGCGGGAATGTTAGGCAAAGGACCAAAAAAGCTTGGTGGGATCGAAGACATAGGGGGTGTAAAACCTGATGACACACTTGTTATAGGCATGGTCAATGGCATGGGGAGGTGAATTGGTGGCATGGATCTCAATGGCTCGAAGATGTCAGCCATTGGGTATTGTGGCCATGTCAGAGTGCCTCAATGCTCCTTAATGAGCAATCACAGTTTTTTTTGGCTCTTTATACTTTCCCACAGCCTGTTATAGCCTCAAGAGGCTTGGCGTACTCTTCGTTAGATCAAACGGGTGTCCGTTTAGCTTAGGCGCTATACGCACGTGAACGACCTGAGATATTTTTCTAAAAAAAGTGTGCTAGGAACTTTCTAGATGGAAGAGAAGGTCCTAAAACCTATTCTCCATCACTATCTCAGGATGAAAAATTTTCCTGAGAATTTTTTCCCTATTTAGCAGCATGTTTTTGCCAAAAGGAATTTTGAAAAACTCTGTATGAGGGAGTTGTAGTATTTTTGGACTACAACTTTGTTCCCTTGATTTGTCTGTGATTTTGTCATTCTGACCCTTAAAAAGTAGCTCGAATATGGCTCGTCATCATTTTTGCACTGTTTTTTGTTATTTTTTATGGTTTTTGGGCTATTTTTGTCTCGATTTTCGGGTCGAAATTTGAGGCTACTGGTCGGAGGTCAAAATGATCGATTTTGACTTCGGACGACCAAGTCCAAAGTCGAAGAGCTCGATATCAGAGCTTCTATTTTTTTTCTTGACCGCGCGTGAACTTCTGTCACGCCGTGAAACTTTTCACGCGTGAACCGACGGACTTCACATGGAAATTAGATTTTTATTTTTATTTGCCGCGTGAACTTCTGTTTCACGTCGTGTGAAAAACCTTTCACGCATGAACCAGACTTCACATGGAAATTAAATTTTATTTATTTTTTGCCATGTGAACTTCTGTTTCTTCACGCTATGAAAAACTTTTCACGCGTGAATCGGACTTCACGTGGAAATGTGATTTTTTCGTTCATGTGAGATTTCTGTTCACGTGGGATTTTTTATTTATTTTTTGTGTGAATTGCGGTTTCACGCCGTGAAACATTTTTCATGCATGAACTCCGTGGACTTCACATGGGATTAAATTTTAATTTTTTATTTGATTTTTATTTTTTTTGGAGTCTAGTGGGAAATACAAATTTTTCCTTTTTGGGGGGAATATTTTTTGAATTTAGAATGAAAGGGATATGGGCATTTTCCCAAAAAAGGTAAGTGGAATCAAAAAAGGTAAGTGGAATCAAAAAAGTCAACCCTTTAATGACACACCTTACACCCTTCATAAATGACCCCCAAAATGGACAAATTAACAACTCATGAGCATCTTCTCATTGAATGCTCATTAGCCTCAATGAGTTATGTAAAAAAGTGATTAAGGATTAATCTAAGATTAATTCTTTCACTAATCTTTCCCTCTTTTATACTAATTAAGGACTCTAATTAACTGCTAATCTCTAATTAATTCATACAATTGAGCACACCATTGGATAGAGCAAGGAAAAACTAATCATTAATCTAAATCAAGGGATTAATTAGACTCTTAATTATAGTCTCCTTTTTAAGACAAAATTAAGCAAAGAGAGTCAAATTTCTCCAATTGATCAAAAAATTGATATTATTAGGTATTTTGATGCATCATCTTGATGCTCTCAAAACACTCAAAAACCCCAATTTCGATTACTCAAATGATCAATTTAGACCCCAATTAACATATTTTCTAATTTTTAAGCCTCTTTGAACAAGATTAATCACTCTTAATGACAAAAACCAGTCCATTAAGAGAAATTTATCAAATTCAAGGGTTCTTTTTATGGTTTCAAGAAATTTATTGAAAGATTAAACTACTTCTAATGCTTGTTAACACTCTAATCCAAATAATTTTAGCAAAAAAACACATAATTAAACTAAAATTAATGATCTTAGATCTATGTTTAAACTAAAGAGAGCTAACATTCACTAAAAAATGCATTCTCAAGATTACATTGTTTGATGCAATGGATGCAAACTAAGCCTAATACAAACTATGTGCAAGCCCTAAGAAGAACATGAAAAATCACAAAAATAACAAATTAATCTAAAAAATAAGTAAAAAGCATTCTTTTCAAAAACAAAAAAGAGAGCTACTCTACACCAAATCTCACACAAATCACCATCAAATCCACATCTTTTTCATGGAAAACCACTAATCAAGATAATGGGCAATGGGTTATCTGTAGATTAGAGACAAAATGATGGAAAAAACCAAGGGATGGCTCCCCGGCAACGACGCCAAAAATGTTAAGGCTCATCCTAACCCTCCTTGAAACACATCCAAAAAGAGATTACCTGGTGAACCGCAACTGTCGTGAGGATCTTTCCAATGGCCGAGCTCGTAACCCTTGAGATCTCCAAGCTCTACAACTCCTTGAGAAGTAATTCCATCGCGTCTCCTGCGAGCGTTGTCACACCGCCGCGTTGCACTACAGGTCCTCGCCTCTCCTCTCACCTCACTTCACTCACACACACTCACTAGCATGCATTAGGGAGAGAGATTAGCAAGAGGATTAGCAAGAGCAAGACTCATTGCACAATGGGAGAGTATGTTGTATTATGAGAGAAATTCACTTATATACATGGCCATAAGTGTTCACACTCACTTAAACTATGGCCGACCGGGCACTTTAGGCTCATAAGAGGCCTAATGCTATTATAATGACTACTCTCATAATATATCCATTAAGTACATCACTTAGGACTTCATCCTAACTTGCTACCACACGCTCTTGAAGCAGGAATTGCCATAAATACTCCATCATACCATTACGGGCACCCATCCAAGTTGTAGCTTTGGACACTATTGCATCATATCATGAATGTATGACCCTTTGGTGTATCTACCATGACTCCTTGATGTAAGATAATGGCGGTAGCTCTTGTTAATCCTAGAATTGGATTAACAGTTCTATTTTTAAATGGTTATTATTTGTAATGATTTGTAGTAAATTACTATGAGCAGTATTTATTTGAGAATTCATGGAATCTCACAAGAATGACATGCATACTTATTATGGTGCATGATCTATGGGGGTTGCTTGGCTTGTCTTTACTGATTTTCCCACCTCGCTACTAGTTTCTAGGTATCTCAGGCCAATGACAAAGGTTAAGTCATGTGACTACACAAGCAAGCATAATACTCTCTTATGTGATTTCTCTTTGTTTGTGGATAAAAAATTTACTTTGTTCTCTCTTTTGCACCACACAAAATATTATAGACGGCATTGAGAGATAGATTCCCGAGTGGAATGTTTTGCAGAGGTGGGTTAAAACTCCATCGTACATGGATTCTCATGTGCAATGGAGGACATGCGAATCCCGACACTGGCGAGGAGGTCTATTTATGTTTATTTATTTTTGTATGTTTGATGATGTCTTCATTGAAGACCATCAACTTGAGCTATAATCGTTTTTGTATGTTTGATGGTGTGTGTCTTCATTGAAGACCATCAACTTGAACTATAATCGTTTTGGTGGTGTGTAGGTAGTTGATCTCATTATTGTAGGCTTGTTCTACCTTGTCGATGTGCTATGATAGAGAGGAGGAAGAGAAGGTGTCTGTCTCGTTATATGTTCCCCGATGAGGAGTTTTCTTTAGGAGACTATGATAGGTGGCGATGTAGATCGTACGGTGGTGGATGGAGTATTCATTCTTCAGGGAGGTGTTGAACGCTTGTGTGCTTTTTTTAGGTATGTGAAACAACTTTCTTAGTTAAACATTTGCAAGAGAATATAGAAGCGTACATGAAGATATGTGGGTTTTTTTTAAATTCTTAGGGTTATTGTGCAGGTAGTTACTCACCACATTCACAATAGAGTCAGATTTGATACTCGATATTTTTGCAGGTTGTGGAGGCCTTGGTTCCAGCTAGTGTGGAGTCATTTCGGCACTGCTTATGCTTAGAGTTGGACTCCTATGCATACACTGAGTGCTTGATGAAGGTGGTGTGTGGTCAACCTTTGGAGTCTTTATTTCCCATGGATTATGTAGGTGATGGCTTTTGAAGTTGTTATGTTTTTTTTGTGAACTACATTTGCAACAAAGCTCTATAGCTCTTTTTTTGAACATCTTGGCTATGTTCTATTGCTATAAATTCAGGAACATGTTGACTTATTGACACATTTATATGTCGTGTATCTCTCCACTATTGTGTAGGTGAGGTTCTTTGTGTGGTAGTATGTCTGATTATAATTGCAATGCTTTGATATATGCTTTTTCTTCTTCATATGACAATGCTTTGATATATGCTTTTTCTTCTTTATATGAATGTATGGTTTATGTGGATGACAAAAAGTCCTATCCTAATTATAATTGCAATGCTTTGATATATGCCTTTTCTTCTTCATATGAATGTATTGTTTATGTGGACAACAAAAAGTCAACATTGTTGTGCGGACAAAATAGATAATAAATCTTGAAAACGACATTTGGCATCTTTAAAAGATTCCATAAAAAGGTTCACTTTTTACCTCTTTTTGAAAAGTGGTCTATGCATGCATATAACACTTACCAAAAAATGATAATATTTTGGGGACTTTACATGTTTCTTACAAAAAGTGACATGAAAAAAAGACGTCATTTTGCTTACTTTTTGAGATTATAATTGAAAATCTAGTAATAAGTTTTCAAAAAACATGCCAAAATAAAGATAATGTTTATTATTGCTATCTTCAATCCACAGAAAAAATTATACAACTATAAAAAGAAACTATTTTCTAAACATATAGCTTATGGCATAGTTATGGTTCCTCATAAATCATTGCTATCTATACCAACACCATCACTAGTTGATGTACCTTTTCCCTTGAGAAGGTAGACGAGGCATCCTCTTCTTCACTCCACAAATATATTTTTTTCTTCTATGTGTACACTTAAAGCTTCGACTCCTTGGGTCATCTGCCATGTTAGCATGATTGAGGATGTGCTATACAGAGTGCAACTATAAAAAACTATCTATTTATATAAATATATTACAAAAGTGTTATCTTAATACAACTATTTTCTTAACTATAAAACCCTATTTTGGCTCTTGATGAGAGTAGTATTAAAATCCATTTTAAAGCTCTTGAGTATTATAATTTTTTAATTGATAATATATACTTTTTTTAAAAGAGTTCGTTATGTAGAGATGAATTTTAAAATATCATGAATAAGCTATTTAGAAGTTGTCTAATTTTGAAAAACAATTACACACTCATTTTTTAAGAAGATGTGTCCTTGATGTGACAAAAAGGGGTTAAAATGGTAATTTTAGTTACTAAATGAGTTTAGAAATATAAAAAAGCTCGCTTTAAGAAACAAAAGTTTATACTTTCCAAAATACTTTTTTGTAAAATATCAAGCAGAGACTTGGGTTTGAATCCTATTGGTTACTACACATGGTAAGGATATTTTAGCTACAACATTTGTTGCGGCCAACTTAAAAGAGAGTAACAACTAAGAGTTGATGTTTTGCATCAACTTGATGTAAAACATCAAATTCAAATTTTATAAAAATTTGATATTTTGCATCAAGCTGGTGCAAACCATCGACTTTCTATGCAAAACATCAACTTTTCACAAAACTTGATGTTTTGCATCAACGCTATTATGTAAAACATCAACTTTTCCACAAAAGATGATGTTTTGCATCATTGATGCAAAAAACATCAAGTTTTATGAAAAAGTTAATGTTTTGCATCAACTTTGATGCAAAACATCAATTTTTGTGAAAAAATTGATGTTTTGCATCATCAACTTAATGCAAAACATTAACTTTTAGGCTAAAAGTTGATGTTTTTCATCGAGTTGATGCAAAACATCAAATTTTTCATACAACTTGATGTTTTGCACCAAAGTTAATGCAAAACATCAACTCTACCCATAAAACTTGATGTTTTGCATTAAGTTTCGAAGAAGAAAGTTGGAGGATCGAAGGTCAATTTTCACAAACCGTCTATTTTAGCAATTCTATCTGCGAGATGACATGCTCAGACGACCTATTTTACAAAATTTGAGCACCAACACAACTATGTTTCGATGCGATATGCAGACGTCATAATCGCTATATCACGTCTACATATCGCATCTAAACATAGTTGTGTTGATACTCAAAATTTATGGAATAGGTTGTCTGAGCATGCCAACATGTGCGAAATTGCTAATACAGGCCGTTTGTGAAAATCCACCTCCGATCCTCCAACTTTCTTCTCCACAGCATCTCAAACTTAATGCTAAACATCATGTTTTGTGGTAGAGTTGATGTTTTGTATCAACTTTGATGTAAAACATCAACTCTTAGTCTATAATTGGATGTTTTGCATCAACTTTAATGTAAGACATCAACTTTTAGGGGGCTATTTTTTTTAAACTTTGAAATGTTTTTAGATTTTTTTATTTTTATCTCCAACAAATCTGTAAAACTCATTCCAAATAGTAGTTAATAGCCAATAAAGTCTAATTTAAAAAAATCTTATAAATTATAGAATTAAATAAAAAATATGCTTAGGATAAGGTGATATAAGTAGGACATAGGCTTAGGGCTAAGGACCTGAAAAACACATATGGTCGCAACCTTTGACTACAAATTTGGGAGAAGGTCATTCAAAAAAAATCCTTGTCTATGTATCCATATAACCTTTGTATTATAAATAATATCGCTACATAGTAGATGCCAAAAGTTCATGATAGCAGAAGAGCTATGAGATAATCCATGATGGCCTGTAATCAATTGATTTTGATCCAGATGTGCAAGGCTCCATTGATTTGGAAGACCATGAGTCGATTGATTCACCAATGTCTGCGTCTAAAATTGTCTTGTCAAAAAAATATTTTAATTTTCTACTCTTAACATGCTTAGGTTTATTGAGAGCCTCCATAGTTACCATATATATGAATAGAAGTCTACCTTTACACACTTATAAGCTGACCTCTTTGAACTCTTAGCATTGGTTGTATATCACTTGTTTATAAATAATAGAGTAAATAATTATGACATGCAAACTTTCAAGGTAAGTATATACTCCAAGCTTTGCTATATATTTGGGTCTAGAAAATAGACTCAAGGATGTTTGTAGGACTTTCTCATAAATTATGTAGCTTATAATGTTATGTATTCGAATATTTTTTGAGTGCTTGTCAAATAATGTGCATATTTATGCATAGTGGTAGAATTTGTCCCAAGAAATTACATTAAAAAAAGTGTCATGAAATTTACAAAATAATTTTTTAAAAAAATATTGATATTTCTTTAAGTTATGTAGACTCCTATGCCATTTTCTAAGTCAAGTTTATTTTTATGTCACAAACAATAGCAGTTTATAAATCTACAAAGGTCACATGTGATCTCAATCTTGAAAAAAATATCAAAATTCATGTAATTTTTAAATGTATACATGGAATTCTAGATGTGTTTTCAAAAAACTATTCTTTTAAGCCATTTTTAAGATTTCGCACATTTTGGGAGGGAATCTTTTTAGGTAACCCTCGTCAGTTACCTATTTTGCTCACAACAATGTTAAAAAGGAGGAAGAAGAAAAGAGAAGGAAGGAGGAGGAAGAGAGAAAGAGGAAAGAAGAGGGATATCAGAAAAAGAAAGAATAAGAAGCTCAAAAGGGGAAGCTGTCTAGGGGCTGATCTGTCCATATTGCAAGAATTGCAGCCTTGGGTGGTAGCCTTAGCATAGAAGATGCATGAAGGACCAAGTCACAGCCCAAAACTACCTGGAGAATTGGAGGCACAACTTCCTACCTAGCAACTACACATGAATAAAGGGCTGATGGACTGTGGGCTAGAACATCCTCTCTCATGCCCTTGCTTTTGTTGAAGAATATGAGTCAAGAACAACATGTACTGCTCAAAAATACTGTAGCAAAAGGACCTAGAGAGCAAAGCACATATAATGGCTCAACATAATGTGGAAATGTAGAACAAGCTCACTCTGGCAGAGAAGGCCTTATTCCAGTAGAAAGAGCTGAGGGAGGCGTAGAGCAGAGTTAGCTGAAGCACAAAAGCCAGCCAAGAGCACAACAGCATTAGCGGTCACCCAGATAGAGGTGGTCCAAGCCCTGAAGACCCAGGAAGAAGAGGAGATCATGTGCCTTTCTCTTGATGCTAAAGTGGAAATCATAAAAATAGCGGACACTCAGCAAGGTATGGGAGCAAGAAGCCCTTTTAAAAATTTGGGAATAAATGGCTTGCAAGGCTCAAAAGGTCATCCATGACCTAGAAAAAGATAATGACATAGACAACGAGCAGCAACAACAACAACAGCAGTAGCAGTAGTCTGTAGGCTAGGGCTCCTCCAAACCAAACACTTCCGAAAAGGACAAGCAAGTAGAAGACGAGGAGGACCAGAAGCTGGTGCTAGCCCTGTGAAGGCCACCACTTGGAAGGAAGCTCACTGGGAGAAGGAGGCTAAAATGCTAGCAGAAAGAAATCAGGAATTACACCAGGAATTGCAGGATGTCACACCCTCCCAGGAGTATGCAGAGTTCTTGAGAGAAGCCATGGAGGACAGAGACACGGCGAAGACACGGGTAAAGACAAGCTTGAGAGGAGCACCAAGTTTGAAATTAACACACAATCAATGAACTAAATGTGCTAGAATTAGAGATGCAACGGTATCTGGAGAATGAGACTCAACTCAGAAGAAAGGCCCAAAGATTGGACAAAGTACAAGATGGCACTCTAGGATCAGGCGTGCCCAGTGGGGCAGAAAGGGTACGACCAACTGACCTAGAAGACTAGACTGTAGTGGGTGATGGAACTATGTGAAGAAAAGAAGAGGCCTCCAAGCTACAAGCAGAACTCGCCGGGTGAAGGCTGATGTGGAATTAGCCACAAACAACCGGAAAATGTTTCCATTCGGTGTGCCAAGGAAAGAGTGCAGAGAGCTGCTGGTTGAGGTCTGGAAGTTGCAGGATGCCAACAAAGCTCTAAACAAAGAAAATGTGCACCTGAAAGATAGGCTTGCAAATAGTTCAGCAGCCTCGTGGGCTAGCACAGATAACCCCTTCTTTGAGGCCTCCTATGGCATTTTCTCAGAACTATTGAAGGATAACAATGAACTACCAACATACTTTCAGAATGGAGATAGAATATGGTCTATATTGACCAAGAAAACCCTTCCTCCAGAGCATCCATTCTCTCAATACTTGCTCTCTCAGACTCAGGAGGGAAGCAAGAT
The DNA here is from genome assembly GCF_041138505.1 of Cibotium barometz. NCBI lineage: Eukaryota > Viridiplantae > Streptophyta > Polypodiopsida > Cyatheales > Cibotiaceae > Cibotium > Cibotium barometz. The sequence continues at coordinate 26,022,766 of NC_141072.1, forward strand.
GCTGTCACCAAGGATGCAACCACCAACTAGCGCCGATGTCTTGAAGTGGGACATCAGAGATCCAGATGTAGAAAAGACACAAAGCCCACTTCCAGAACATCCGGAAGAAGAAGAATACAAAGAAGTCGCACGAATCGATGGCAGAAAATAAAATTCTAAGGCGAGTTTTTGACCTGCAGCTCCACAGACCGACAACAACGGTCTTGGGTGCTTAGAAGAGTAGGCAACAAGGTTGAAGAGGATGTAGAAGCATGCTACTTCCTTAGATAATGTATACATTCCGGACTATACTCCTCCTCTGGAAATGTCCATAAGATTTAAAGATAAATTTGTCAAGGGAACGGTTTTCGGAGCAGATGCTCCAGCACCGGGCGTGCTTGGTGTTGTGCCCAGTAGCTCAGTGGCGACAGAGTGCATAGTCAGACCACTTCCCACGTTGTGAGCACCACCTTGGTACTAAACATGTGAAGGTGGCAAGCTGTAACGCCATTGCCAAGATCAAGAAGACAAAGCTTAAAAGGGTGGTTGATCACTATTGCAAGGGGGTTGCACGTTGGCTAATAGCTCACATAGCTAATAGTTGACAGCCAGTACTGAGAAGTCAAACATGGTCATAGTCCTTAGGAAGTAGTAGTCCAAGCAATTGCTCTGTAATGATCTTGCAATGATTCCGGAGTAATCCAGTAAACAAAGAGAAATGTTTCCATTCATTATGTCTCTGTGTTACTCTCTGTAATGTGTTGAATAAGAGTGTTGTGTCTTTGTTTTAATAAACAGGTTGTACACTAGAGAGAGAGTGAGAGAGTTATGTAGCAGAGTGAGAGTGTGTGGAGTTCTAAAGCAGAGCAGTGTTCTGAGTGTCCCCATGACCACTCTAGAGATGGTGTTCAAATCCAGAAGCACTGGTCTGTTACTTCATACCGTTGTCTTGCCATTCCGTTTTTGAGAGGGAAATCAGGAAACATTCACCAAACCCAGAGAGTGCCATTTGTCAAGGAATTAAGCTATGGTAACATAGGTTTAGTCCTACATGTACATGCCACATCATATGGAGGAGACTCCACATAAGCATCTTTACCATCTCACCATGCCTTGTCATCATGCCACATCAACTTAGTCAACAAGGTTGACTCCCTAAAGCCTACATGGCATGCCACATCAAATGCATACATGGAATTTCCACGTAATTAAGAATGTCCACATCAAATGCATACATGGTATTTCCACGTAATTAAGAATGTCCACATCATCTTGCCACCTCACAACAGCACAGTCAACTTGGTTGACTTTCTGTGCCTGCATGGCATGACACATCATATACACATATGGCATTGCCACCTCACATTTGAGCATGAGGAATGCCCACATGAAGGTTCCATGTCAGCAGAATTTTGCCACAACACCTACCACCTCACCATTATATTTCATGATTTAATTAATATAAAAAAATAAAAATCATTTTAAAAATAATGTTTTGATAAAAATTTTAGAAATAAAATTATGTAATATAATTTTAAGGCTCTCCTCCAAAAAAGAGAAAAATAAAAATAAATTTTTTATTAAATAAATATTATTTATTGAACAAAATAAATTAATCAAGTTAATATTATGATATAATTAAATAAATTCAAAAAATTCATATTTTTTAAAAATTAATTTTTGGGAGAAAACCTCAAATATGTTTAAAGAAATTTTAATATTATTTATCAATCAAATAAATTTAAGTATTATATGAATAAATTTTATTAATTAAACAAACAAAAAATAATATTCATTACTTAAAATAATTAAATCATTCATCATTTCTAAAAATTATAATTATCTTTCAGTTTTTTTAATATTTTATAAAAATTTATCATTATTTGTAAAAATCCAGATTTTATCCATAATCTAATTTAACCAATGAAATGCTTGGTATATATAGCCCAAGTTTTGGAGTCTCCCTCATTGTTAGAGCTTCACCAACTTTGGAGATAGCTCCATTCCAAGCATATGTTATCATGAGAGAAGAGCATTCCTTCGAATGAGGTTTTGAGAGACTGTTTTAATCTTGTAAGGGAATTATCAAATTCCTCACATGCTTTCTCAAGCCTATAAATATAGTCTCTTTTAAATGAGTTTTCTGTATAGTAGGGAGTATTTCTTCCTCGTGCATGAAAGGAAAAGTGGTACTCCTCTAGGCTTTGTATCTTGGTTGCTGGTTTAGGTTTGGCATTATGAGGCTCAATCACAACCGGTGACCCTGTAAGACATTCAACCATGCTAAGCACTCCTGAGCTTGTTTTTTACGTTCTGCATATGCGATGTAATCATTATTATCCATTTTGGATGGTTGGGTGGGTTCTAGTTTCTTGATTGGTCTATGTGGTGCACTGAGCGAAGAGCAAGAACTTGTCTCATCCTCACTTAGTGATGTACTAGAACTTGTTTCATTCTCTGATTTTCTTTGGTTTGTCAGTTTTTCATTATATTTACCCATGCGATGAGATCAAATTTTCTTTTGGGTTTTTGTATCCTGTGTTGCATGCATAAGTGTTGAGGTTTGTGTGGTGGTCTTTAAGGTGGATGCATCTACATCATGTCCCCTTTTGGGTTTATGTCCTCTACAGACTCCTTTTCCCTGTCTTTTACTTCAACCTTGGCTTTGATAGTTTTTTTTCCCTTGTCTTTCTTGGGTTTAGAAGGTTTTATTTTCTCTTTTGGGTTCTGTTTTAAAGCATGTTCTTCTACCCATGTTGTGTTGTCTTTTACATTCTTTTTGACTGTTTGTCATGCCTTGGCTTGTAAGCGTGTAAGCACATTCAAGGGTACCATGGATAATTGCCGGTTTTGTACACTTAAGATATTAAGAGTTGTATTTTGTGAGACAAGTTGCATTGAAGAAACTCATCTCTTGGTGGGCAATCTTGGAACATGTGATCAGTGCCACATCGTTCACACATTAGTTGTCGCAAGGTGTCAATGACTATGGGTATGGAAGTATTCCAAACTGTGCAGTCTGCCACCTTGTGAGGTCCACGACAATAGAAGCACTGAAGTGTATGATTAACTGCTTCCTGAGTAGTTTTTACCCTTAGGACTATTTCTGTTTTGTACATGGGATGTACATGGGAGATGGAGGTTTTGAGTCCATTGTGGATGAAGCGAGACACTTTTTAGTATCATGATCAAAGGTTTTATAATACATGCAGTATACATAAAAATTAAATTCAATGAAAATAACATTTTTATAATTAAAAAAATTTCCATTATGCATCTTTCTATGCATAAAAATTAAATTCAATGAAAACAACACTTTTATAAAAAGATTTTCAATATGCATCTTTCTATGCATAGAAATTAATTTCAATAATTAATATCAATGATATTAATGTATATTCATAGGTGAATATGTACATGGAGTAAATAAAAATATTTCTTTTAGAATGCACAAACGGTGGGAATTACTCTTTTAGAATAACATAAAAATAAACTTTATTTTCCTAAAAATTTAAGAAAAATTTTCCATAACCTCCTTTGTATGACTGACCATTTCTCAATTTTTAACATTCTATTTTCAATTTAAAATTAACCCCAATTTGAAGTTAAGTACTCTAATCTACTCAATTTTCACTTTCTAGAGTGTAAAACAATAAGAAATTTTTAACCAATTTTTTTGTTACTCATTTTAGGATAAAGAAAGGCTGAATTCTTAAGGAAGAGAAGGGGGTAGCCTTTTCATCAAGGCATAACATCAGGATTCACTTTAATCAACTATAAAAAAACAAGAAAATCAGAAAACCATAGATTTGAAATTAAAAAGTGAAAATTTTAGCTTACATGGAGTTTTGTAAGCTTTCCTTTGGCTTGAGGGATTGAGGGTTCTACTCTTGTTTGGATCAAGAGTGGCCACCAATTTCTTTTGAGAGGATTTAGTCAAAAACAATTCAATTATCATGTGAATTTAATGTAATTGGCTTTGGGTAAGAGTAGATGAGCCTCTAACCAAGCAAACTGATTCTAGAATTTTCCAGATTAGTTTGGTCAATTTTTGACCATTTTTGGGTCAGTTTAGCTTACTTTTTAGATCTAGTTGAAATAGGAGAGAGAAGAGATGAAAATATCTCATTATTTATGAGTTTAAAAGTCCTCCACACATGTGAAATAGGCGCCTCCTTCATGAGGGGAGATCCCTACACTGAGGTGTCAAAAATGCATCATTTCCTCTAAATATCTCTTCTTTTTTAACTAATAAACCTTGTCCTTAGTCAACTCTTCATCTTATGTGAGCATTTACTCATTTTTGGGGGATTTTGTTTTCTTCTTCAATTTATCTCCTCCCTACATTTGGATTAATCTTATTTGTCCATAGGAACCTTAATTGGAGCATAATTCAAAAATTTCTAAAAATCAAGACCCTTAGGCTAATGTCCTTTATACCTATTTTTAACTAATTCCAATTGCACATTAGAAAGTTATTTTTGAATTTATGTTTCAGGGGAAACCATTTTAGACACTAGGGGGATTCTTATATCCAAAAATATCTCAATTTTGAATTAGACATTTTCTCTCTCTAGGCCAACAGGGTAAAACAGGATCTTTCTTTTATTTCAAAGAGGGGAATAATTATAAGATCAGAAGGGGAGGTTCTTACACCTGCACACCTCAAAAGCCGGAGGGAGGAATCTTACAGCACCAAAAATGTTAAGGCTCACCCTAATCCTCCTTGAAACACATCCAAAAAGAGCTTACTTGGTGAACCGCAACTGTTGTGGATCTTTCCAATGGCCGAGCTCATAACCCTTGAGGTCTCCAAGCTCTAGAACTCCTTGAGAAGCAATTCTACCGCGTCTCGCGTGAGCGTTGTCACACCACCGCGTTGCAATACGGGTCCTCATCCCTCCTCTCACCTCACTTCACTCACACACTCACTAGCATGCATTAGGAAGAGAGATTAGCAAGAGGATTAGCAACTCAGGGGGTTCACCTCAAAAAATGTTAGTGTTTCACATGAGTTCAACAGGAGGGATTTTTTAATTAGATACATTGAGAAAAATTAACACGATTACATTAATAGGAGGGGTTTTTTAATTTAACTTTAGAAAAAAATCATTTAGTTCATAAGTAAAGAGGGGTTGTTTTATTGGGGAAAATTTTTTAGTTAAGGGGTTTTTTTAATACCACTTGAACGCACGTGATACCTAGGGTTTTCTAGTAGTGCACCCCCCAAGATTAGCAAGAGCAAGGCTCAATTGCACAATGGGAACATATGTTGTATTATGAGAGAAATTCACTTATATACATGGCCATAAGTGTTCATACTCACTTAAACTCTGGCCGGCTGGGCACTTTAGGCTCATAAGAGGCCTAATGCTATTACAATGACTACTCTCATAAGTGTTCATACTCACTTAAACTGTGGCTGGCTGGGCACTTTAGGCTCATAAGAGGCCTAATGCTATTACAATGACTACTCTCATAATATATCCATGAAGTACATCACTTAGGACTTCATCCTAACTTGCTATCACATGCTCTTGAAGCGGAAATCACCATAAATACTCTGTCACACCATTACGGGTGCCCGTCCAAGTTGTAGCTTTGGACACTATTGCTTCATATCATGAATGTATGACCCTTTGGTGTATCTGCCATGACTCCTTGATGTAAGATAATGGCAGTAGCTCTCTTGTTAATCCTAGAATTGGATTAACAGGGGCTCATTGGCATCTTGTTGGCCCCATATTGCTTGGTACTGGACCCCTTAGGGTCATGTTGCTCACAAGGTAATAAGTACCAAGCGATAAGATGGTTGTTGGAATCATGGAGGCTTAATATCTCTTGGTATTGACCCCCCTTAGGGGCATGTTGCTCATAGGGTCAGTACCAAGCAACACGAGGCTTGTTGGCATCCTGCTCTGGCCTTGTGTCACTTGGTACTAACCCCCTTACGGTCATTTTTCTCACCGGGTCAGTACCGGAGTGATAGGCTCGTGGGCATCTTGCAGGTCCCTAATCGCTTTTTGTACTGGCTCCCCTTAGGGTCATGTTACTCACGGGGCTTTTTGTACTGGCTCCCCTTAGGGTCATGTTACTCACGGGGCTAGTACCAAGCAACATGAGTCTTGTTGGCATCTTGTAGGCCCCATAGCACACTTGGTACTTACCCCCTTTTGCGGTCATTTTGTTCATGGAGTCAGTACCAAGTGATAGTGGGCTCATTGGCATCTTGTAGGTCCCATTTTGCTTGGTATTAACCCCTTGGGGTTTTGTTTCTCAAGGGGTAAGTACCAAGCAATAGGAGGCTTGTTGGCATCTTGTTGGCCCCATATCTCTTGGTACTGACTCCCCTATTGCTCATGGTCTATACAATAAGATCTTATTAGCGAGGATCAGTACCAAAGCTGCTTGCGTGCATCCTGCTATCGCTTGGTATACTGACTCCGAGCATTTCATCTTACTGAGTTTATTTCTTAGATGGCACGTACCAAGAAAATTGCTTGAAGGCTAGGAACAAGTGAAAGGCCTACGGAGTTTATGCATGTGCAAAGTAGGAGGAGAAGATTTCAAGGCCACATGGAAATTCTACAAGAGCATTAGATTGAGCAATATATGTAACCTGCAATAGCCAAGCTACCATTTCATAGGCTTGTGCATGATATTTGTGAACACTAGAGTATTGGATGCATGAGATGGCAAGCATCTGTAGTTTTGAGTCTCTATAGGAGATTGCTTAAGAGTGGGTGATTGATTTTTTTGAAGATGCATACTTCCTTGCTACCTATGCTCATAGGCTTACAAACAATAATACCTAGGGATTTTGATACACTCCGTAGATTGAGGTACATATATGATTGTTTATTAGAATATGTTTCTATAGCGATCATCGCATGCGAAGATCCTGACAGGCTTGCCCCTCCATCCTTGGGCAAGGCCATGCATGATTATGATGCCGCATGTGAACACCCATGCTTCTCATGAGATAGGGACACCCAATCTCAGACAAGGAGAAGAGCAGAAGCACAAGACCACAGCAAGATGCTACACACCTAGAACCTCATGCATAACCAAAACCGAAGGCACAACCACAATCAAAGGCTACTGTGGTACATCCACAACCCTCCAGAGATGCCAATGAAGGTGATAATTTTGCTAAATATCTAGTAGATGCTAATGAAGGTTAAGAAGCCAATAGGATAGAGAGAGAAATTAACGTCATTAAAGTAGAGAATATCAGACAATTAAGGGATTTCGAGAGTATTAAGCCCGTTAGAGTGGCATTTACAATTCGAGGCACAAGGCTTGTTTGATGCATTCGATTTACATGTTTTGTAGTGTTGCGAGATAATGGAAGTTACAGAAAGAGTGATCAATGATTATGATGTAAGTACCAGTGGACTAATTTTTCACAAAACCTAATTCTATTTTCTATTCATTCTTGCCTTTAGGTATTGTTTATCACTTCTACCAGAAGAGGTACAAAATTGTACATATGTTGTTGATTCCCTCATATCAAGCCAATTGCAAAATAACCAGACATCATTTTTGGACCTCATTGTTGCCTAGTTTCAAATGATCAACCTTGATTTGGCAAAAATTATTGTCGTCTTATAACGAAGAGTGAGTCTTGTGTTACGTTATATATTGACAATATATATTAGGTAATTTGTATGTGCTTTTTTTATAACACCTATGTCCTGTTTGTTTTTTCAGCCAACATTGGAGTTTGCTTCTACATGACATTACTCAAAATATATGTTACCCAAAATATATGTTACTTTGCAAACTCTATTCAAGGATATCATGGTCGCATTAGAGAGTAAGTCCCTATTGAAATTTCCTTCTTCCACAAGCACATAGATTTATTTAAGTAGGATAAACTAATGCTTGTTTTGTCGACCTCTCAGATGTGCTCAAAATTTTTCATGCATTGTGGAACATATTTTATTGGAGCCAAATCTTGTTTAAAACATGGGATATCGAAGGATAAGGATGCCAGTCTAGCCTTTAGATGATGTTAGATGTGGATGGAGGACATGCATAAATGCATTTCTTTTGTTAAAAAAGATTTTTAATATTCTTGATGTAAGTGATGTTTATAACATACATCTCCATCTAACGTAGTTATGAGGTTTCTAAAAAAACATTTCCCTTTTTGTATAGGAACTTAATTTGCACAAATATAATCCATTGCATGTAAAACAATTCAAGACCAAAGCTGTACAAAAAAATATTTTTGCTATTCATGATTATGCAAAAGAAGAGATCAGACATGAAGGTGAATTTGCAAAGGGAGCCAAAGAGAGACTGCACCAGCAGCAGCAGCAAGAGGAATAGTACCAAAGGGATGTTGAAGTGCACCAAGCTTCTATCAAAGAATATGAAAGGTGCATAGCTGAGGTGGAGAAATGGATGGAATCTAGGAGGCAGGTTGAGATGGAGGCCTAGAGGCAAGCATAGGAGGCCACTGAGTTGATTGGTGCTTTGCATTTGTGTTGTGGTGCTAGTTTTAGTGTTTAATTCAGGCCTTGAAATTCTCCCATGTATACACAGAGCGACACACATGTATATTTTTTGAAATATATAAATACATTAGCTAAAATTCACAAGATATTGAATATTATTGTCTCTTTTTTTCATTAGAAACATGTCAAGTATGATAACAATGCAACCGAACCTTTAATTTTCTTGAAGAGAATAATCAAAAACTCATAAAAATTATATCAAATATCAAAACAACTACTTGAATTAAATTAAAAATTAAGCATATAACAAAACATAAGACAAGAGAAAGAAAAACATCACCATCAATACCATGTTGGGTGCAATCTTCCCCCCCTTGTGCATGGCCTTCCCCCACACAAGAGTATTTCTTTATTAGCTTTCTTTCCACCAAAAATAGGCCATAGCCCCAAAATATACAAAATATGCTTTTTTTTAGAGAGCACAGTACTCTTCTTTTACAAAAATAGAGTGTCAAATATTGGGACTAGGGTAAAGCCATAGGCTTTAATAAATTCCACATTATAAATGTATCTTTCCTAAAGTTCAAAAATGGAAAAATCATTTGCTAAGGTTACAAGCTATGCTTGTAAAAATAAATGGGATGCACATAAGAAACATTCTCCTCAACATTATTTATCAATCCTCGTAATCTTCTTGACCTGAAAATATAAGCCCAATTAATAATTAAATTAATCCCACAAATATTAAACAGGCACAAACCATAACCAACTCATGACTAAAGACGGTCAAAATGCTTCCCCAGCATTCTTGACATAAAATAGTCATTTACAAATACAGTTTCTATAATGAACTCTCGTCTTTCCACATTATCCCTCATCAGTCCACATTACTTATTCCACATTCCATTCATATGTGTACTCATTGTCATCCAATCACATCATTTTCCATCTCATCACATATCATTTATTCACATCCCAATTCACATGTCATCACATCTCATCCATTCACTCATATCGACGTCACATCATTTCACATACACATTCGCATTCATTATTCTTCATACACATCCACATTCGTACAACCACATCCATACATCCCCTTCCACATCTGCATTCATACATACACATCCATATCCACATCCATACATCCACATCCACATTCATACATCCACATCCACATCCACATCCATACATCCATTTTCACATCCACATTCATACATCCATATCCACATCCACATCCATACATCCATTTCCACACCACATTCACATCCATACATCCATTTTCACATCCACATTCATACATCCATATCCACATCCACATCCATACATCCATTTCCACATCCACATTCACATCCATACATCCATTTTCACATCCACATTCATACATCCATATCCACATCCACATTCACATCCATATCCACATCCATACATCCATTTTCACATCCACATTCATACATCCATATCCAGATCCACATCCATACATCTGTTTTCACATCCACATCCACATCCATACATCCATTTTCACATCCACATTCATACATCCATATCCACATCCACATCCACATCCATACATCCATTTTCACATCCACATTCACATCCATACATCCATTTTTACATCCACATTCATACATCCATATCCACATCCACATTCATACATCCACATCTCCATTCACATTCATACATTCACATTCACATCCACATCCACATCTACATTCATACATTCACATATCTCTATTCACATTCATACATCCACATCCACATCCACATCCATTCATCCATTTTCATTTATCTGATTCATATCACTTCCATCCATCCATTTACATCTATCTGATTCCTTTCACGTCTATTTATAGAATGTAAGAGAATTCTAATTTTTTGAAATAAAGATTCTTTGCGCATCTAATTAAGCATAAAGACAACTTTACTAGGAATAACACTTTTATAAAAATCCTTTTGTGTATCTATTTAGGCATAAATTCAATTTTAAGAAAAATAACACTTTCGAATTAAAAATTCAAATTAAAAAATAACCTTTTGTGCATTTTACTATGCATAAATTCCATTTTAATGAGAATAACACTTTCAAAATAAAAATAAATCTTTTATGTATTTTACTATGCATAAATTCCATTTTAATGAGAATAACACTTTCAAAATAAAAATAAATCTTTTATGCATATATCTATGCATAAATTCAATTTCAATGAAAATAATACTTTCGAAATAAAAATAAATCTTTTATGCATCTTTCTATGCATAAAATCAAAATTGATGAAAATAACTCTTTTGAATTAAAAATAAAATTCTTTATGCATCTATTTATGCATAAAAACAAAATTGATGAAACTAACTCTTTTGAAATAAAAATAGATTTCTTTATGCATCTTTCTATGCATAAAATCAAAATTGATGAAAATAACTCTTTTGAATTAAAAATAAAATTCCTTATGCATTTATTTATGCATAAAAACAAAATTGATGAAAATAACTCTTTTGAAATAAAAATAGATTTCTTTATGCATAAAATCAAAATTGGTGTGAATAACACTTTTGGATTAAAATAAATTCTTTATGCATCTTTCCATGCATAAATCCAATTTAGTAGGAATTACACTTTTAGAATAAAAGAATTTCTCTTATGCATCTAATTTATGCATAAAATCCATTTATGATGAAAATCACACTTTTAATATAAAAAAATCTTTTATTCATATGTTTATGCATACAAATCATTTATGATGAAAATCACTCTTTTAATATAAAAGAATTTCTTTTATGCATCTATTTAAGCATAAAAATCATTTTCCAACCTTGTGCACTCTATTACTGTTCTACAAACAAGAAGTTTACTTGTAAATACTCAATCACTGCCAAACATAATCACACTTTAAATATATAAAAAATATCTTTTATGCATATGTTTATGCTTAAAAATCATTTATGATGAAAATCACACTTTTAATATTTAAAAAAATATCTTTTATGCATATGTTTATGCATAAAAAATCATTTATGATGAAAATCACACTTTTAATATAAAAAAATATCTTTTATGCATATGTTTATGCATAAAAATCATTTATGATGAAAATCATTCTTTTATGATCAAAATAAAATTTCAATAAGCTTCCTTTTATACATAGAATTTAATTCTAAAGAAAGTAACACTTTTAAAAAAAATATTTTTAGTATGCATTTTTCTATACCTAGGATAAAAAATAACACTTTAAGAATACATATACAATGGGAATTACTCTTTTTGAATTAAAAAAATTAAAACTTATTTTACACAATTTTAGAAAATTTTACCTTAACCTCCTTTGTATGGCTGACCATTTTTTAATTTTTAACTCTCTAAAATTAATTAGAATTTCACCAAGAGTATTTAAATCATTCTAATGTAAACATTTTCTACTTATTTAAGAGAAACATTATGAAAAACTTGATTTTATCCATTAATCATTCATCTAGGATAAAGAATGGTTGGATTTACTAAAGAAGAGAGGGGAATGCCTTTTTTCAAAGAAGAGAGGGGAATGGTTGGATTTACTAAAGAAGAGAGGGGAATGTCTTTTTTCAATGAGGCATAACATCATATTCATTTTAGAGAAGACAAAAATCATAAAAACCATAAAATGAATAGAAAAGAGAAGAATCTCCAACTTACAAAGGAATTTGAGAGCTTTCCTTTGGCTTGATGGTTTGAGGGTTCTACTCTTGTTGAAACAAGAGTGGCCACCAATCTTTAGAAGAGGGAAGATCAAAAACTAATGAATTATGAGTAAATTCATAATTTTTTAGCTCTTGGGAGAGATAGGGTAACAGTGCAAAAACACTATTAAGCTTCAACAAAGGGGGAGGCTTTTATTTATAGGAAAAAGTGAGCCTCTAAACAAGCAAACTGATTCTAGAATTTTTCAGATCAGTTTGGTCAATTTTCGACCATTTTTAGATCAGTTTAGCTCACTTTTTGGATCTAGTTGAAACAGAAATATCTCATTATTTGGGAGTTTAAAACTCTTCCACAAATGTGAAATAGGCACCTCCTTAATGATGGGAATTCCTCCATATTGAGGTGTCAAAAATGCATCATTTCTTCTAAATATCTCTCTTTTTTAACTATTAACCTTGTCCTTAGTCAACTCTTCATCTTATGTTAGTATTTACTCATTTTTGGGGGGATTTTCTTTATTTCTTCCATTTATCTCCTCCCTACATTTGGATGAATCTTATTGGTCCATAGGAACCTTAATTTAAAATTTTGAAAAAATCTTGATCCCTAGGATAAGGCCTCTTGAACAGATTATTCTTGATTTCTAACGCACCTTCTGAAAATCTTTTTGAACGGTTTCGGGGAACTTATTTTAATAAGAAGAGATATTTTCCCATCCAAAAATATTTTAAAACTGAATTACCACTCTCTAAAATATTTTCTCCCTCTAGGCCAAAACTGGTAGAAACAAGATCCTTTATATTTCTGAAGAGGGATTTGACTACAGGGAAGATACTGGACATCCTAAGAGACTGAATCTTACATTATACCCCACTTAAAAAATGTGAGATGTCCTCATCTCGCAGGTGGAGTATGATCTCTTTCTTCTTTTTCTTCTTCTTCAATCACTTCCAGCATTACTGCCTTGGAAGTGGACGGCCGATTTGGGAACAACTCTCTTTGACTTCCCCTATTCTTAGGTGGAGGTCTTGCATTACTTTGGATTGAAATTGCAAGTTGGATAGAGGGTCTACCTCTGGGATTTCCCTGATTTTGGCAGATAGAACCCTGATTACTCTGGACGGAAGGAACTGGAGTCTGGAATCTTGATCCTTGATTTTCCTGTCCTGAATACCTTGATCCAAAAGGAGTTGGGCAATCCATGCTGCGATGTCCAAACCCTTGACAGTTATAGCAGTTCACTCTCTTGTTCAAGGGTGGAACTTCTGAAGTTGAAATCTAGGTGATTGAGTTTCGGGAAAAGGACATTTCTTCCATTCTGGAACTTCCCATATCCTGGGTTTGACCCTGATATCTCTTAGGCAGAGGAAGGTTGGAATCACCTTTCGGGAATAAAAACCTTTTGAAAGGTGATGGTGCTAGCTTTGGCGGGACTTTGACATCACAAAGGCTTTGGCGAAATCCTTTGCCATCCGAACTGCATCGGCCATGGAAACTGGCTTGGCATTCTTCACCAGGATATTCAAAGGTTCGTTCAGTCCCCGAATGAACCTGGCCATCAGCTATTCTTCATCCAGCAGAGGCGAGTATCTGAGGAGGAGGGCGAATGCTTGGTGATATGCTTCAGTAGTTCTGCTCCCCTGGGTTAACTCTAAGAATTCGTTCATCTTTGTTTCTAAAAAGCCGGGAGGACAGAACCTCATCCTTAGGTAAATTTTGAGATCAGTCCAGGTTTGGGTATTTCGGTTGAGACGGTTTGTCTCGCAGTGGTTTCTCCATGCCACTCTAGCTGCCTCCACTATCTTCAGCCTTGCAAGAGCCATTTTTCTCTTCTCATTGTACCCGGTGACATCAAAGTATTCTTCCATTGATTCGATCCACTTCTCCATAGCCTCGCCCAAGTTTTCCCCTTCACCCTTGAAGGGTCCAGGCTGCGAACTATGAAGAGTTTTATGAACATCCATGTCGAGCTCTTCTTCATCGAGTTGGGGGTTAACATTTCTACCACGACGACCTCGATCCATGTTCCTATCAATACGAAAATTCTTGTTAAGTCTCTTTATTTATGATTCAATCCGATTTTGATTCAACTGATTTCGGGGTTCTCTAAATAGGTCGGCTCCCCACCACAGAATCAAGGGATAAAGATACTCATATAGAATGCATTATCAGTTAACAATTCATTCAGAATATCTCATTTATATCTTTAACACAATAATGGTCCATCATACTATTTTCTTTTCCCCATCTGAACAGTCCTCCATGGGGATTTCAATTTTTTAGATTTTTAATTTATCATCCCTTAACTTGATCAAAAGTTAACAGTAATAATCTGCCATCACAATTCACTAATCTCATAGTGATTTGCTGAAGTCATTAATGTCATTCTATCTACGAACATTATCATAGGGACTCGTCCCATTCATCCTCATTGCGGTTTTGCTCAGCTTATTACATTTCAACTAAATTTCATGAATCATCATTTTTCAATCAGAATCCAAATCAACTCATCAATTCACAACCAGAATTTAAAAATCATATCAACCACATTCAAATTCATCATCTAGATAACATTAATACTTATAATTTCAAGTCTTAGATGTACTCGCATATACTGCTAGTAAAGAGCTGCAGTTATACCCTTGGTATATACGGGTAGTCATGGTTCTTGGAACTATAAGGTAAATACCATCATGTCTAGGCCTCAAGCAAGTCAGGGATTCCATACAATTGCGGTACTTCCATCTGTAGACCCAATTACCAATTTACGAATTTGAGTTTGAATATCAAATTGTATGAGTTTTATCACATAATTACAAAACACCATATTAGTGAATTTGGGAATTTCCCAATTTCCATTTTTGAATACTTAAAAAAGGGGACATGGATAACATGTTTGTAAGTTTCTCAAAACCCTATCATATGACCTATCGTTGGAAAGCATTTGAAAAATGGAATCTAAAGAGCTATAAAACGCTCATTTTGGATTAGTGGTGTTCAAGTTATGGTTAATCCAAACTTTTGACCACGTGTCCCAAACTTGTAGGAAATTCCCATATTCCCCAATATGGTGTTACAACCTTTTAGTGCTTCTTGATAAATTTTTGACATATTTGGCTTCTCGGTTGATCCTCATTAGCCAATAAGCTCTGATACCAACTATAAGATCCCTGTCCCCACCGCGCAACAATTTCAAGGATGCTAGCAGCGAAAGTAGCACTTCTTGTACAAGGCGTCCCACACTCGGGGCCTCGCCACGGATATCCGGACAAGAGACTAATCCATCAGTTTTTCCAAAACCGAACCCGGAAAAACTTCCTTTGCTCGGAAAGCACGGGCGATTCCACCAGGATAACTTTTCCCTAACGTAGTCAAAAGCCTTAACTAACTGAGCTCATTTGACCAAACCCGTAAGTCCCATAGTCAGATCAGGGAAAAAGACTGTACTTGGATCATAGAGACCAACGCTTTTTTCCTCATTGAGAGGCACATCCGTTGATTCTTTTCCATAGAACAAATTTTGTCCAGGGTTTACTTCATCTATCGAACTAAACAGAAATTGAGTCTCGATTTACGGATCCATCAGTCCAGCCTCAGTCCCATGGGTTAGCCAACCGCCCAACCACTGTAGTGATAGGATCTAATTAGGAATTTGGTTAGGTTTTGTCTCGGGTACTAGGGAAAAGAGTTCCCAGGCCCCCTAGCCAGATTTTCAAGCAAATTTAACTCCAGTCACACCACTTACACACCCAATATGAAATTGCCTTTTTCCTAGATTCAAATGTATTTAATTCAGTCATTTAATGAAATCATAGTGTTACTGATTATAAACTTCCAAGTATCCGATTGAATCTTAATTTCCAATCATTCCTTCATCGGAGTATCTATGGCATCATTGGCAACCAGAACGCTCATCACTCACGGGCCTTTTCTATAGTCCTAGCTCATAGTACCCGGCAGATAATCACTTATAAAAATCAAGATGGAATCCTCGTTGAAGATCAGCAAGATCAACCAACAAATCCATATAAGAGAGCTATGGACTCATCAGTTGAGGACCAGCAAGGTCAATCAACCAGATCCATACTCGGTTTCAGAAAACAACTCTTACTCCTTGTTCCAATATCTTCCACAACACACGTGTGGGTATCTTCTCGGTGACCCAGAGCCCCAGCACCGTATGGTCAGTACACTCTAGGATCCTTTGCAGGTCACCTAGCGCTTCACTCATAGGCCGCTTCCTTGGTCCCTCATCCACCGTACCAGAAGCTCACCATTTAAATCAAACCGAGGCTGGTCATCAAGACCTCGGCCAACTTTGCTACGCGAGACGTCCTCCATTGACTCTCCGTCAGCAGTTGCAACTTTATCAGTTAGGTCTCCACGACCTTAATGACAAGACGGTCAAAATGCTTCCCTAGCATTCTTGACAAAAAACAGTCATTTACAAACAGATCACAAATACAGTTTCTATATTGAACTCTCGTCTTTCCACATTATCCCTCATCAGTCCACATTACTTATTCCACATTCCATTCATGTGTACTCATTCTCATCCAATCACATTATTTTCCATTCATATGTGTACTCATTCTCATCCAATCACATCATTTTTCATCTCATCACCTTAGATTCATTCACATCACATATAATATATTCACATCCCAATTCACATGTCATCACATCTCATCCATTCACTCATATCGACGACGACGACATCATTTCACATACACATTCACATTCATTATTCTACATACACATCCACATTCGTACATCCACACCATACATCCAATTTCACATCTGCATTCATACATACACGTCCATATCCATATCCACACATCCACATCCACATTCATACATCCATATCCACATCCACATCCATACATCCATTTTCACATCCACATCATCATGCATACATCCATTTCCGCATCCACATTCATATATTGACATCCACATTCCATATCTACATCTATACATCCACATCCATACCCACATCCATACATCCACCTTCACATTCACATCCATACATCCATATCCACATTCCATATTCATACATCCATATCCACATCCACATTCACATTCATACATCCATTTTCACATCCTCATTCATACATCTACATCCACATACATACTTTCATACATCCACATCCATACATCCACATCCACATCCACATCCACATCCACATCCATACATCCACATCCACATCCACATCCAAATCTACATCCATACATCCATTTTCACATCCACATTCATACATCCATTCACATCCTCATTCATACATCCACATCCACATACATACATCCATATATCCACATCCATACATCCACATCTACGTCCATACATCTATTTTCACATCCACATTCATACATCCACATCCACATACATACATCCACATCCACATCTACATCCATACATCCACATCCACATCCACATCCACATTCACATCCATACATCCATATCCACATTCCACATTCATACATCCATATCCACATTCACATTCATACATCCACATCCACATCTACATTCATACATCCATATCCACATCCACATCTACATTCATACATCCACATCCACATCCACATTCACATCCATACATCCATTTTCAGATTCCACATTCCATTTACATCTATCTGATTCCTATCACATCTTATCACATCTATTTATAGAATGTAGGAGAATTCTGATTTTTTGATATAAAGATTCTTTACGCATCTAATTAGGCATAAAGACAACTTTAGTAGGAATAACACTTTTATAAAAATCCTTTTATGCATCTATTTAGGCATAAGTTCAATTTTAAGGAAAATAACACTTTCAAATTAAAAATAAACCTTTTATGCATTTTACTATGCATAAATTCCATTTTAATGAGAATAACACTTTCAAAATAAAAATACATCTTTTATGCATCTAACTATGCATAAATTTAATTTCAATGAAAATAATACTTTCAAAATAAAAATAAATCTTTTATGCATCTTTCTATGCATAAAATCAATATTGAGAAGAATAACTCTTTTGAATTAAAAATAAAATTCTTTATGCATCTTTCTATGCATAAAATTAAAATTGATGAAAATAACTCTTTTGAATTAAAAATAAAATTCTTTATGCATCTATTTATGCATAAAATCAACATTGATGAA
Organism: Cibotium barometz; assembly: GCF_041138505.1. Classification (NCBI taxonomy): domain Eukaryota; kingdom Viridiplantae; phylum Streptophyta; class Polypodiopsida; order Cyatheales; family Cibotiaceae; genus Cibotium; species Cibotium barometz. Next base: position 26,041,030 of record NC_141072.1, read on the forward strand.
AATAACTCTTTTGAGTTAAACATAAAATTCTTTATGCATCTATTTATGCATAAAATCAAAATTGATGAAAATAACTCTTTTGAATTAAAAATAAAATTCTTTATGCATCTATTTATGCATAAAATCAAAATTGATGAGAACAACACTTTTGGATTAAAATAAATTCTTTATGCATCTTTCCATGCATAAATCCAATTTAGTAAGAATTACACTTTTAGATTAAAAGAATTTCTCTTATGCATCTAATTTATGCATAAAATCCATTTATGATGAAAATCAAACTTTTAATATTAAAAAATATCTTTTATGCATATGTTTATGCATACAAATCATTTATGATGAAAATCACTCTTTTAATATAAAAGAATTTCTTTTATGCATCTATTTATGCATAAAAATCATTTATAATAAAAATCACACTTTTAATATAAAAAAATATCTTTTATGCATATGTTTATGCATACAAATCATTTATGATGAAATTCACTCTTTTAATATAAAAGAATTTCTTTTATGCATAAAAATTATTTATGATAAAAAATCACACTTTTAATATAAAAAAATATCTTTTATGCATATGTTTATGCATACAAATCATTTATGATGAAAATCACTCATTTAATATAAAAGAATTTCTTTTATGCATCTATTTATGCATAAAAATCATTTATGATGAAAATCACACTTTTATAATCAAAATAACAATTTCAATATACTTCCTTATATGCATGGAATTTAATTCTAAAGAAAGTAACACTTTTTTAATAAAATATTTTTAGTATGCATTTTCTTATACCTAGGATGAAAATTAACACTTTAAGAATACATATACGATGGGAATTACTCTTTTTGAATAAAAAAATTTAAAACTTATTTTTCATAATTTTAGGAAATTTTGCCATAACCTCCTTTGTATGGCTGACCATTTTTTAATTTTTAATTCTCTAAAATTAATTGGAAGTTTACCAAGAGTATTTAAATCATTCTAACGTAAACATTGTCTACTTATCAAAGCGAAACATTATGAAAAACTTGATTTTATCCATTAATCATTCATCTAGGATAAAGAATGGTTGGATTTACTAAAGAAGAGAGGGGAATGCCTTTTTTCAATGAGGCATAACATCATATTCAATTTAGAGAAGACAAAAATCATAAAAAACCATAAAATGAATAGAAAAGAGAAGAATCTCCAACTTACAAGGAGAATTTGAGAGCGTTCCTTTGGCTTGATGGTTTGAGGGATCTACTCTTGTTTGAAACAAGAGTGGCCACCAATCTTTAGAAGAGGGAAGGTCAAAAACTAATGAATTATGAGTAAATTCACAGTTTTTGGCTCTTGGTGGGAGAAGCAAGGTAACAGTGCAAAAAACACTATTAAGCTTCAACAAAGGGGGAGGCTTCTATTTATAGGAAAAAGTGAGCCTCTAACCAAGCAAACTGATTCTAGAATTTTCTAGATCAGTTTGGTCAATTTTTGACCATTTTTGGGTTAGTTTAGTCCACTTTTGGATCTAGTTGAAACAGGAGAGAGGAGAGATAAAAATATCTCATTGTTTGGGAGTTTGAAACTCTCCCACACATGTGAAATAGGTGCCTCCTTCATGAGGGGAATTCCCCCATACTGAGGTGTCAAAAATGCATCATTTCTTCTAAATATCTCTCTTTTTTAACTATTAACCTTGTCCTTAGTCCACTCTTCATCTTATGTGAGTATTTACTCATTTTTGGGGTATTTTCCTTTTACTCCTTCATTCATCTTCTCCCTTAATTTGGATGAATCTTATTGGTCCATAGGAACCTTTTAGAATTTCAAAAAAATCTTGACCCCTAGGATAAGGCCTCTTGAATAGATTATACTTAATTTCTAATGCACCTTCTGAAAATCTTTTTGAACTTCTGTTTCAGGGGAACTTGTTTTAATAAGAAGAGATATTTTTCCATCCAAAAATATTTAAAAATTGAATTACCACTCTCTAGAAGATTTTCTCTCTCTAGGCCAAAACTGGTAGAAACAAGATCTTTTATATTTCTGAGAAGAGGGATTTGATTACAGGGGAAGATACTGGACATCTTGAGAGGCTGGGGAGGAATCTTACAAAAAAATTTGTATTCTTCATGGACCATCAAGCCTTATTATACCTAGTGAATAAGCCTTGCACCACGGGGAGAATCATTGGTGACCTCAACCAAATTTAATGGCGTAATCTTGGGTGCACTTGGATTATGTGAACATTGAGCAATCAAATGATCTATGCCACAATGATTACATGTAAGTACCGGCATTCTCGACGTGCTCCCTTTACTTGGTTGCATTTCAGTAGTGAGCTTCTGTAGCCGATTAGGGCACTCCGCTACACGATGCAGTCCACCACAATCGTAGCATTGGAAGAGGTGGTCTCCTGGCAAAGGTATTAAGGTTTTGCCCTCTTGTGAGGTGAGAGCAGCCGCTTAATATACAGGCTTAACTTGCCCAAAATGATCCTCCATGTAATACTAGGGAGTCATTTCAAACATATCAATCCCATATGGAACAGTGGGGTCTATATCCTCTTCATAATCCCCACATGCACTATGTGACTCACAACCCATCTGGTTTATAGGGGTAACCCTCGGGATGCGAAGGTTGTGGTCCTAGCACTGGCGGTGTGGTAACAGCACAGACTAGACTAAATTTGGGTTCCTTGGAGCTATGTGTTGTGAACGGTTGCTCGACAAGTGGTGCAGGCATCAGCGCGGGTACTTGAGGTGTGTTTGACCAGGCTAGTGGTGCCTGATTTGCTAACATACGCTTAAGTACTAGGCAATCCTTAGATTGATGGCCATACTTACCACATGTATTGCAAGTCCCATTGAATTTAACTCTGAATGTGGGACATTCACTCGTGCTATGTGGTCCTAAGCAAACCGAACACCATTGTTGCTCTCTTCTTGGGTACATATGGCTATTTTGAGGAGCTCGTTTACCCCTAAAGTATTCTTAGAGAGCCTTAGTAAGGTTAGCATAGACATTTCGGATATCTTGGGCTCCTTGGCAAAAGGTTTTACAGTCATTGGCTCGTGCCCAGATACTTGCGAACTAACAGACTTTGTCTGCGAGATGACGAAGACACCTTTTACTTGCAATCATCAAGTTGTCTTCTAACTGGATTGCATTGGCGGCCGGTGACTGCTTCCCACGTCGTAAGATTGACTAGGCCATTGTATATGTCCTCGTGGCATAATCCTTGGATGAATCTATCAAGAAGTTGGTTGTTATTGATGCACTCAGGAGTACAGCGAGAATTTAGATGCTTTAGTCAACTAATAAAGTCTCTCACACTGACTCTCCTTCCTCGTGTTCAGTTTTTTGGAGTTGAGATGCTACACCCCAAAGCACACCCTCACGTATGTATTCTTTCAAGAACAATCTCTTGACAGTGGGATAGTGAGTACGCTCTTCAACCCTTAAAGTTTGATACCAATCTCTGACTTTTCCACTCAAGGTTAAGCCTAAGGCTTTACACTTATGTAGCTCATTGGGCTCTTCCAAGGAATCACACACGTGCTCAAAAACTTCAATGTTCTTCCTAACATCTTCGTTACCACACTGATGTTTTGAGTGAGCTTGGCAACTTGTACCGCCTTGCTTCTAGGCTCTCTCTCAGGTATGCCACGCATGTTTTCCACAATAGATCGTCCAATCATTTGAGCAAACGCTGCTAGATCACCTAAGTGAGCAGGCATAGCTGGTAGAGGCACTTATGAGATGGCTTGGTTGACAGGAGTTGGCATTGGTCTTGGTATGTATACAGCTGACGCAGGATGTGATATGTGAATAGGCATAGCTCCTCTTGGATAAGGGTTCTGAGATAAGGCATTTGTGGAGCATATGCCATTGGCATAACAAGAGGCGTAGGAGCTACATGAGCATGAGTAGCGATAGGTACATATGGTCGATATGCACTGGTACACACTGTTGTAGATACTGTACCACTAGGTAGCGGTGTTATACTAACTACAGTGGTAACGGGTGCACTTTCTGTCATGCTCATCATCAGAGTGGGCATTGTGGATTCCCTAATGGAAAGTTGACCCAAAGTTGGAAAGCTAAAGTTACTGCTCGTGGGCTCAACGTGCATTGAGACTCCAGGCAAAACAACATATGAAGGATCTATGGGACTCACCGAGGGAGTCACCAATTACGACAGGGTTGGTTGTTTGGCCTTGCCCGTATCCAAAAATCTCATAGGGTCTCATTCATCCTCATTGCGGTTTCGCTCAGCTTATTACATTTCAACCAGATTTCAGGGATCATCATTTTTCAATCAGAATCCAATTCAACTCATCATTTCTCAACCAAAATTTTAAAAATCATATCAACCACATTTGAATTCATCATTTGGAAAGCATTAATGCTTATGATTTCAAGTCTTAGATTAACTCGTATATATTGATAGTAAAGAGCTGCAGTTATACCCTCGGTATATACAAGTAGTCATGGTTCTTGGAGCTATAAGGTAAATACCATCATGTCTAGGCCTCAAGCAAGTCAAGGATTCCATACAATTGCGGTACTTCCATCTGAACGAATTTCAGTTTGAATATCAAATTGTATGAATTTTATCACACAATTACAACCTTTTAGTGCTTCTTGATAAATTTTTGACATATTTGGCTTCTCGGTTGATCCTCATTAACCAAATAGCTCTGATACCAACTGTAAGATCCCTGTCCCCACCGCACAACAATTTCAGGGGTGCTAGCAGTGGAAGTAGCACTTCTTGCACAGGGCAGGTTCCCACACTCGGGGCCTCGCCCCCACGGATATCTGAACAAGAGACTAATCCATCAGTTTTCCCAGAAAAACTTCCTTTGCCCGGAAAGCACGGGCGATTCCACCAAGATAACTTTTCCCTAACGTAGTCAAAAGCCTTAACTAACTGAGCTCATCTGACTGAACCCTTAAGTCCCATAGTGAGATCAGGGAAAAAGACTGTACTTGGATCATAGAGACCAACGCTTTTTTCCTCATTGAGAGGCATAGCCATTGATTCTTTTCCATAGAACAATTTTTGTCTAGAATTTACTTCATCGATCGAACTAAACAGAAATTGAGTCTCCATTTACAGATCCATCAGTCCCAGCCTAACCCCATCTAGTCCCATGGGTTAGCCAACCACCCAACCACTGTAGTGATGGGATCCAATTAGGAATTTGGTTAGGTTTTGTCCCAGGTACTAGGGAAAAGAGTTCCCAGGCTCCCTAACCGGATGTTCATGCAAACATAAAACTAGTCACACCACTTACACACCCAATATGAAATTGCCTTTTTCTTAGCATCAGCTATCTTTAAAATAATCCTTTAATGAAACCATTGTGTCACTGATCACAATCCTCAAAATCTCTGGTTGAATCCTTATTTCCAATCATTCTTCAATTTCCTATAAGTCCATTGATGTAACTCTAGAATACTATTTTGGCACAATTCTTGCCTCCACCATGTCTACTGTGCTTAAATTAACCTATTCTTGCCATGTAATGTAACTTCTCCATGCCTTGAGCTGACCATATTGACAATGAATCGTATGTCTTTGCTAACTACGGTGTAGGATTATATAGTATATGTTGCAATCAATGACATAACAAAATCAATGCCTTGAGCTTACAATATTGACAATGAATCATATGTCTTTGCAAACTATGGTGTAGGATTATACAGTATATGCTGCAATCAATGACATAACAAAATCAAATGTATGTATAAATTAGACTTGAAGTATTCAGATTCTTTTAAGTCTTCTTCTTCTTCTTTATGCATCATTTCTACTACTATCATCACTGAGTACTCGAGTCTCTCCATGTGTTAATGTTGGAGTAATTGGGTCAATGCACGATTGGGTGTAGCCATTCGCGGAACTATTTTTGGGGCACTTTTGGGGTGAGATTTTGGATTTAGAGTGGGCTGACGCTCTCGCTAGTTTTTTTTTGGCATACTAGCATATTAACACTGCAGGCCTTGACACACATTACCACGTGCATTTACTCCTCCGTGCATATTTTACAGTCCTTGTCACCAGTTGATGTCGTCACGCAAACGCATCTGCCAAAACTCCTTGTTCTCACAACACCACAGAGCTTGACACGTGTCACTATGCAGCCCACACACCTCGTTGGTCTCGCTCTTTGCTGGAAAAGACCACCACGATGGTCTTTCCCATTGCGAAGAGCTGGACACATGTCACTACATGGCTCTCTCCACCAGCAACTCTCTCCACACGCGGTGGTCTTTCCCATCGCGCGCAGATCTGGACATGTGTCACTACGTGGCTCTCTCCACCAGTGCAGTGGTTAACTCTCTCCACCACTGCGCTGGTTTTTGCATGCAATCTAATGAAAATGACGATCACACTAGTGTTTGCAGGTAATACCACCGCGCTGGGTGTACTTTAAAGAATGAATCGTGCTACTATTCCAACCATGCTAGTGATATTTTCAAGTACTGTTTCAACCACTGTGTGGTTCCACAAATCTCCATCTCTCTCGCCATTGTACTTATAAATTTGCACTCAATTTGTTGTTCTACACATTCGTTTAGAAACAAACTTCATCTTCTCTTATCATAAATAAACTTTTGTGTTTTGCTCGAAAAAAAAAAACAAACTTCAGCGAAGGTATCTTTTAATCAAAATTGAATCAATCAAAGATGGAGCCCTCTTTCGAGCCACCTCCAATCACAACACCTTCAATAAATCAATTGTGATACTGCACTCCTAAATTAATCAAATTCAATTCTTTAAAAACTGCGCATGGGCGCATCATGATTCACTAGCACGGTGACATTACATAGGGTCAAATAAATCTTAGCTCCTTCAATCGCCCCAGCGATGGCCAACACTATACTATCTCTCGCACATGTGGACATGTATGAAACAAAAGATACAGATTCATAAGAAGTTAACAATTTGAGAGAACAAAAGATACAGATTCATGAGAAGTTAACAATTTGAGAGATTCATTTAAAGTGAATAATTTACGAGATTACAGGCATGAAACAAAAGATGCAGCAAAATGTTATCCTTTTAATATTGTAGTCAGCAACAATTGGCAAAATTAGCCTTATGTTTGTACATCAAAAAGGATTTACGATGCAGTCTCATGATGTGAGACGAGCATAAAATGTATTTGTACACAAAAATGGATGTACAATATAGTCTCATGATGTGAGACGAGACCACTCCTCCATGAATCTTGCTATCCCTTCGTTGTGAGATCCCCCTGTTCCCACCGAGCAACAGTTTCGGGGTACTAGCAGTGGAAGTAGCACTTCTCGTGCGGGACAGGGGTCCCACATTCGGGGCCTCGTCCACGGATATCCGGACAAGAGACTAATCCGTCGGTTTTTCCAAAACCAGACTCGGAAAAACTTCCCTTACCCAGAAAGCATGGGCGATTCCACCAAGATAACTATTTACTCTAACGTAGTCAAGTCCATAAGTGATCAATCTGATCCCACTACACCTATAAAGATACTTGGTCAGATCAAGGAAGAAACTTGCACTTGGATCATTGGGATCAACGCTTTTTTCCCCATCAAGAGGCACAACCGTTGATTCCTATCCATAGAACAATTACTATCCGGGATTTACTTCATCTATCGTAATAACAGAATTTTTGAGTCTCCATTTACGGATCCATCAGTCCAGCCTAACCCCATCCAGTCCCATGGGTTAGCCAACCGCCCAACCACTGTAGTGATGGGATCCAATTAAGAATTTGGTTAGGTTTTGTCCCGGGTACCAAGGAAAAGAGTTCCAAGGCCCCCTAGCCTGAAGTTCATGCAAACATAAAACTAGTCACACCACTTACACACCCAATATGAAATTGCCTTTTTCTTAACATCAACTAACTTAAAAACAATCCTTTAATGAAACCATTATGTCACTGATGACAATCCTCATAGTCTCTGTTTGAATCCTTATTTCCAGTCATTCATTCATCGGTATACTTATGGCATCATTGGCAACCAGAACGCTCACCACCTGTTCACTCAGGGGCCTTTTCCATAGTTCCTAGCTCATAGTAACCGGCAATATATTCATATAACAGAATGGAATCTCCGTGGAAGATCAGCAAGATCAACCCACAGAGTCATATAAAAGAGCCATGGACTCATCCGTTTTGAGGACCAGCAAGGTCAATCAACCAGATCCATGCCCGATTTCAGAAAACAACTCTTATTCCTTGTTCCAATATCTTCCACGACGCACGTGTGGGTATCTTCGGCGACCCAGAGCCCGAGCACCGTATGGTCAGCACCCTCTAGGATCCTTCGCAGGTGACCTAGCGCTTCACTCATAGGCCGCTTCCTTGGTCCCTCATCCACCGTACCGGAAGCTCACCATTTAAAACCGAGGCTGGTCAAGACCTCGGCGACCTTGCTACGTGAGACGTCCTCCATTGACTCTCCGTCAGCAGTTGCAACTTTAACAATTACGTCTTCATGACCTTAATCCACAAGATGGTCAAAAATGCTTCCCCAGCATTCTTGACATAAAACAGTCATTTACAAACAGTCACAAAATACAGTTTCTAAATCGAACTCTCGTCTTTCCACATTATCCCTCCTTAGTCCACATTACTTATTCCACATTCCATTCAATGTGTACTCATTCTCATCCATTTCCTCATATCGACGACACATTAATTCACATACACATTCACATTCACATCCATACATCCACATCTACATGCATACATCCATTTTCACATCCTCATTTATACATCCACATCTCATATCCACATTCATACATACACATCCATATCCACATCCATACATCCACATCCACATCCACATTCACATTCATACATCCACATCCACATTCCCATTCACATCTATACATCCACATCTACATCCACATACATACAAACATCCACATCCGTATCTATATCCATACATCCACATCCACATCCACATCCACATTCACATCCATATATCCACATCTACATGCATACATCCATTATCACGTCCTCATTCATATATCCACATCCACATACATACATACATCCACATCCACATTCCCATTCACATCTATACATCCACATACATTCATACATCCACATCCACATTCCCATTCACATCTATACATCCACACACATACATACATCCACATCTACATCCACATTCACATCTATGCATATACATCTTCATGCATACATCCATTTTCACATTCATACATCCACACTCCCATCTCCACATTCACACATCTCTATTTCCACATTCCCATTCATATAACCCCATATGCCTTCACATCTAATCTTTTACATCACATCCATTCTTGTCCTATCACAACCCATATACATCTTATCCTATCACATACACTTCTTACCTCATCTCATACACATCTTATCACATCTTAATTCATCTTATCACCTGCTAACTTATTTCATAAGCATCTTATCACATCTTATCACCTCTTATCACATCTTATACACCTCTTATCACATCCTATCACATCTCATATCTATTTATAGAATACAAGAGAATTCTTATATTTGATATAAGATTTCTTTACACATTTATTTATGCATAAATTCCATTTAAGGAGATTAATACTTTCAAAGTAAAAATCAATCTTTTATGCATCTTCCTATGCATAAATTCATTTTAAATGAAAATGACACTTTTGAATTAAAATTCAATCTTTTATGCATCTTCCTATGCATAAATTCAATTTAGATGAGAATGACACTTTTGAATCAATCTTTTATACATCTTCCTATGCATAAATTCAATTTGGTAGGATTTACACTTTTAGAATAAAAGAATTTCTCTTATGCATCTAAGTTATGCATAAAATCCATTTATGATGAAAATCACACTTGTAGTATAAAAAGAATATCTTTTATGCATACTTCTATGCATGAAATCCAATATGATAAAAGTAACACTTTTATAATAAAATAATCAACTCTTATGCATACTTCTATGCATGAAATTCAATTGTGATAAAAGCAACACTTTTATAATAAAATAATCAACTTTTATGCATACCTCTATGCATGAAATTCAAATATGATAAAAGTCACACTTTTATAATAAAATATTCAACTTTTATGCATACCTCTATGCATGCAATTCAATTATGCTAAAAGTAACACTTTTATAATAAAATATTCATCTCTTATGCATACCTCTATGCATGAAATTCAATTATGCTAAAAGTAACTCTTTTATAATAAAATATTCATCTTTTATGCATACCTCTATGCATGAAATTCAATTATGATAAAAGTAACACTTTTATGTTAAAATAATAACCTTTTATGCATACCTCTATGCATGAAAATCAATTTTGCATAATATAAAAATCAATTTCTCTATGATTACAATGAATATCTTTTAATTAATCTAGGATGATAATTCCTAGAATATGGTAGGAAGTCCTCTTTTCATGCTTTGAATGAAATTATTTTATGCGTAATTTTCATAAAAATTTTGCCATAGCTCCGCTGCTATGACTGATAAATCTCAATTTTTTCTAAGGGATAAAGCTTATCATTAAGAAATAATTAGAATGATCCCTAATTGGATCAATAATCCATAATAGATTGAATCATCAATATTCATGAAATACATAAACTAAAAGCATAGAAAAAATCCATTAATTTGACCTCAAGTATAGATTAATCTTGGATTAAGGAAAAGCTTTATGAAAAGCTTCATTTGGATTGAGAATGGGTCATGAGTATGACCATTTCTTGAGTGAGAGAGAGAAATTTCATAAAAACCATTTGAATTTAGCATAAATAGAAATTTATGTAATTCTTAACTATCATTAATCAATTAACTTCAATAGCATTCATCAAATTATGTAACTCTTCACTACCATTCATCAATTAACTTCAATAACATTCAAAAACCATTCCAATTAAGCTTCTCAAGCTTGAGAGGGGTTGAGAAGAGAGAAACATTGAGAAATTATAGAAAATGATCAAAATTCACTAATTACCTTATAAATTGCTTGATTCTTTGTTCACGGTAGAGGCCCCCAACCAATCAATTGGTTAAGTATGTTGATGGAGCTACCAATGGGGATTGAAGAAAGAGGGAAGCTCCAAAAACTAGTGAATTATTAATGAATTCACAGTTCTTGGCTTAGGTGGAGTAGAGTAACGATGCATAAACACTATATATTTTTCAACAAGGGGGAGGCTTCTATTTATAGGAAAAATTGAGCTCCTAACCAAACAAACTGATTCTAGAATTTTCTAAATCAGTTTGGTCAATATTTGACCATTTTTAGGTTAGTTAAGCTAACTTTTTGGAACTAGACTTGAATGAGGAGAGAGGAGAGATGAAATATCTCAATTTTTATGAGTTTAAAACTCATTCAAGCATGTGAAATATGCACCTCCTTTAAAGAACTCCCCTTCCTTACATATGTGTCAAAATGAAATCATTATACTCAAAATATCTCATATTTTTAATATTGCTCATAGTTTTTTACTAATAAACCTTGTACATTTCCAACTCTTCATCTTATGTGAAATATGCACCTCCTTTAAAGAACTCTCCTTCCTTACATATGTGTCAAAATGGAATCGTTATACCCAAAATATCTCATATTTTTAATATTGCTCATAGTTTTTTACTAATAAATCTTGTACATTTTCAACTCTTCATCTTATGTGAGCATTTACTCATTTTTGGATACCCAAAATATCTCATATTTTTAATATTGCTCATAGTTTTTTACTAATAAACCTTGTACATTTTCAACTCTTCATCTTATGTGAGCATTTACTCATTTTTGGATATCTTCTTTTACAAATTGGATTTATCTCCTCCCTACACATGGATTGATGCTATTGGCCCATGGGAACCTTAATTGGACCATAATCCAAAAATTTCAAAAAATCTAGACCCTTAGGCTAAGGTCCTTTATACTCATTTCCAATTAATTCCAATTGCACATTGGAAAGTTCTTTTTGAATTTCTGTTTCAGGGGAACTTATTTTAATAAGATGAGATAATTTTCTATCAAAAAAATATTAAAAATCTGAATATTCTCTCTCTAGAATATTTTCTCTCTCTAAGTTAAAACAGTTAGAAACAAGTCTTTTATATTTCTAAAGAGGGATTGATTACAGGGGGAGATGTTGGACATTTTGAGAGGCTGGGGAGGAATCTTACATTCTCTCCCACTTGAAAAATGCGAGATGCCCTCATCTCGCAAACTGGGGGTAATTTCGCAAGATGCACAAGTATGAGACTGAGAGAAGATTTTTAATTAAGATTAACCACCAATTAAAAAAAAGTCTCAAAGAGCGTAAGGGTCAAGACAAGAACAAGATTTAAACTTTATTCATTCTTGGAACATATACAGTAAAGATAGAAGAACTCTTTACACTTCCATAAGCCCGTCCCATCATATGATCACAAAAGTAGCACTCACAAGCTGCGCACGTATAAGGTAACTCATCTATGGGAATAATTTTGTTGGTTATTGCCGCACCTATCTCAGTGGTATGAGGTGATCTAACAAAAGGACCTCTGAGAGGCAAGCCAAAAATGGGGTAAAGGCATATCTTCTAATGAGGAAGAAAACATGCCAGTAAGAAGACCCGCTCAGAAAACCCAAGATGTCTTGATCTCATGACGCAGTAGTATCGGGGACCCAAACCCAAGGCTTCAATAACCATGGCCAAGCGGACATTGTTACGAAAGTGTTGTTGACCCCAGGGTGTTACCCTAGTTATGTCTTGATAGGTTCGCCATTTGGTCTGAGCTACAGAAGTTCTCAAGTGAGGAAAAAGTGAGTGCTCATACTATTCTATAAAATCTTTCTTCACAGACTCGCTTGCGTCTTGAAGGTGAGAAATCATTATGGATAAAACTAATTCCTGTTGCCAAGCCATGCAAGAGATTAATAAGAAGAGAGATCGATGGAAGTAAGATTACTGTGAGCGATAGGTAAAAGTTACGACTTATATAAAGGAAGGAGTTAGCGTAACTTAGAAGCCAACGGTATCTTATCACTGAAGTTTTACTGTCTTTCCATGATTTGGGTTTGGCACATATTTCTATGAAATACATTAAGAACTTTGAGATGAGGAGGTAAAAGAATCTTGTAGGCTAAGTCACCTACTTTCATTGAATTCAGATATAAGGTTCACAATATCTGGGGGATAACTTCTTATACTTCCTAAGAGATAAAGGAATTCTTTTGGGCCGTACTCGAATGAAAACCAAAACCTTGGTATCCAAAACACCGATTTTCACTTCTGAACTCATTGTTTTGAATCCTTAAAACAAGTGGGCTCCTGAGAAGGTATTCTGGGTAAAGTGTCTTCCTTTTTTAAACAGAATCTTTCTTTTATTTTAGAGAGGGAATAATTTATAAGATCAGAAAAGGAGGTTCTAAGTTACTCCTGCATACCTCGAAGGCTGGAGAGGAATCTTACATTCTACCCCACTTAAAAAGTGCGAGATGTCCTCATCTCGTAAAGTAGAGGACAACTCTTTTTCTTAAGATCCAATTTATTCTGGGGTTTCTTATATTCTAGTCAACCCAACAGAATACGGGAATAAATATCCCTTATATAGAACTCATCATTAAATAACAATTCATTTCAGATCATATCATTCATATCTTTAACACGATAATGGTCCATCAGATCGAAAATTTTTCTTTCTGAACATTCCTCCATGGGGATTTCAGTCAAGCAAGTTTTCAATTTGTCATTCCTTAACTTGATATACCGAGTCAAGTGTTAATAGTAGCACTTTGACAGCACAATCCACTTTTCATAGTGATTTGTTAAAATCATTATCATCATTCCAGTTATGAATATCATCATAGGGACTCGTCCCATTCATCCTCATTGAGGTTTTGCTCAGCTTATTACATTTCAACCAATTTTCAGGGATCATCATTTTTCAATCAGAATCCAAATCAATTCATCAATTCTCAAACAGAATTAAAAATCATATCAACCACATTCGAAATCATCATCTGGATAGCATTAACACTTATAATTTCAAGTCTTAGATTTACTCGTATATACTGTCAGTAAAGAGCTGCAGTTATACTCTCGGTATATACGGGTAGTCACGGCCCTTGGAATTATAAGGTAAATACCATCATGTCTAGGCCTCAAGCAAGTCAGGGATTCTATATAATTACGGTGCTTCCATCTGAAGACCCAATTACCAAATTACGAATTTCAGTTTGCATATCAAATTGTATAAATTATATCACACAATTATAACCTTTTTGTGCTTCATGATTATTTTTTGACATATTTGGTTTCTCAGTTGATCTTTATTAGCCAAATGCTCTGATACCAACTGTGAGATCCCCCTGTTCCCACCGAGCAATAGTTTCGGGGTACTAGCAGTGGAAGTAGCACTTCTCGTGCGGGACAGGGGTCCCACATTCGAGGCCTCGTATACGGATATCCGGACAAGAGACTAATCCATCGGTTTTTCCAAAACCGGACTCGGAAAAACTTCCCTTACCCGGAAAGCACGGGCGATTCCACCAAGATAACTATTTACTCTAACGTAGTCAAGTCCATTAGTGATCAATCTGATCTGACTGCACCTATAAAGATACTCGGTCAGATCAAGGAAGAAACTTGCACTTGGATCATTGGGATCAACGCTTTTTTCCCCATCAAGAGGCACAGCCGTTGATTCCTATCCATAGAACAATTACTATCCGGGATTTAATTCATTTATCGTAATAACAGAACTTTTGAGTCTCCATTTACGGATCCATTAGTCCAGCCTAACCCCATCCAGTCCCATGGGTTAGCCAACCGCCCAACCACTGTAGTGATGGGATCCAATTAAGAATTTGGTTAGGTTTTGTCCCGAGTACCAAGGAAAAGAGTTCCAAGGCCCCCTAGCCGGAAGTTCATGCAAACATAAAACTAGTCACACCACTTATACACCCAATATGAAATTGCCTTTTTCTTAGCATCAGCTAACTTTAAAACAATCCTTTAATGAAACCATTATGTCACTGATGACAATCCTCATAGTCTCTGTTTGAATCCTTATTTCCAGTCATTCATTCATCGGTATACTTATGGCATCATTGGCAACCAGAACGCTCACCACTTGTTCACTCAGGGCCTTTTCCATAGTTCCTAGCTCATAGTAACCGGCAATATATTCATATAACAGAATGGAATCTCCGTGGAAGATCAGCAAGATCAACCCACAGATCCATATAAAAGAGCCATGGACTCATCCGTTGAGGACCAGCAAGGTCAATCAACCAGATCCATGCCCGGTTTCAGAAAACAACTCTTATTCCTTGTTCCAATATCTTCCACGACGCACGTGTGGGTATCTTCGGTGACCCAGAGCCCGAGCACCGTATGGTCAGCACCCTCTAGGATCCTTCGCAGGTGACCTAGCGCTTCACTCATAGGCCGCTTCCTTGGTCCCTCATCCACCATACCGGCGGGAAGCTCACCATTTAAATCGAACCGACGCTGGTCAAGACCTCGGTCGACCTTGCTACGTGAGACGTCCTCCATTGACTCTCCGTCAGCAGTTGCAACCTTAACAATTAGGTCTACATTACCTTAATCCACAAGACGATCAAAAATGCTTCCCCAGCATTCTTGACATAAAACAGTCATTTACAAACAGTCACAAAATACAGTTTCTAAATCGAACTCTCGTCTTTCCACATTATCCCTCCTTAGTCCACATTACTTATTCCACATTCCATTCAATGTGTACTCATTCTCATCCATTTCCTCATATGGACGACACATTAATTCACATACACATTCACATTCACATCCATACATCCACATCTACATGCATACATCCATTTTCACATCCTCATTTATACATCCACATCTCATATCCACATTCATACATACACATCCATATCCACATCCATACATCCACATCCACATCCACATCCACATTCACATTCATACATCCACATCCACATTCCCATTCACATCTATACATCCACATCTACATCCACATACATACAAACATCCACATCCGTATCTATATCCATACATCCACATCCACATCCACATCCACATCCACATTCACATCCATATATCCACATCTACATGCATACATCCATTTTCACGTCCTCATTTATACATCCACATCTCATATCCACATTCATACATACACATCCATATCCACATCCATAAATCCACATCCACATCCACATTCACATTCATACATCCACATCCACATTCCCATTCACATCTATACATCCACATCTACATCCACATACATACAAACATCCACATCCGTATCTATATCCATACATCCACATTCACATCCACATCCACATCCACATCCACATTCACATTCACATCCATATATCCACATCTACATGCATACATCCATTATCATGTCCTCATTCATATATCCACATCCACATACATACATACATCCACATCCACATTCCCATTCACATCTATACATTCACATCTACATCCACATACATACATACATCCACATCCGCATTCCCATTCACATCTATACATCCACACACATACATACATCCACATCTACATCCACATTCGCATCTATGCATATACATCTTCATGCATACATCCATTTTCACATTCATACATCCACACTCCCATCTCCACATTCACACATCTCCATTTTCACATTCCCATTCATATAACCCCATATGCCTTCACATCTAATCTTTTACATCACATCCATTCTTGCCCTATCACAACCCATATACATCTTATCCTATCACATACACTTCTTACCTCATCTCATACACATCTTATCACATCTTAATTCATCTTATCACCTGCTAACTTATTTCATAAGCATCTTATCACCTCTTATCACATCTTATCACCTCTTATCACATCTTATACACCTCTTATCACATCCTATCACATCTCGTATCTATTTATAGAATACAAGAGAATTCTTATATTTGATATAAGATTTCTTTACACATTTATTTATGCATAAATTCCATTTAAGGAGATTAATACTTTCGAAGTAAAAATCAATCTTTTATGCATCTTCCTATGCATAAATTCATTTTAAATGAAAATGACACTTTTGAATTAAAATTCAATCTTTTATGCATCTTCCTATGCATAAATTCAATTTAGATGAGAATGACACTTTTGAATCAATCTTTTATACATCTTCCTATGCATAAATTCAATTTGGTAGGATTTACACTTTTAGAATAAAAGAATTTCTCTTATGCATCTAAGTTATGCATAAAATCCATTTATGATGAAAATCACACTTGTAGTATAAAAAGAATATCTTTTATGCATACTTCTATGCATGAAATCCAATATGATAAAAGTAACACTTTTATAATAAAATAATCAACTCTTATGCATACTTCTATGCATGAAATTCAATTGTGATAAAAGTAACACTTTTATAATAAAATAATCAACTTTTATGCATACCTCTATGCATGAAATTCAAATATGATAAAAGTCACACTTTTATAATAAAATAATCAACTTTTATGCATACCTCTATGCATGCAATTCAATTATGCTAAAAGTAATACTTTTATAATAAAATATTCATCTCTTATGCATACCTCTATGCATGCAATTCAATTATGCTAAAAGTAACTCTTTTATAATAAAATATTCATCTTTTATGCATACCTCTATGCATGAAATTCAATTATGCTAAAAGTAACTCTTTTATAATAAAATATTCATCTTTTATGCATACCTCTATGCATGAAATTCAATTATGATAAAAGTAACACTTTTATGTTAAAATAATAACCTTTTATGCATACCTCTATGCATGAAAATCAATTTTGCATAATATAAAAATCAATTTCTCTATGATTACAATGAATATCTTTTAATTAATCTAGGATGATAATTCCTAGAATATGGTAGTAAGTCCTCTTTTCATGCTTTGAATGAAATTATTTTATGCGTAATTTTTATAAAAATTTTACCATAGCTCCGCTGCTATGACTGATAAATCTCAATTTTTTCTAAGGGATAAAGCTTATCATTAAGAAATAATTAGAATGATCCCTAATTGGATCAATAATCCATAATGGATTGAATCATCAATATTCATGAAATACATAAACTAAAAGCATAGAAAAAAGCCATTAATTTGACCTCAAGTATAGATTAATCTTGGA
Organism: Cibotium barometz; assembly: GCF_041138505.1. Classification (NCBI taxonomy): domain Eukaryota; kingdom Viridiplantae; phylum Streptophyta; class Polypodiopsida; order Cyatheales; family Cibotiaceae; genus Cibotium; species Cibotium barometz. The sequence goes on from NC_141072.1 coordinate 26,059,179, forward strand.
TTAAGGAAAAGCTTTATGAAAAGCTTCATTTGGATTGAGAATGGGTCATGAGTATGACCATTTCTTGAGTGAGAGAGAGAAATTTCATAAAAACCATTTGAATTTAGCATAAATGGAAATTTATGTAATTCTTAACTATCATTAATCAATTAACTTCAATAGCATTCATCAAATTATGTAACTCTTCATTACCATTCATCAATTAACTTCAATAACATTCAAAAACCATTCCAATTAAGCTTCTCAAGCTTGAGAGGGGTTGAGAAGAGAGAAACATTGAGAAATTATAGAAAATGATCAAAATTCACTAATTACCTTACAAATTGCTTGATTCTTTGTTCACGGTAGAGGCCCCCAACCAATCAATTGGTTAAGTATGTTGATGGAGCTACCAATGGGGATTGAAGAAAGAGGGAAGCTCCAAAAACTAGTGAATTATTAATGAATTCATAGTTCTTGGCTTAGGTGGAGTAGAGTAACGATGCATAAACACTATATATTTTTCAACAAGGGGGAGGCTTCTATTTATAGGAAAAATTGAGCTCCTAACCAAACAAACTGATTCTAGAATTTTCTAAATCAGTTTGGTCAATATTTGACCATTTTTAGGTCAGTTAAGCTAACTTTTTGGAACTAGACTTGAATGAGGAGAGAGGAGAGATGAAATATCTCAATTTTTATGAGTTTAAAACTCATTCAAGCATGTGAAATATGCACCTCCTTTAAAGAACTCCCCTTCCTTACATATGTGTCAAAATGGAATCATTATACTCAAAATATCTCATATTTTTAATATTGCTCATAGTTTTTTACTAATAAACCTTGTACATTTTCAACTCTTCATCTTATGTGAAATATGCACCTCCTTTAAAGAACTCCCCTTCCTTACATATGTGTCAAAATGGAATCATTATACCCAAAATATCTCATATTTTTAATATTGCTCATAGTTTTTTACTAATAAATCTTGTACATTTTCAACTCTTTATCTTATGTGAGCATTTACTCATTTTTGGATACCCAAAATATCTCATATTTTTAATATTGCTCATAGTTTTTTACTAATAAACCTTGTACATTTTCAACTCTTCATCTTATGTGAGCATTTACTCATTTTTGGATATCTTCTTTTACGAATTGGATTTATCTCCTCCCTACACATGGACTGATGCTATTGGCCCATAGGAACCTTAATTGGACAATAATCTAAAAATTTTAGAAAATCTAGACCCTTAGGCTAAGGTCCTTTATACTCATTTCCAATTAATTCCAATTGCACATTGGAAAGTTCTTTTTGAATTTCTATTTCAGGGGAACTTATTTTAATAAGATGAGATAATTTTCTATCAAAAAAATATTAAAAATCTGAATATTCTCTCTCTAGAATATTTTCTCTCTCTAAGTTAAAACAGTTAGAAACAAGTCTTTTATATTTCTGAAGAGAGATTGATTACAGGGAGAGATGTTGGACATTTTGAGAGGCTGGGGAGGAATCTTACATTCTCTCCCACTTGAAAAATGCGAGATGTCCTCATCTCGCAAACTGGGGGTAATTTCGCAAGATGCATAAGTATGAGACTGAGAGAAGATTTTTAATTAAGATTAACCACCAATTAAAAAAAAGTCTCAAAGAGCGTAAGGGTCAAGACAAGAACAAGATTTAAACTTTATTCATTCTTGGAACATATACAATAAAGATAGAAGAACTCTTTACACTTCCATAAGCCCGTCCATCATATGATCACAAAAGTAGCACTCACAAGCTGCGCACGTATAAGGTAACTCATCTATGGGAATAATTCTGTTGGTTATTGCCACACCTATCTCAGTGGTATGAGGTGATCTAACAAAAGGACCTCTGAGAGGCAAGCCAAAAACAGGGTAAAGGCATATCTTCTAATGAGGAAGAAAACACGCCAGTAAGAAGACCCGCTCAGAAAACCCAAGATGTCTTGATCTCATGACGTAGTAGTATCGGGGACCCAAACCCAAGGCTTCAATAACCATGGCCAAGCGGACATTGTTACGAAAGTGTTGTTGACCCCAGGGTGTTACCCTAGTTATGTCTTGATAGGTTCGCCATTTGGTCTAAGCTACAGAAGTTCCCAAGTGAGGAAAAAGTGAGCGCTCATACTGTTCTATAAAATCTTTCGTCACAGACTCGCTTGCGTCTTGAAGGTGAGAAATCATCATGGATAAAACTAATTCCTGTTGCCAAGCCATGAAGGAGATTAATAAGAAGAGAGATCGATGGAAGTAAGATTACTGTGAGCGACAGGTAAAAGTTACGACTTATATAAAGGAAGGAGTTAGCGTAACTTAGAAGCCAACGGTATCTTATCACTGAAGTTTTACCGTCTTTCCATGATTTGGGTTTGGCATATATTTCTATGAAATACATTAAGAACTTTGAGATGAGGAGGTAAAAGAATCTTGTAGGCTAAGTCACCTACTTTCATTGAATTCAGATATAAGGGTCACAATATCTGGGGGATAACTTCTTATACTTCCCAAGAGATAAAGGAATTCTTTTGGGCCGTACTCGATGGGCCGTACTCGAATGAAAACCAAAACCTTGGTATCCAAAACACCAATTTTCACTTCTGAACTCATTGTTCTGAATCCTTAAAACAAGTGGGCTCCTGAGAAGGTATTCTGGGTAAAGTGTCTTCCTTTTTTAAACAGAATCTTTCTTTTATTTTAGAGAGGGAATAATTTATAAGATCAGAAAAGGAGGTTCTTACTCCTGCTTACCTCGAAGGCTGGAGAAGAATCTTACATTCGTCAACATCCATAGGGCATCCATATAGGACGACACAATAGAGGCCTGCTTCATGCATCTTCCATAGATGGGCAATGTAGAGTCTTATGGGGGGGAGCCGACCAAGAGTCCAAAGATGGTGCACAAGTGAATTTAGCAAGACCGGTCTTCTTTCTCATCTTTGCTAGTTGGTGCAAGGTAACATCTAGTGAAGCGTCTTCAACTATAAGGACCTTAAAATCTAAATGGTCACCACTAGGGACAGTGGTTAGGGTCTTTTTAGAGACGAGTCATAAATAATGCTCACCTTGATCATCAGAACTCTTCCTTTTTAGAGTCCTAGAATGTATCACATGGTTAGTACAAGCTTGCCCATCTAGAGAGATTTCTTCTTGCCTCAAAGGTGACATTTGGAACATTTAGCTCACCTTGATCATCACAACCCTTCTTCTTTGGCATCCTAGAAGGAGTCATGTGATTAGTACATGCTTGCCCTAGTTCTGCACTTGTAGTGTGATTCTTCCCACTTGGAGAGCTTCCATCATTCCTCTCACACAAGTGATAGCTCTCCTGCACTCAAGTTAGTTCTTGAAGTGGTGCTCTTTGGTTCCTCGTTGATGTCGCCCTCCCCTTCATCCAAGCCAACAATGACAACACTTATTGAATCAATAGTGTGGACTCATCATATGTGTGAAAGCATGATGATGGAGATAAAAAACACTCACCAGGATTTCTTCCCACACAAGACATTTGCTCTAGGGTTTCCTCTACATCCGAAAAATGACTCCTATCCTCCACAACCTCACTTAGATCAACATGTTTATGTCTTACTTCTTCCCCTCGTGGCCTACTAAAAGATGGTGCTAAAGTGTAGGCTACACATTTTTAAATTCATGAGTAGTAGCACATCTTTCAAAGGATTAGAAGAAGACGTCTATACACAAATTGCTTCAACACATAGCAATTCATCAATAAATTTTCAACCACCATTGGTTTAAACTTGATATTAGCCTATTTGAGGTTGGGAGCAAAGTAGGTGATTTTCAACAGAGAGCTTTGCAAACCAGTTGATGGTTTGTCCAACCGGTTGAAAACCAGTTTATAAGTTGGGGCATCTCTAAGGGTTTTTTACCATAGGTTTCTAACCGGTTGATAACCATATAATAGGTTGTAAGGGTTTACAACCCACTAGTTAAAACCAATTTATAAGTTGACAAACCAGTTATGTAAAGATCGATTGTTAACTTATAAACTGGTTTAAACCCAATTTATAAATTGGGCCACTATAATAGGTTTTAACCCTAATTTTCCAACCCTACACCAGTTTATGGGTTGGAAGGGTTTATAACCACTGGTTGCCAACCAGTTTATAAATTAAGAGCATGAAAAATGGCAACTGACTTCCAACTTATTGACAACCGGTTTATAAATTAAGAGCATGACAAATGGCAAAACTGACTTCCAACTTATTGACAACCGATTTTATAAATTAAGAGCATGATAAATGGCAACTGACTTCCAACTTATTGACAACCGGTTTATAGATTGACAGTATGATAAGGGGCACTTGAAAAGGTTTTGGACCTATTGGTTTTAGTCCATTGACAACCAGTTTATATGTTTGGAGCATAACAAATGGTTTTCAATCACTAGATTGACACCCACTATAATAGCTTGGGAGCATTGCAAATGGGTTTCAACCAGTTTCAACGGGTTGTGGCATATAGCAAGTACTTAAAGGTGGTATTAACAAATGCAAAGCAATGCTAATTAAATAAAACTAATTAAAGAGTATAGGTTTCTACCTTTCTTTTCAAGCATGGCAAAGAAGTGCTAATCAAATAAAACTAGTTAAAGAGTATAGGTTGCTACCTTTCTTTTCAAGCATGGCATGATCAAGTGGTTTCCTTACCACCATTTTTTTTTGCTTCTTTGAGTATGGTCTCGCTAAAACCAACTTCAATGCACTTGCTTTTGACACATACATAAGAGTAGAAAAACGCATGGTATGCATGTTTACAAGGTAATATAAACACAACAACAATAGGCTGGTCCGCTTCAAAAATCCAAGGCCACACCTTGGACAACTTTCCGTCACAATCAACGTACTATCCTCATGTAGACGAATCTTTGGTGGTTGTGGAACGTTCTACATGCTAGAGTTTTGTAACTTCACACCTATCAAGAAAGCTCTACTACTAGCACCTGCTTTCTCCACAGCCTCATTCTTGTGGTCTAAATCGGCCTACAAACATAGACAAGAGGCAAAGAACATGGCATGGAGTTTCTTCATATGTAGAAAACACATGTACATACCTTTTCTTTTTCAAGTGCTTCTCAGCAATGTAGCTTCTTTGATACACTCGGTCTTTAGTAGAATGTCATCCACCAATAATGTCTGCACCTGACCTGAGACCTCCACCTCTGCCCCATACAGGCTATGGAGTGCATGTGTCCTAAGATAGTGTAACACCACATCTCATAGATGACATCGACTGTACACCTATCTCGCACATCCAATGAGTTATTTTTTGTGCAATTACCATCAACACTTGTCTTATTATTAATAACCGACTCAATAAATACGGTCCACTTCATAGGACCACTGTGTGCAGACCTGGTAGATGTAGCCTCAAGAAAATTGAAGGCCCACAGAATAGTTTAAGGGTGTAGTTTGATGAACTTATTTATATAATGTATACAAGGGTAGGTCATGCTTTGCCATTCAACATCACCTTCTTCTATTTCTCAGGGAGCTCTGAAAACACTCTTAGCCAATGCTTTGGTGGAACCTCATTCAAACACCTTGCATCCTCTCCCTCAAGATTGAGACCATACACTCTAGAAAATTACTCTGAAGTCCTACAAAATTCTTTCAATGGATCTATCTCTAACTTTGGGTGGTGAAACTTGGTGGGTTCCCGCTTCTGGCATGCAGAAAACATTGGTTAGACAAGTAGACACACTCTCCTTGTCTCTCATATATTGAACTCAAGACCATCAACATCTGTGGAGCTCAAGATGAGAAATTTGAGCGGGAGGAATAGAATGAAATTAACTCTAATTGCCCAGCAGAGAGCTTTGTGAGGGGTCCCGTGTGTGGGTAGTGCATTTCCTTGACCACGTGCACACAGACATGGACACAACAGACACAGACACAAACACAGACACATGCACACCTTTTTGAGGGATCCCGTGCTCTATTTGTGTGTGTGCGTGTGTGTGTCTGAGAGAGAGAGAGAGAGAGAGAGAGAGAGAGAGAGAGAGAGAGAGAGAGAGAGAGAGAGAGAGAGAGAGAGAGAGAGAGAGAGAAGGGTCACCTTTGTATCTTTGTCGCTGCACCCTTCAAGTCAGCCCCATTGCTGAAGATGGAGACATTTTCTCAAGCAGCTATTAATGCAGGGGAGAGGAATTGGGCGGGAGAGGAAGAGAGAGGAGATTTGCTGACTCTGAGTTTTTTGAATGAGATAGTGCAAGCAGAGAATGCATGCGAAAAAAATAATTACCTATCCACTTTCAGTTATCCCCCACTATCTTTTTAGTTATGTACCAATTGATTTTTGTTTCTTATTTTTCAAATTATTTTTATTTTTATTTTCCAATTCAAAGTTCATTTGTAAGTGGAAAACCACACCCCAAAAACCACTATTTCTAGTGGTCCAAAGTGTACCACCTTACCATGCATCCACCCTTGTACAAGCAATAGGCCATTTATGAGCCTATGGAGCCCAATTGTCCATAGTTTAAGTGTGTGTGAACACTTATGTCCTTGCGTATAAGTCACTTTCTCTTATAATACAACATGCCATTGTGTAATTAAGTCTTTCTCTTATGCTAATCCTCTCTAATCTTCTTCTCCAATGTGTGTTAGTGAGCTTGTATGAATATTGTGAGGTGAGAGGAGGGACGAGGACACATATTCAAACGCCATTGTGTAATTAAGTCTTTCTCTTGTGCTAATCCTCTCTCTAATATTCTTCTCCAATGTGTGTTAGTGAGCTTGTATGAGTATTGTGAGGTGAGAGGAGGGACAAGGACACATAGTCGAATGCAACGATGTGACAATGCTCATTGATGACAAAAACTGCTACCTAAGGAGGTGTGAAGCTTAGAGACCTTGAGGATTATGAGCTTGGTCATTGGAAATATCCTAAGGTAATTCCTTGGGATTATGTTTCTAGGAGATGCCAAAGAGGACAATAACAATATGCTTTTTCTTTGAGATAGTTGTTTACCCCCACAAGTTATTTAACGAGTCACTTTGTTGATTCTCTCCTCATTATAGTGATTAGGGGCTAAACCCACAACTTTAAGCTTGATATGTTACAAAAGGTACGTAATATTCCACAAAGTTAAAGTTCCCACCGATGAGGAACTCTAATTCCATGTGTGGTATTAGATTATCCACATGTGGTATTAGTAGTGCCACCCATGGAAATAATTTGTGAATATTTCCACCCATGAAAGTTAACTTGCAGTTTCACTTCCTTTTCCATAAGTGGAGATGACAAATTCCACATGGTGATGCCCTCCGCATGTAGATGTCCCAATTCTACATGTGTATGACTTAGTTTCACACATGGACATATCCTAGTTCCCTATTGGTGGCCTAGGTTCTATGGATAGGGGTCATAGCACGGAAAGGTGGCGAGCTTTTTGTCCTTTTTTCACATTTAGATAGAAAATAACTAGAAGTTTTGAACCTAAAGATACACTATATAAAAATGAAAAATATAGCACTTGTGAGTAATAAATCCATAGACATATTCATTAATAAGTAGGCACTAATTAATGAATAGGCTAAAGTTAACACCTTAGGCTAAGTTTCAAATTAATACCCTAAATATGTTTGTTGACATCCACATCGAACAAATGAAAATTAATACACTTCCATATACGCATAGCGTATATTTACAGAAACGTCTTGCATTTTAAAAAGCCTCAGGTTTTAAAAACTTTTTTGTTTTGAACCAAATCTTGTTGAAAGAATAAAATCAAAACTATATCAACAATATTGATACTTTGTATTACATCGGCACATTGATATGTATAAGAAGAGTTTCTAAATGATAATGGACAAAGTTATTTACATAGTTGCATTATAGCATTGTGGTGGTTGAGATCTAGATGGGGTGTCCTATTCAATTTTGGAACGAAGAAAGTCTTGAATCTTTTCTTCTTGATCTTCCACATTTTTTTATTCCAAAGATAATGTGTATCTTCACCTTTCTCATTATTATGCTGGCCAGCATAATATTTATCTACAAAGTAACATGAATGTTCTCCTTCGATATAATTATGTTAATAAAAGACCTCCCATATGTCAAACAAATTAGCACTAGCAAGGTCCTTCATACACTTCCACATATCTCTTGCCTTTGCTGAGCTCATACCATTGCCTGTCCATCATGAGACAACCAAAGACGCACAAGGGAAGAACTTGCCAAATTGTATCGTCTTCAAAAGAGTCATCGCTGGAATTTTTGAGCTTTTATTTGGGATGAAGTTATTCATGAATAGGAAGGCCCTATCAAAGATATTCAGAGAGATCAAGCAAACATGATTTTTGAGATTGTTGTGACCATACTTTGCATACACATCTTAACCAAAGATCCCCTCAAAAGTGTGTATCTTCACCTGACGCTGAGCACGATACATGATGATGCCACCATCAAGTTTGCATGTGTCCCAATGCATATGAGACTTTAATATTCTGCCTATACTGATCAGAGAAGATGCCCATGTCTTAACCACCATTTTACAATGCAAGTGATTCATCATCCCACACTTCTCTAATGCAACTACTCCCTTGCTACACTCATTTTTTATAAATCTACATATAGGTGCCCACACAAAAAGATCAAGATCACCACTTCCAACACCAACCATTGATAGAAACTTCCAAATTATGAAGCTTGTCTAGTTTTACAACTTTCAAGATGTGTCTCTTCTTTAAAGGTGCATCCATAGACTTGGATAGACCTGCAAAAAAACATGCAAAAAACAATAAACAAAAATGCAAGACATGTAGAAACAGAAACAATGCTAAGTAACGTATTTACACAAACTTGAATTCCTCACTTTCCTTTTCAATGTCCTAAGAGAATAATTAGTACACCCGAGTTGTGGATCTATATTTTCTTTCCCTATGGATAGTAGGTTTTTAGTATAGGGACAGTCATGAAATCATTTATAGGTTCCAATAGAGCATGCTGGAGAGGAATAGTACTGTTGTAAATGTGATTCTCGATACAAATGATTTCTTAACTATCAATGTTTTTGCTATTATGGTGTAACCTTGTGATGTGTATCTTGTGATTACTATAAGAAATGTAGCTTTCTGGGACCATTTAGAGTTCAAATTATTATCTCATTTGTGGATTGGATTATAAATTGATTTTTATAACAAGGGGATGAAGGAATAGCTATGCAATGTAGCCACGCACTTAGTGAGAGAGTGGTGGTTGTAGCTAGGGAATGTTGCACAGATAGTATGCAGCTGTGTTATTTGCAAGTTGGGAAACCTCTTTGAATCTACCTTCAAATAGCAAACTGTAAAAAATAAGCTTTGCCTAGAGCCTATGTTCTAATACCATGTAATAATACACAATAGCGAAAGCTAGGGATCAACACAGTACAAAGCCCTGAATTGTAAAAACTTAATTATAACTGGCATCCACCCCACCTGGTGCCAGGTAAGAGCTTTCATAGCGATCTGGATAGAACCTGGATGAAAAATTTCACAAGAGTGGATTACTCCAACGCTAGGGTAGAGGGGAATGAGCTCTCTTTTACCCATGCCTTCATTATATAGAAAATAAAATGCCACATGTCAAGAAGCATGGATGAGATTTCATAGATTACACCCAATGAGGTGTGGCTAAACCCAATCATCCTCATGCCTAAGGTATAAGCCTTACAATATGTGCATTAAATGAATATTACAATATGAAAAAATCATGTGCACATGCACCTAGATTGGTGTAGCCTTTTGTACTCCCGAGTGTTTGCACATTAATGGAAGATGCATAGGAGGCTTGAGCCCAAAATGCTTGCATGTCACACAAGCTCTCGAGGAGAGGATAGGAGAGAGAGTGAGGGTTAGGGATAACATACACTACCTAACACCCTAATCAATGAAACAAACTAAAGAAACCACAAACAATATCAATCCAAGTATTATATACATCTCCACTTAACACAACCTTCTCTCCAATGCCATGAAGACTCCCAAAATGCTTACATGTCACACAGCTCTCGAGGAGAGGATAGGAGAGAGAGTGAGGGTTAGGGATAACATACACTACCTAACCCCCTAATCAATGAAACAAACTAAAGAAACCACAAACAATATCAATCCAAGCATTATATACATCTCCACTTAACACAACCTTCTCTCCAATACCATGAAGACTCCCAAGGATAAGGTTAAGGGCTCACTTGCACATAGATTGCTCTCACCATTCCACATGCAAATAATCCAAGAAATAATGGCTACACTATCTCCGTCTTCCTCTAAGAAAGATGCAAACCCTCAAGCACACAAATCACCCACTTCCAAAAACCTCACACCTTCGCTAGCTACATAGCAAGAAGAAGGGACAAGAGATCCCTTGCAACACACAATCTCTCTCTCACACATAAGGGCAAGGTGAATAAGAGGAGACTTTTCACAAGAGCAAGCTCACACTCTCACTCAATGAAGACAAAACAATGGATTCTAACTCTAGGATAGAGGGGAATAAGCTCTGCATTACCTTTCCTTCATTATATAATGAGGTGTGTCTAAACCCAATCACCCTCATGCACCTAGGGTATAAACTATGCATATAATATGTGCATAAAATGAATAATATAATGTGAACAAATCATGTGTATATGCACCTAGAGTAGTTAATGAAGCTCAAGGTCAACCTGGTGTTAACCCAAAGGTTTAACATTCCCCCACCTGTGATGCACATCCGGTCCCGTTGAATGTGGCAAAGGATGTCTAAGGTGAAATTAAAAGGGGAAAATATAGAAGAGATAGAATAATGAAGCCTTCATTGGCTTAAGAAGATTAAAAAGTATGTGCCAATGGAGCCTATGCAAAGAAGAAGATATAAGAAGCTCCACCACCTCTAATGTAAAGCACATGTCGATAAAAAGAGTTGTGAGGTGCTCCCCCACCTCTAATGTGTATCCCATCCACTAGGATCCCAAATGAAGATAAGAAACTCAATGGGATCCCAAACTTAATTGGATCCCATAAGTTTATGATGGGGTTCCAAATATATGATGCTAAGGTGGGTGCCCTAGCAAACTGCAATGTACTAGGGGTAGTCACGAGATGAGGCATTTGTAGATGGTGAGAATCTAGTCCAAGGGTATTTCCAATGTGGACCCTAGATCCCAAATGAAAGTGGATATAAATAGTGCTCTAGAAAAGGATATAGATGTATAAGTACCATGAATAATAAGGCCTAATGATTATACATGTGGAGTTAAAGACTCTAGATAAGGCCTGGAATCACAATGTGTCCAAGAAGCTAAGAAGGGTGCCCTAGAAACTACAATGTAATAAGGGTAGTCAATGAGGCATATGTTGATGGTGAGAATATGATCCAAGGATCATATTTGCACCATCTAGGATCATCCAATGATCAACTTCAATTAGAATAACACTTTTATAAAAGAAAATCCTTTTATGCATCTATTCATGCATAAATCAATTTTAATAGGAATAACACTTTTAAAATAAAGAGAATTTATTTATGCATCTATTTATGCATAAAATTAAATTTTTACAAGAATACCGCTTTTATGATAAAATTTCCTTTATGCATCTTTCTATGCATGAAAATCAATTTTAATGAGAATAACACTTTTTATAATAAAACAATTTCCATTATGCATCTTTCTATGCATAGAAATTAAATTTAATGAAAATAACACTTTTATGATTTAAAAAAATTCCATTATGCATCTTTCTATGCATAGAAATTAAATTTAGTGAAAATAACACTTTTATAATTTAAAAAAATCCATTATGCATCTTTCTATGCATAAAAATTAAATTTAATGATAATAACAGTTTTATAATTAAAAAATTCCATTATGCATCTTTCTATGCATAGAAATCAATTTTAATAATTAATGTCAGTGATATCCATGCATATTCATAGGTGAATATGTACATGGAGTAATTAGAATATTTCTTTTAGAATGCACCAACGGTGGGAATTACTCCTTTGGAATAACATAAAAACAAACTTTCTTTTCCACAAAATTCTGGAAAATTTTGCCATAACCTCATTTGTATGGCTAACCATTTCTCATTTTTTTACATTCTTTAATTGACTTAAATTAACCCAATTTAGATGTATAGGACTCTAATCTACATAATTTTCAAAATTCAAGAGATTAAATAATAAGAAAAGTTTAATTAATATTTTTGGTAATTATTCTAGGATAAAGAAAGGGTGAAATGTAAAGAAGAGAAGGGTGTGGCCTTTTCATCAAAGCATAGCATTTGAATTTACTTCAACCAACAGTAAAACATGAAAATCAAGAAAACCATAGATTTAAAATTAAAAAAGTAAGAAAATTTAGCTTACATGGAGTTGTAAGCTTTCCTTTGGCTTGAGGGATTGAGGGTTCTACTCTTGTTTGAAGCAAGAGTGGCCACCAATTACTTTGGAGAGGATTAGGCCAAAAATAATTGAATTATCAAGAAATTCAATGTAAATGGCTCACGGCAGGAGTAGAGTAACAGTGCATAAACACCATTAAGCTTTTACAAAGGGGGGATGCTTCTATTTATAGGGAAAGTGAGCCTCAAACCAAGCAAATTGATTCTAGAATTTTCCAGATCAGTTTGGTCAATTTTGACCATTTTTGGGCCAGTTCAGCTTACTTTTTAGAACTAGACTTGAAATAGGAGAGAGGAGAGATGAAATATCTCAATTAATTGATTTAAAATTGGGATAATGATGAGAAAAAAGGTGCCTCCTTCATGAGGGGAGATCCCCACTCTGAGGTGTCAAAATTCAGTTTTTTTATTGTTTTAATATTTTCTCTCTCTAGGCCAAAACAGGTAGACACAAGATCTTTTATTATTCTAAAAAGGGGATTGATTACAGGGGAAGAAACTGGACATCTTGAGGGGGTGGGGAGGAATCTTACATCCTCTCTCACTTGAAAAATGCGAGATGTCCTCATCTCGCAAACTGGGGGTAATCTCGCATCAGTTCGGCTTCTTTCTCCTAGGTGGTGTCTTCAAAAGGATAGAACTTCCATTTGAGACTCTAAATTCATAGTGCCCATTTGAGACTCTAAATTCATAGTGCCCATAGCGAGTATTGATGGTTGTCTTTGGGATATCTTGATCATTAATGTTGATCTGGTAATACCCTGATTTGAGATCTATCTTTGTGAAGATCTAGGCTCCAGTTAGCCTGTCTAAAAGCTCATCAATTCTGGGGATAGGATACTTATTCTTAATTGTCACTGATTGAGACCTATGTAATCCACACAGAGTCTTAACGTTCCATCCTTCTTTTTCTAAAAGAGAACTGGCACTCCCCAAGGTGAAACACCGGGTCTTACAAACCCTTGTTTTAACATAATAGCTGCCTAAAACACCATATTGGGGAATATGGGAATTTCCCACAAGTTTGGGACACGTGGTCAAAAATTTGGATTAACCATAAATTGAACACCACTAATCCAAAATGAGCGCTTTATAGCTCTTTAGATTCCATTTTTCAAGTGCTTTCCAACGATAGGTCATATGATAGGGTTTTGAGAAACTTACAAACATGTTATCCATGTCCCCTTTTTTAAGTATTCAAAAATGGGAATTGGAAAATTCCCAAATTCACTAATATGGTGTTCTTAGCTGTTCCTTGAGTTCAATGGCTTCAAGGACTGGTATTTTGTATGTGCACTGGGCTATTGGCTGAGCTCCGGGGGTCAATTCTATCACATGATCTATTTCCCGAATCGGAGGCATCTCAGTTAGCTCTGCTGGGAATAAATCATCATACTCACTTAACCATACTGGTTCTTTAGCCTTTAACTTTGTGTCTACCGGATTCATTTTGACAACATAAATGAGTTGCTTCTTTCTAAGTCCTTTCAGTAACCTAGAAGCTTTTACTAATTGCAGATCTGGGGATCCTAAAATTTTGGTTCCTTGAACTTTGTTCCCATGAAGGTCATGGCAGGAAATGGTTCCATTGTGATGGTGAATGTCAGCTTGATTTTTGTGGAGCCAATCCATTCCAAGGATTCCGTCGAAAACTCCCAAAGGTAAGACTCTAAACTGGCAGTCAGTTACATTCCCATCTAGATTAAACTGAATACGATCTGTCTCATGGTGAGTGAAAAGAATCTTCCCACTGGGCCAATTCAACTTGCATAGGTTTCCCTGATTTCTGTTCTAAGACTAGCTTACGTAAGCATCCTGGGGAAATAAATGAATGAGTACTACCTGAATCAATCAAAGCTTAAATGACTTACCCTTATACTCAGCTGGAGTAAGGATGACAGAGAATTGACGATTTGGTTCTTGGTTTTCAATTGCGGCATAAATCTGTCCTCTTTCCTCTTCCACTACTTATGCTATCGTAACTGCTCTGGCTGCTGCAGACTAGGGCAGAACTCTTTCTCTTTGGTTACCCCAGTTCTGGGAGGGAGTTCTGAGATTACTCTAAACAGAGGCAGATGGTTGAGCTAGAGTCCTCCTGGGATTGCCTTGATTTGGCGAGACGAACTGATATGAAGGGGCTGGTCTCTGCACTCTGGGTCCTTGACTTCCCTGTCCTATTGACATGGCAGGAGAGTCGGGCAGTCTTTAAGCTGGTGACTGAAACCCATACACCCAAAACACCTGTTCTCGCTTTCTAATCTCTTCTCTCTGAATCCTTGAAAAAGGTGGGGCTCCTGAGAAAGTGTTCTGAGGGAAGGGTCTTCCTTCACTTTTGAATCTCCCAGCATCTTGATTCTAATTAGGGCCTTGCTACCTCTTTGGGGGAGGAAAGTTTGAAGCACTTCCTGAGGTTTGGAACCTTTTAAAGTTTGAGGGTGTAGGCTTTGGCCGGACCTTAACAACAAATGCCTTGGAAAAGTCCTTTGCCATTCTGAGAGCTTTTTTCCATTGAGACTGGTTTGGCATTTTTCACTAAAGTGTCCAATGGCTCATTCATCCCTCAAATGAATCTTACCATCAGCTGCTCTTCATCCAAAAGTGGAGAATATTTGAGGAGAAGGGCAAATGCCTGATGGTATTCTTCAATTGTCCGGCTATCCTGCTTCAATTCCAAGAACTCATTCATTTTAGTTTCCAGGAAGCCCGGAGGACAGAACCTCTTCCTGAGATAAGCCTTAAGATCTGACCAGGTCTAGGTATTTCAGTCCGAGATGGTTTGTCTCACAATGGTTTCTCCATGCGACCCTGGCCATTTCCACAATTTTCAATCTGGCGAGAGCCATCTTGCTTCTCTTTATTATAACCGGTTACATCAAAATACTCTTCCATTGCCTCGATCCATTTTTCCACTCTTTCTCCTAACTGTTTCCCTTCACCCTTGAATAATGGACTAGGTTGGGATCGGTGCAGGGCTTTACGAATGTCCGGATCTAACTCTTCATCGTTAGTAAGAGGATCTGACTACCTACCATGGCCCGCGCGCCTCATGATTCTGACAAAACGAGATTTTTGTCAACCTAACTTTGTCATCAGATTTATGACTATTAATTTTTGAGATTTATTTCTTAAACAAATAAATATTCCATCATAATTCTTAAAAACAAGATTCACTTTGATAATTTTATTAACCAATATTCACAACCACAAAATCAATTCGAAATCTTTTGCAAAACATCAATTAATTCAAAAGTTTTTGATATATACATAGAGTGTCTCGGCTCCAAAAGTCACTGCCTCAATCGCATACGCATAAAAAGATGATACTGCGATGGAGACATGCCATGATATACACGATTCATCACTGATAATGGTGCTATAATTCTTCTCCTAGGAATAAAGTGGCTAAGAAGTCTAAAAATATGGCAAGAAATTCTAAAATTTCGGGGTGAGTGATTATAGAGTTGGACATAATGAATAACTCCTAGCCTTATCAAGATCATGGCTAGTGAGATATTATGCCCGAGTCTCTGACGTTGATTGGTATTAACGTTAATACTTCGCCCTCCAGAGAACCACATATGCTGACATCGCTCTGCTGGATCAGGAAAGTATAGATCCTTAAAGTGACAAGCGATTCTCACTCTGCTTTCTCGGGTTGTAGCGGAGTTGATGAGATTTTCGAAGGCAAAGGCGATCATATCCTGACTCTCGGGGAGTCCAGGAATGCTACACAGATTTGGGGTATCCATCTAAAAAATCCAATTCAATTTATGAGTTTTCAATTTATGAATTTATGCTACACAGATTTGGGGTATCCATCTAAAAATCCAATTCAATTTATGAGTTTTCAATTTATGAATTCATTTCAACATAATCTTAGCAAGTGAAAACATTATTTCGCAGATTTACTTTAAAATTTTAGGCAATTTCTGTTGCTGTTTTGTAAGTTTACAACAGTGCTCTGATACCAGTTTGAGAGACCCCTCATTCCCGATTGCTAGCAGAGCGGAAGTAGCTTCCTCTTGCGCGGGGTAGGGTTTCCCACTCGGGGCCTCACCCTTGAATGTCCGGACACGAGACTAATTTGGTGGTCATTCCGAAACTGAAAGCGGAAAAATTTCCCTTGCCCAAAAAAACGGGGACAGTTCCACCTTTTTTATTTTCTTAACAAATTTTCTCTAACGGGGTTAAGAGACTAAACTATCCTTCACCTGACTAAACCAGATAGAAGGAAGACTATTATAGACTTAACTTGAAGAAATCAATGCTTTTTTCCTAACCGAAATCAGGCACAGCCGTTGATCTAATCATTGAGAAAGTCTTCAGGTTTTTATTTAACTACTCGAGTTCTAAGCGTATTCCTATTATTTCGATTTCATTTATTAAAACTCCACTGATTCTAGCGGCCCATGGGTTAGCCACCACCCTACCACTAGAATTGTAGAACCACACAATTACTCACCCACCCATAATTGAATGCCTTTCTTAACTTTTGCTTTTGAATATAGATACGCATACACTCCTCTTTAAAACTTTAACTTATAAAACAATCCATTGACAAACAGTTATAGATTACAGATATCATAACTCAAAAATTCCATCCAATCCCTTGTTTCTCAAAAAACAGTATCACTCTCTGGACTCTCCGTTGAGACCAGCTGGTTAGCAACAACAAGATCCAGTAATAGATTATAATAATCACTTCGTCCATCATACATATCATCATACATATCTTCCATGACATATGCATGGGTGTCCTAGGCACCACGCGAGCCCGTGCATCGCCTGGTCAGAACCCTTCAGGATCCTCCTTAGGTGTCCTGGCACTTCACTCAGGGACCGCTTCGTCGGCCTTTATCCATCGTATCAGAAGCGCACCATTTTAACCGTACCGAGGCTGGTCAAGACCTGGGCTTTGTCGCGTGAGCTGTCCTTTGAACACTCCCCGCCACCTGTTGTTGCAACCGAACTTCCTTTAGAAAAACATATACCAAATGCTCCCTCCAGCATTCTGGCGTAAGACAGTCCTTTAAGAAAACAAGGTTTCTATGCAAGTTTTCGGTTTGATTTTCTTTTGAATACAAGGAGTATTTCTTGAATCAGTATCCCCAAAACTTCCAGATCGTAATTCTAAATTTCATAACAGAACTCCTTGAATTCAGTAACCTTGATCCACAGATCAATTCAAAGGGTCTCAAACTTAGTTTTAGATTTGGCAAGAGATTTGAGTGTATTTTCTTGAACTGGTCACATCTTCTTTCCTTGAAACTGACGAGGAAAGAGTTGGTCTTGGTCATAGTCTGATTCAGGGTTCGAGTCTGATAAGATTTTTCCTGAACTATCTTTCTCGAAAAGGTTTGATAATTATGAATATTTCGACTTTGATAGATTTCTTGAATTTTCTTTTTACAAACCGTGTGAATAACGATAGAATTTACTCTCTTAGAGTATTTAATTATTCATTTATCAATTTCTCATAGAATTTAAACATAGACTTTAAGAGAATTCTAATTTTAATATAAAAATCTTTATGCATCTATTTATGTATAAAAATCAACTTCAATGGGAATAACACTTTTATAAAAGAAAATCTTTTTATGCATCTATTTATGCATAAAATCAATTTTAATAGGAATAACACTTTTAAATAAAAAGAATTTCTTTATGCATCTATTTATGCATAAAAATAAATTTTTACAAGAATAACGCTTTTATAATAAAATTTCCTTTATGCATCTTTCTATGCATAAAAATCAATTTTAATGAGAATAACACTTTTATAATAAAAAAATTTCCATTATGCATCTTTCTATGCATAGAAATTAAATTTAATGAAAATAACACTTTTATAATTTTAAAAAAATCCATTATGCCTCTTTCTATGCATAGAAATTAAATTTAATAAAAATAACACTTTTATAATAAAAAATTTATTTATTTGGTGATTAAGATCACCATTAGTGTTTAAAAAACATAATTAGTGCTTAAGAGCACATTTTTAGCATCTAATGATACTTATTTTGGTAATTAGATTCACCATTAGTGTTTAATAACACTCTTAGTGTTTAAAAACACTTTGGAGTAACTCCTCTTTGCTGGATTAGAAGCTTCATTAGTGTTAATCAACACTATTAGTGCTCATAAGCACATTTTGAAGAGATTTGAGATTTTAAAGATGATGTTGATGAAGCTTAATGAGAATGAGGCTCATGACTACCTCATGGTATAGCCCACAACATTAGAGAATCTGGAGCAAAAACACTTTCAAGAGACACTTGAAGAGGTATGAAGCTTAATAAGTGGAGATTAGTGAAAAAAAAACTTATTGTGAAGCTTTTATGCAAGCTTCAATGGAACCTCACAGGGGGACCTGGATTTTTTTCGCTGTCGGCGTGAAAATCGAGCTGTAGCTCCTTGACTCAATGGGCTTCAAAAGCCCTAAGGCTATGCAGCCTATAGTGGCCTATAGGCAGCGAAAAACTGTACGGACTGCGGGCAGCAGAGCAGAAAACGGCAGCCGGCACACTCAGGGCGGAATGCCGCAGCAGCAAATCCGTCAATTGGCCGTACGATTATGAACGCCCATGCCTCCTCTTCATTTTCCTTGAAGAAATCTCGGCGAGTTATGGCCTCCACGAGGTGCTAGAGCTCCTCCACCAGCAGGGGGTTGAGCTCCACACATGAAAGGATAAGAAAAAGTGAAGCAAAATGACCTAATCTACACCACAAAGGGGCCTAATCAACCAAAGCTCTAGATACCATGTTGAGAAAACGTGGTGCTCATGCTAGATCAAGTGTGTGGAGAGAAGAGACTCACAAAATATAAGAAAACTATCTTGTTTATTAAGTTGTTTATGAATACAACTAGGCCTTGCTCCATACAAAATGTCTCCTAGCTTCACCTTTAAATAGGTGAGCTAGTGGACCATAAGTCCATTCACACACACACCCTTCTCCTACCCTTTTACATGACCTTAGTCTTTTAATAGGGGGAGAGAAGAGTTAAGGACACTGCCTCCTAGCAAGAGGGGGATAGAGGAAAATTGCCTTATCTGAAAAGTGGCAAATGAGGGGGTGTGAGAGGGGTGGCTACAAGGGGCGGCTATACTATAGCAAGTACACTGCACAGGGACGGACGGCGACACAGCAGAGCATAAGCTATGCAGAAATGCGTGTTGCCCATGGAGCACCCCAGGGGTTTAAATAACTGTGGGGTACGAGTACAGGCACCGCACAAAGCAAGGATAAAAGGACGGTGTACCAGCAAAGGCTGTAGATCGGTGGCCTGCATGGGTCTAGGGGAAAGGTACGGTGTCAGTTAACAGGGAAAGGAGTGGTACGCATGTACCTTATCTAGTCAGGGTCAGCATGGGTGTCCACGTAGCGGTACGTGTGGACCACACAGTGGGTGGCCGTCCTTTGGTTCTTGTGCGGCCATCGTACGAGACCCTGGTAAGTGTGTACGGTCCAAATTTTGGGGCGGGGTCCCCAAATTTAGAGCGCCAACCTCGATTTGCATGTCGGACCCCGCCCCGGGGGGTGAATTTTTTTTTTTTGTTCCGAAGGTTCTCCTGGTCGTTGGGGTTTAGACCATTCGTCAATCGGACGCCCGGTCGTGCATTTATTAAGGTTTAAAGGTTGTCGCTTTTTAACTAAAAATGATTGAAGTTTGCGTATAAGCTTGATCCGGTGTCCGTTTTGGATGCTGTAAAATCCTACTAGGGTAAAATCGTGCACAGATTCCAAGTTTGGGCTCAGAATTTGAAGATTCTAAGTAGAAATGAGCCATTTAATAAAATCATTGATTTTTATACCATAAAAACTCTATTACATGGACATTTCTTTATTAGTGAAGATGGGTATGTTACAACGTACATGGTTAAGTACATCCTTTTTTTAGTCCAAGCCAGAAGAAGCTTTTCTTTACAGACATGTAGGTCTTGATGAAACCTAGATGTCCTCCTATAAGGCTATCATGGGCTTGATTCAGAATTCGACCCTTAGTTCCCTCATCATTGTTGGGAATGCATAGCCTGCTATTATAATACGTAATTCCTTCATCCAGGTTGTATCTTTTGCAAAACATCATTTATTATCAAAAGTTTTGATATATACATAGAGCGTCTCGGCTCCAAAAGTCACTGCCTCAATTACATACATATAAAACGGCGATATTACGATGGAGACATGCTATGATATACACGATTCATCATTGATAATGGTGCTGTAATTCTTCTCCTAGGAATAAAGCGACTAAGAAGTCTAAAAATTCGGCAAGAAGTTCTAAAATTCCTGGGTGAGTGATTATAGAGTTGGACATAATGAATAACTCCTAGCCTTATCAAGATCATGGCTAGCAAAATATTCTGTCTGAGTCTCTGACGTTCATTGGTATTGATGTTAATACTTTGCCCTCCAGAGAAACACATATATTGATCGCTCTACTGGATCAGGAAAGTATAGATCCTCAAAGTGACGAGCGAGTCTCACTCTACTTTCTTGGGTTGTAGCGGAGTTGATGAGATTTTGGAAGGCAAAGGCGATCATATCGTGACTCTGGGAGAGTCCAGGAATACTAGACAGATTTGGGGTATCCATCTAAAAATCTAGTTCAATTTATGAGTTTAGTTACTAATTCCAAAGAGGAATAAATTAATCATTTATCAAAATATTTTGACTTCGATAGATTTTTTGAATTTTCTTTTTACAAACCGTGTGAATATAAAACGATAGAATTTACTCTCTTAGATTATTTAATCATTCATTTATCAATTTCTCATAAAATTTAAACATAGACTTTAAGAGAATTCTAATTTTAATGTAAAAATTCTTTATGCATCTATTTATGTATAAAAATCAACTTCAATGGGAATAAAAGAGAATCCTTTTATGCATAAAATCAATTTTAATAGGAATAACACTTTTAAAATAAAAAGAATTTCTTTATGCATCTATTTATGCATAAAAATTAATTTTTACAAGAATAATGTTTTTATAATAAAATTTCCTTTATGCATCTTTCTATGCATAAAAATAAATTTTAATGAGAATAACACTTTTATAATAAAAAAATTACCATTATGCATCTTTCTATGCATGAAATTAAATTTAATGAAAATAACACTTTTATAATAATGAAAAATTTCCATTATGCATCTTTCTATGCATAGAAATTAAATTTAATAAAAAAAACACTTTTAAAATAAAAAAATTTCCATTATGCATCTTTCTATGCATAGAAATCAAATTTAATGAAAATAACACTTTTACAATAAAAAAATTTCCATTATGCATCTTTCTATGCATAGAAATTAAATTTAATGAAAATAACACTTTATAATAAAAAAATCCATTATGCATCTTTCTATGCATAGAAATTAAATTTAATGAAAATAACACTTTTATACTAAACAAATTTCCATTATGCATCTTTGTATGCATAGAAATTAAATTTAATGAAAATAACACTTTTATAATAAAAAAATTCCATTATGCATCTTTCTATGCATAGAAATCAATTTTAATAATTAATGTCAGTGATATCCATGCATATTCATAGGTGAATATGTACATGGAGTAATTAGAATATTTATTTTAGAATGCACCAACGGTGGGAATTACTCTTTTGGAATAACATAAAAACAAACTTTCTTTTCCACAAAATCCTGGAAAATTTTGCCATAACCTCCTTTGTATGGTTGATCATTTCTCATTTTTTAACATTCTTTAATTGACTTAAATTAACCCAATGTAGATGTATAGGACTTAAATTAACCCAATGTAGATGTATAGGACTCTAATCTACACAATTTTCAAAATTCAAGAGATTAAATAATAAGAAAATTTTAATTAATCTTTTTGTTAATCATTTTAGAATAAAGAAAGGCTAGAATGTAAAGAAGAGAAAAGTGTGGCCTTTTCATCAAGGCATAGCATTTGAATTTACTTCAACCAATAGTAAAACATGAAAATCAAGAAAACCATAGATTTAAAATTAAAAAAGTAAGAAATTTTAGCTTACATGGAGTTGTAAGCTTTCCTTTGGCTTGAGGGATTGAAGGTTCTACTCTTGTTTGAAGCAAGAGTGGCCACCAGTTACTTTGGAGAGGATTAGGCCAAAAACAATTGAATTATCAAGAAATTCTAGCTCAGGTCAGGAGTAGAGTAACAGTGCATAAACACCATTAAGCTTTTACAAAGGAGGAAGGCTTCTATTTATAGGAAAAAGTGAGCCTCAAACCAAGCAAACTGATTCTAGAATTTTCCAGATCGGTTTGGTCAATTTTGACCATTTTTAGGCCAGTTCAACTTACTTTTTGAAACTAGACTTGAAATAGGAGAGAGGAGAGATAAAATATCTCAATTAATTGATTTAAAATTGGAGGTAATGATGATGAGAAAAAAGGCACCTTCTTCATGAGGGGAGATCCCCACTCTGAGGTGTCAAAATTTAGTTTTTTAATTGTTTTCTTTGGTCCTTGGTCCACTCTTCATCTTAGGTGAGCATTTACTCATTTTTGGAGGGTTTTTCTTTTATTCTTCAATTTATCTCCTCCTCCCTACATTTGGATTAATCTTATTGGTCCATCAGAATCTTAATCCAAACTTTTAAAAAAATCTGGACCCTTAGGCTAAGGTCTTTTGTGCACAGTATAATTTATTTCTAATGCACCTTAGGAATTTCTTTTTAAACTTCTGTTTTGGGGGAATTTATTTTAATGAGAAGAGATATTTTTCCATCTAAAGATATCTAAAAATTGAATTATCTCTCTCTAGAATATTTTCTCTCTCTAGGCCAAAATAGGTAGAAACAAGATCTTTTATTATTCTGAAATGGGGATTGATTACAGGGGAAGAAACTGGACATCTTGAGGGGGTGGG
This sequence comes from Cibotium barometz, assembly GCF_041138505.1. Taxonomy (NCBI): domain Eukaryota; kingdom Viridiplantae; phylum Streptophyta; class Polypodiopsida; order Cyatheales; family Cibotiaceae; genus Cibotium; species Cibotium barometz. The sequence goes on from NC_141072.1 coordinate 26,082,452, forward strand.
GAGGATCCTTACAGTTATTAGCACAAATCCAAGATCGTCCTAGGATCATTTCCTCCTCCACCATCAATCCTGCAGGCATGACAAACACCTTTCCAACCAAGGAATTATTTCTAATGGAAACATTAACACCTAGAAATCCCTCAGCTTTCTTAGTTGTCGAGTGCACACTTTGTACTTGTGCATTGGTGGCCTCAAGGTGCAGTTTATCTAAAGCTATCCATGTCTCATATGAGATCAGGTTATGACTTGATCCCATATCTATCAATGCAATGCTCGTTACATGAGATCAGGTTATGACTTGATCCCATATCTATCAATGCAATGCTCGTTACATGACATTTAGTTGTAGAGATTCCCACCCTGAGCCGTGCTGGCTCAAAACTATGGCAGAGAGGTAGGAACAGAGAATGCTCATCACCTATCCACTGGTGGGGGCTTTTCAATAGTTCCTAGCTCATAGTACCCGGCAATATATTCACTTATAAAAATCAAAATGGAATCTATATCAAAGATCATCAAGATCAACCAATAGATCCATATAAAAGAGCCATGGACTCATTCGCTGAGGACCAGCAAGGTTAATCAACCAGATCCATGCTCGAATTGAGAAAACAACTCTTACTCCTTGTACCAATATCTTCCTTGACGCACATGTGAATATCTTCAATGACCCAGAGCCCGAGCACCGTATGGTCAACACCCTCTAGGATCCTTTGCAGGTCACCTAGCGCTTCACTCATAGGCCGCTTCCTTAGTCCCTCATCCACCGTACCGGAAGCTCACCATTTAAATCGAACCGAGGTTGGTCAAGACCTCGGCCGACCTTGCTACGCGAGATGTCCTCTGTTGACTCTCCGTTAGCTGTTGCAACCTTATCAGATAGGTCTCCACCACGACCTCATTCACAAGACGGTCAAAATACTTCCCCAGCACTTTTGACATAAAACAGTCATTTAAAAACAGGGTCATAAATACAGTTTCTATAACAAACTCTCGTCTTTCCACATTGTTCCACATCAATCCTCATTTATTTCATATGTATTCCCATTCTCATCACCTCATTTTCCATCTCATCACATCTTTTCTCATTTATCCGCATCAAATCTCATCCACTCGCATCTACCCATATCTACATCTCATCACATCATATTCATTCACATCACATATCACATCTATCCCAATTTACATCACATCTCATTCACTCACATCCTGATTCACATGACATCACATGACATCACATCTATTCACGTCCATCACATTTATTTATATTACATCCATCACATCACATTCATTCATATCCATCACATTCATTCATTCATATCCATCACATTCATTCATTCATATCCACCACATTCATTCTCATAACCATCCCATCACATGCATTCTATCCACATTATATCACATCACTTCTATCCACATCATATCTCATTCATACACATCTCATCTCATTCATCCACATCCATCTAATCGTTCACATGTACGACTACTCACATCTATCCATACATTCATATCTATCACTTCACATCCACATATATTCATGTCACATCACATTCTTTCACATACACATCCACATCCATTCTTTCACATACATCCACATCCATTCTCCACATACACATCCACATCCATTCTCCACATACACATTCACATCCATCCTTCACATACACATTCACATATATTCTTCACATACACATTCACATCCATTCTTCACATACACATTCACATCCATTTTCATCACATACACATTCACATCCATCCATTCATTCACATCTATCTGATTCACATCACATCTCATCACATCTATTCACATCACATTACATCCATCCATTCATTCACATCTCTTTGATTCACATCGCATCTCATCACATCTATTCATATCAGTGTATCACATTACATCCATCCATTCATTCACATCTCTCTGATTCACATCGCATCTCATCACATCTATTCACATCACATCGATTCACATCACATTACATCCATCCATTCATTCACATCTATTCACATCACATTACATCCATCCATTCATTCACATCTCTTTGATTCACAGCGCATCTCATCACATCTATTCATATCAGTGTATCACATTACATCCATCCATTCATTCACATCTATCTGATTCACATTGCATCTCATCACATCTATTCACATCACATCTCATTTCTATGCAAGTTTTCAGTTTGATTTTCTTTTGAATACAAGGAGTATTTCTTGAATCAGTATCCCCAAAACTTCTTGATCGGAATTCTGAATTTCATACCCAGAATTTCTCGAATTCTATAACCTTGATCCACAGATCAATTCGAAGGGTCTCAAACTTAGTTTCAGATTTGGCGGGAGTTTTGAGTGTATCTTTCTAAACTGGTCACACCTTCTTTCCTCGAAACTTCTATCCACATCATATCTCATTCATACACATCTCATCTCATTCATCCACGTCCATCCAATCGTTCACATGTACGACTACTCACATCTATCCATCCATTCATATCTATCACTTCACATCCACATATATTCATGTCACATCACATTCTTTCACATACACATCCACATCCATTCTTTCACATATATCCACATCCATTCTTTCACATACTCAGCCACATCCATGTTACCATATTATAGTAGTGATGTGTGTGAACACACTTAGGACCGCCGGGGCACTTTTTCCCTCACTAGGAGGTTTTTTCCCCCGTGCATTGTATATACGCCCATTATCTTCTAGGGCTTGTGATCTTTCATTTTTGGCACTTATAATACACTACTGTGTTGTGCTCAAGCTCCCTCATCTTCTTGAAGTTGTGTGTGCATTCCTGCAACCCTAATTCCAACAATTGGTATCAGAGCAGGCTTCCTCCTCCCGGGCAGCATCACCGGCACCTGCCGCTTCATCTCCTCCGATTGCGACGAGGTTTCACGAGCGTCTGCAGGTTAGTATATGCCGTGGGAAAGCCCGTAGGGCTGGGTCGTTTCAGAATTTTGATCTGAAGTCATTTCACCCTCCGTTTTTGCATTCCAAGTACTGCGCAGGCAAAATCGTCCTACTGTGCAGATTTTCTGTCAAGATTAAAATCTGCAGGACAGGTGCCCATTCGTCTGTTTTGGGCTGTGCTACATAGCACAGGTCGATTTTATACAGGTTTACCTCTTACAGACAGCATTTACATCTAGTAGTACAGTCATTGGCCATGGCTGACAACAATGATGTATTCCGCATGTTGGCTGCTGAGGATAAGTTGGATGGCACCAACTATCCATTGTGGGCATATATGATGCGACATGTATTGGTAGCAAAGGGGTTATGGAACATTGTGCAGGGTATTGATGCACGTCCTATTGTGGCTGGGAATGCTGCAAACACATCAGAAACAGGTACTGTTGATGCTGGTGCAGGCACAAGTGCTGTAGCAGCTGTTCGAGAACCACCACTTTCAGCAGAGTAGATTCGTTGGGATGGTAGAGATGCGCAGGCTCATGCCTTGATTGCGCTATCTGTCAAACGTACCATTATCCCACATATTCGCTCCTGCAGGACTTCTAAGGATGCTTGGGATGTACTTGCCACATTGTATCAGGCAAGAAATGAGGCTCGTGTTGCTTACCTCCGAAAACAGTTGGAGAGTGAGCATATGAACGAAGGTGATTCTATGGATAGCTTTTTGACAAAGATCAAGGATTTCAAAGAGCAGCTCATTTCTGCAGATGAAATCCTGTCAGACAGTTCACTTGTGCAGACTGTTTTGAATGGTCTACCAGATTCTTATCAGGGTTTTGCTTCCACTCTTCGCTTGATGATGAAAGGCAATCCCAATGCCTTATCATTTGAGGAGTTAGTTTCTGTTTTGCTGCAAGAAGACCAGTCAAGGCAAAACAGGAATATTATGCGTGTCGCAGATCAAGCTTTCGTTGCTAGTCAGAGAAGCGGGAAAGGTAAAGCTGGCTTTTCTTCTAGTAAGCAGAAATCTGCAAATGCTGCGCAACCAAAGAAGGAAGACAAAGATGAGAAGAAGGGTGACAAACAGAAGACATTTTGCAAGTACTGTAAGGGAAATGATCATGTCATCAAAGCGTGTCCTAAGCTGGCTGCGAAAGAGGCTAAGAAGAAAGAGGCTGGTATGGCTGTGTTGCAGATGCCTCTCCTTCTAACAATGAATCTGCTAATGTTGTTCAAGATACAGAATGGGCATTCAATGCGCAGTGCAGTTATGACCCATCTTTGCATGACACATGTATGTCTGCAGTAGATTCAGATGTATGGTACTTTGACAGTGGTGCCACTAAGCATATCACCTCGCAGCGCAGTTTATTCACTTTCCTTGAGTCTGCTCCCGCAGGGAATACTGTCACTTGTGCCAATAACTCCTCTTATCCCGTTAAAGGAGTTGGACAGATTGTGCTGAATGTTGCAAATTGCAACACCTTTACACTTTTTGATGCATTGTATGTGCCAGGGATCAAAAAGAATATGCTGTCAGTATCCGCATTTGCCAAAACAGGTTTGGTTGTAAAATTTGTGGATGACAGATGTACTGTTCATGATCTCTCTTGTGGTGACATCATTGTAGCATCTGGTTCACTATGTCGAGGGCTGTATAAGCTCAATATGGATGGCAAATGTGTAGAGGATCCAGCATGTGCTATTATGGATACGCAGGCTATTTCAAATGCAAAACTGTGGCATGTACGTTTTGGTCATCTGAATTTTGCAAGTTTGCTGCGCCTGCAGAAATCTGAAATGGTGTCTTCTTTGCCTAAGCTTGAGGCACCTGTCAAGCATGTTTGTGAGGGCTGCATATTGGGTAAAATGCAGCGTGCTTCCTTTCCCAAAGATGGATCAGTGAGAGCTGAACGCAGATTGCAGCTTGTTCACAGTGATGTTTGTGGTCCCATGCAAACTCCATCATTTGGAAACTACCTTTACTTCGTGACTTTCATTGATGATTTTACCAGGCATGCATGGGTATATCCTTTGAAGGCAAAGTCCGAAGTGTTTTTGTGCTTCAAACAGTTTTTGGTTATGGCTGAAAATGTGTCAGAAAGTAAGATGGGCACCCTCCGTTCAGATCGAGGGGGGGAGTATATGTCTTCAGAATTTAATGCATTTCTGGCTGAGCGTGGGATAAAACACCAATGTACAGTGCCGTATACACCACAGCAAAATGGTGTGGCTGAGAGAAAAAACAGGTCTCTCATGGAAATGGCAAGATGTATGGTTAAGAGTCAAAGTCTACCACATGGTTTTTGGCTTGAGGCTGTCATGTGTGCCACTTATGTACTAAACAGGTGTCCCACCAAAGCATTACAGGTTGTCACTCCATATGAGGCTTGGCATAGCCGCAAGCCATCTGTTGGCCATTTACGTGTTTTTGGTTGCCTGGCATATGCATTAGTGCCTGTGCAACATCGCAGAAAATTGGATGACAAAGCTATCAAATGTATTTTTGTTGGATATAGTGCTGAGAGCAAAGGCTATCGTTTGTATCATCCACAGACAAAGCGCATTTTGGTTAGCCGTGATGTTGTATTTGTGGAAGATGCAGTTCAGCCCTTGGTTTCATGTACTAAGGAGACAGATATCAGCTCACGTGATGTCTATGATACATTGTTGCCTCTTTTCAGTGGTGCACAGTCAAGTGCAATACCTCATGAGGCAGTTTTTCAGCCTATGCAGGTTTTAAATGATGGCACAGATCAGCCTATATCTGATGCAGATGTGCATGATGCACTTGAGGATGAGAGACAAGAGATTGAGGGCTCAAGGAACATGCCTAGATGGCTGGTGCAGACTTTGCGTGACAGCAAGTTGGATGCCCCTTTGTCTAGTCGCACTCGTTCTGGCTCTCATGGTGCCTCTTATGCGTCAGATTGTTATGCATTGGCTGTTTCTAGTATGTGCAATGAAAGTGAGCCTGTTTCATTTGATGAGGCACAAAGTTCAGAAAATTGGATGGCTGCTATGCAAGCAGAATACGATGCTATTATGAAGAATAGTACATGGTCTTTATGTGACTTGCCCCCTGGCAAGAAGGCCATTGGCACTAAGTGGGTATACAAATTGAAGCGTAAGCCTGATGGCACAGTGGATCGCCATAAGGCTAGGCTTGTTGCAAAAGGTTATGCTCAAGAGAAGGGCATTGATTTTGATGAGACTTTTGCTCCCACATGTCGTATGACCACTGTTCGTAGCATCTGTGCATTAGCAGCTCATAATGGTTGGAATGTACATCAGCTGGACATAAAGACTGCGTTCTTAAATGGAGATTTGCATGAGGAGGTGTATGTATCGCAGCCTCGTGGTTTTGTTCAAAGAGGGCAGGAAAACAAAGTGTGCAGGTTAAAAAAGGCTTTATATGGTTTAAAGCAAGCTCCACGAGCTTGGTATGAAAAAATACATGCATATTTGACTGCACATGGGTTTCAGAATAGTCCAACAGAAAGCACTTTGTATGTTAAACGTGTGGATGGTGTACATCTAATCATTGCTCTCTATGTCGATGACATGCTGCTCACAGGACCAAATGAGAGTCATATTGCTGATTTTAAGGCTGATTTGAATGCCTCTTTTGAGATGTCAGATTTGGGGCATTTGCATCATTATTTGGGGATACAATTTAAGCAGTGTGATGGAGGTATTGCTTTGTGTCAGACAAAGTATATTGAAACATTGTTGCGGAGATTTGGCCTTGAAGACTGCAAGCCTATTGCTACTCCAATGGAGACAGGTTTGAAGTTGAGTCTTCATGATGCTGGAGATCACTTTGATGTCACACTCTATCAGACAGCTGTTGGTTGCCTCATTTATGTATGCATTACGAGGCCAGACATTCAGTTTGCAGTCTCACAGGTGAGCAGATTTATGCATAGCCCAGGCATTAAGCATTGGCAGGCAATGAAGCGTATCTTTCGCTATTTGAGTGGTACTCGGCATCTTGGGTTGTTTTATCCCAAGGGGAGATCATTGCCGCCAGATTTACATGTTTTTTCAGATTCTGACTGGGCTGGTTGTTATGACACACGCGTGTCCACGAGTGGTTTTTGCTTCATGCTTGGAAGCTCATGCATATCATGGTTGAGCAAGAAGCAGCCTACTGTGGCCACTTCTAGTTGTGAAGCTGAGTACAGGGCAGCTTTCACAGGTACGGTTGAGTGTGTGTGGCTCAGACGCCTTATGGCTGATTTGGGTGTTGGGCAGCCATCTGCCACCACCATCTTCACTGACAGTCAGAGCGCATTGGCAGTTGCGCGGAACCCAGTGTTCCATGCTCGTACGAAGCACATTGAGGTGCACTACCATTATGTCAGGGAAAGACTCTCTGCAGGAGAGATCAGTTTGGCTTATGTGCCAACACAGGATAACCTTGCAGACCTTTTCACAAAGGCTCTGCCTCGTGAGAAGTTCGAAGCTTTTCGCAAAGCTTTGGGCTTACTCCCTTTTGTGGATTCGTCCACATAGCTAGACACTTCCCTATACATGAGTGCTAGCTCTTGTTCACCGCATCACTCCAGGGGGGATTTGTTACCATATTATAGTAGTGATGTGTGTGAACACACTTAGGACCGCCGGGGCACTTTTTCCCTCACTAGGAGGTTTTTTCCCCCGTGCATTGTATATACGCCCATTATCTTCTAGGGCTTGTGATCTTTCATTTTTGGCACTTATAATACACTACTGTGTTGTGCTCAAGCTCCCTCATCTTCTTGAAGTTGTGTGTGCATTCCTGCAACCCTAATTCCAACAATCCATTCTTCACATACACATTCGCATCCATTCTTCGCATACACATTCGCATCCATTCTTTGCATACACATTCACATCCATTTTCATCACATACACATTTACATCCATCCATTCATGCACATATATCTGATTCACATCACATCTCATCACATCCATTCACATCACATTACATCCATCCATTCATTCACATCTATCTGATTCACATCGCATCTCATCACATCTATTCACATCACATTACATCCATCCATTCATTCACATCTATCTGATTCACATCGCATCTCATCACATCTATTCACATCACATTACATCCATCCATTCATTCACATCCATCTGATTCACATCGTATCTCATCACATCTATTCACATCACATTACATCCATCCATTCATTCACATCTATCGGATTCACATTGCATCTCATCACATCTCATTTCTATGCAAGTTTTCAGTTTGATTTTCTTTTGAATACAAGGAGTATTTCTTGAATCAGTATCCCCAAAACTTCTTGATCGGAATTCTGAATTTCATACCAGAATTCCTCTAATTCTATAATCTTGATCCACAAATCAATTCGAAGGGTCTCAAACTTAATTTCGGATTTGGCGAGAGTTTTGAGTGTATCTTTCTAAACTGGTTACACCTTTCCTCGAACTGACGAAAGAGTTTGGTCTTGGTCACAGTCTGATTCAAGGTTCGAGTCGGATAAGATTTTTCCTGATCTATCTTTCTCGAAAGGTTTGATAATTCAGTTACTATTTTACTAAATTTCTTTCTTTGAATATTCACTTAACTGATTTCTAAATTAGTTATGCATTTATGCATAAAAATCAACTTCAGTGGGAATAACACTTTTATAAAAAAATCCTTTTATGCATCTATTTATGCATAAAATCAAATTTCATAGGAATAACACTTTTAAAATAAAAAGAATTTCTTTATGCATCTATTTATGCATGAAAATCAATTTTTATAAGAATAACGCTTTTATAATAAAAAATTTCCTTTATGCATCTTTCTATGCATAAAAATCAAATTTAATAAGAATAACACTTTTGTAATAAAAAATTCCTTTATGCATCTTTCTATGCATAAAAATCAAATTTAATGAGAATAACACTTTTCTAATAAGAAAATTTCTTTATGCATCTTTCTATGCATAAAAATCAAATTTAATGAGAATAACACTTTTGTAATAAAAGAATTCCTTTATTCATCTTTCTATGCATAAAAATCAATGTAATAATTAATATCAGTGATATCCATGCATATTCATAGGTGAATATGTACATGGAGTAATTAGAATATATTTTTTAGATGCAAAAATGGTGGGAATTACTGTTTTGGAATAACATAAAAACAACTTTCTTTTCCATAAAATTCTGGAAAATTTTACCATAAACTCTTTTGTCTGGCTGACCATTTCTCATTTTTCTCATTATTTATTTAACTTAAATTAACCCAAATTAGATTTATAGAACTCTAATCTACACAATTTTCTAAATTCAAGAGAGTAAACAATAAGAAGAGTTTAATTAATCCTCTAGTTAATCTTTCTAGGATTGAGTAGGTTGGAATGTAAAGAGGAGAAAGGGGTGGCCTTTTTATCAAAGGCATAGCATTTGAATTTAATTCAACATCTACAAAACATAAAAATTAAGAAAACCATAGATTCTTCATTAAACAAGTAAGAAAATTAGCTTACATGGAGCTTGTAAGCTCTCCTTTGGCTTCAGGGATTGAGGGTTCCACTCCTTGAAGCAAGAGTGGCCACCAATTCACTTTGGAGAGGATTAGGCAAAAAACAATTGAATTATTAAAAATTCAATGTAGATGGCTCAAGACAGCAGAGTAACAGTGCATAAACACCATTAAACCTCCCCCTTTTACAAAGGGGAAGGCTTCTATTTATAGGAAAAAGTGAACCTCTAACCAAGCAAACTGATTCTAGAATTTTTCAGATCAATTTGGTCAATTTTTGACCATTTTTGGGTCAGTTCAGCTTACTTTTTGGATCTAGTTTTGAAATACGAGAGATGAAAATATCTCATTTTATTGATTAAAAATTGGGGATAATGATGAGAAAAAGGCGCCTACTTCATGAGGGGAGAATCCCCACATTGAAGTGTCAGAATTCAGTTTTTTAATTGTTTTCTTTGGTCCTTAGTTCACTCTTGATCTTATGTGAGCATTCTCATTTTTTAGGGGTTTTTCTTTTATTCTTCAATTTATCTCCTCCCTACATTTGGATTAATCTTATTGGTCCATAGAAACCTTAATTGGACCATAATCCAAAAATTTCTAAAAATCTCGACCTTAGGCTAAGGTCCTTTATACCTATTTTCAATTAATTCCAATTGCACATTGGAAAGTTCTTTTTGAATTTTTATTTTAGGGGAAACCATTTTAGACACTAGGAGGATTTTTGTGTCCAAAAATATCTCAATTTTGAGTTACCTCCCTCTAGACATTTTCTCTCTCCAAGCCAAAAAATAGGGTAAAACAGGATCTTTCTTTTATTTTAGGAAGGGGAATAATTATAAGATCAGAAGGGGACATTCTTATATCTGCACACCTCAAAAGCTGGAGGGAGGAATCTTACATCCTATCCCACTTAAAAAACGCGAGAAGTCCTTATCTCGCAAATTAGAGGATAACTCTTTTCCTTAAGATCCAACTGATTTTGGGGTTTCTTATAGTCTAGTGAACCCAACAGAATTATGGGATAAAGATCCCTTATATAGAACTCATCATTAGATAACAATTCATTCAGATCATATCATTCATATCCTTAACATAATAATGGTCCATCAGATCGAAATTTCCATCTGAACATTCCTCCATGGAAATTTCAATTATACAGATTTTTAATTTGTCATCCCTGAACTTGATCCACTGGGTCAAGTATTAACAGTAGAAATCAGTTAGCACAATCAACTAATCTCATAGTGACTTGCTGAAGTCATTATCGTCATTCCACTTACGAACATCATCACAAGGACTCGTCCCATTCATCCTCATTGTGGTTTTGCTCAGCTTATCGCTTTTCAACCAAAATTCAAAAATCAACATTTTTCAATCAGAATCCAATTCAACTCATCAGTTCTTAACCAGAATTTTAAAATCATATCAACCACATTCAAATTCATCATCTGGATAGCATTTTTGCTTATAATTTCAAGGTCTTAGATTTACTCGTATATACTGCCAATAAAGAGCTACAGTTATACCCTCGGTATACGGGTAGTCACGGTCCTTGGAATTATAAGGTAAATACCATCATGTCTCGGCCTCAAGCAAGTCAAGGATTCCATACAATTGTGGTACTTCCATTTAAAGACCCAATTACCTATTTATGAATTTCAGTTTGAATATCAATTTGTATGAATTTCATCACACGTTTCTAACTTTTTACTGTTACTTCATAAATTTTTGACATTTTTGGCTTCTCGGTTGATCCACTTTAGCCAATTTGCTCTGTTATCAGCTGGAAGATCCCTGTCCCCTCCACGCAACGAATCCTAGGGTGCTAGCAGCGGAAGTAGCACTTCTTATGCGGGGCAGGGTCCTTCACTCGGGGCCTCACCTACGAATATCCGGACAAGAGACTAATCCCTTGGTTCTTCCAAAACTGAACCAGGAAAAACTTCCCTCGCTCGGAAAGCACGGACGATTCCTCCAGGATATTTTTACTCTAACGTAGTCAAGAGCCTTAACTAACTGAACTGATCTAACCTAACCCGTAAGTATCATAGTCAGATCAAGGAAAAGACTTGCACTTGGATCATAGAGACCAACGCTTTTTTTCTCATTGAAAGGCACAGCCATTGATTCTTTTCTATAGAATAATTTTTATCTAGGATTTACTTCATCTATCGTACCATAACAGAATTGAGTCTCATTTTAGGGATCCATCAGTCTAGCTTAACCCCATCCAGTCCCGTGGGTTAGCCAACTGCGCCCAACCACCGTAGTGATGGGATCCATTTAAGAATTTGGTTAGGTTTTGTCCTGGGTACCAGAGAAAAGAGTTCCCAAGCCCCCTAGCCGGATATTCATGCAAACTTAAAACTAGTCACACCACTTACACACCCAATATGAAATTGCCTTTTTCATAGATTCAGCTGTCTTTAAAACAATCATTTAATGAAACTATAGTATTACTGATCATAATCCTCCAAAATTAATCCGGTTGAATCCTAATTTTTTATTTTTCCTTCATCCGTGTACTTATGGCATCATTGGCAACCAGAACGCTCACCACACGTCCACTCATCAGAGGTCTTTTCAATAGTTCCTAGCTCATAGTATCCGGCAATATATTCACTTATAAAAATCAAAATGGAATCTCCGTCGAAGATCAGCAAGATCAACAAATAGATCCATATAAAAGAGCCATGGACTCATCCCTTGAGGACCAGCAAGGTCAGTCAACCAGATCCATGCCCGAATTCAAAAAACAACTCTTACTCCTTGTTCCAATATCTTCCCCGACGTACGTGTGGATATCTTCGGTGACCTAGAGCCCGAGCACTGTATGGTCAGCACCCTCTAGGATCCTTCGCAGGTCACCTAGCGCTTCACTCATAGGCCGCTTCCTTAGTCCCTCATCCACCGTACTGAAAGCTCACCATTTAAATCGAACCGAGGCTGGTCAAGACCTCGGCCGACCTTGGTATGCAAGACGTCCTCCTTTGACTCTCCGTTAGCTGTTGCAACTTTATCAGAGATAGGTCTCCACCACGACCTCATTCACAAGACGATCAAAATGCTTCCTCAGCATTTTTGACATAAAACAGTCATTTAAATACATGTCATAAATACAGTTTCTATAACGAACTCTCGTCTTTCCACATTGTTCCACATCAATTCTCATTTATTTCATATGTATTCCCATTCTCATCACCTCATTTTCCATCTCATCACATCTTTTCTCATTTATCCGCATCAGATCTCATCCACTCGCATCTACCCATATCCACATCTCATCACATCATATTCATTCACATCACATATCACATCTATCCCAATTTACATCACATCCCATCTCATTCATTCACTTCACATCTCGATTCACATCACATTCATTCACATCACATCACATCTATTCACGTCCATCACATTTATTTACATTACATCCATTTACATCCATCACATCACATTCATTCATTCATATCCACCACATTCATTCTCATAACCATCCCATCACATGCATTCTATCCACATTATATCACATCACTTCTATCCACATCATATCTCATTCATACACATCTCATCTCATTTATCCACATCCATCCAATCGTTCACATGTACGACTACTCACATCTATCCATACATTCATATCTATCACTTCACATCCACATATATTTATGTCACATCACATTCTTTCACATACACATCCACATCCATTCTTTCACATACATCCACATCCATTCTTCACATACACATCCACATCCATTCTCCGCATCCACATTCACATCCATTCTTCGCATACACATTCACATATATTCTTCACATACACATTCACATCCATCCATTCATTCACATCTATCTGATTCACATCACATCTATTCACATTACATTACATCCATCCATTCATTCACATCTCTCTGATTCACATCGCATCTCATCACATCTATTCATATCACATTGCATCCATCCATTTATTCACATCTCTCTGATTCACATCGCATCTCATCACATCTATTCACATCCATCCATTCATTCACATCTATCGGATTCACATTGCATCTCATCACATCTATTCACATCACATCTCATTTCTATGCAAGTTTTCAGTTTGATTTTCTTTTGAATACAAGGAGTATTTCTTGAATCAGTATCCCTAAAACTTCTTGACCGGAATTCTGAATTTCATACCAGAATTCCTCGAATTCTATAACCTTGATCCACAGATCAATTCGAAGGGTCTCAAACTTAGTTTCAGATTTGGCGGAAGTTTTGAGTGTATCTTTCTAAATTGGTCACACCTTCTTTCCTCGAAACTGACGAAAGAGTTTGGTCTTGGTCATAGTCTGATTCAAGGTTTGAGTCGGGTAAGATTTTTCGTGATCTATCTTTCTCGAAAGGTTTGATAATTCAGTTACTATTTTACTAAATTTCTTTCTTTGAATATTCACTTGACTGATTTCTAAATTAGTTACGAATTCCAATGAGGAATAGATTAATCATTTATCTGAATATTTTGATCTCGATAGATTTTCTGAATTCTCTTTTTACAATCCGTGTGAATATAAAATGATAGAAATAACTCTCTTAGAGTATTTAATTATTCATTTGTCAAATACTCATAGAATTTAAACATTGAATTTAAGAGTTCTAATTTTGATATAAAAATTCTTTATGCATCTATTTATGCATAAAAATCAACTTTAGGGGGAATAACACTTTTATAAAAAAAACCTTTTATGCATCTTTTTATGCATAAAATCAAATTTAATAGGAATAACACTTTTAAAATAAAAAGAATTTCTTTATGCATCTATTTATGCATAAAAATTAATTTTTATAAGAATAATGCTTTTATAATAAAAAGTTTCCTTTATGCATCTTTCTATGCATAAAAATTAAATTTAATAAGAATAACACTTTTGTAATAAAAAAATTCCTTTATGCATCTTTCTATGCATAAAAATCAAATTTAATGAGAATAACACTTTTGTAATAAAAAAAATACCTTTATGCATATTTCTATGCATAAAAATCAAATTTAATGAGAATAACACTTTTGTAATAAAAAAATTTCTTTATGCATCTTTCTATGCATAAAAATCAATTGTAATAATTAATATCAGTGATATCCATGCATATTCATAGGTGAATATGTACATGGAGTAATTAGAATATTTCTTTTAGATGCAAAAATGGTGCGAATTACTCTTTTGGAATAACATAAAAACAACTTTCTTTTCACAAAATTTTAGAAAATTTTACCATAACCTCTTTTGTTTGGCTGCAATTTCTCATTTTTATCATTCTTTATTTAACTTAAATTAACCCAAATTAGATTTATAGAACTCTAATCTACACAATTTTCTAAATTCAAGAAAGTAAACAATAAGAAGAGTTTAATTAATCCTCTAGTTAATCTTTCTAGGATTGAGTAGGTTGGAATGTAAAGAGGAGAAAGGGGTGGCCTTTTTATCAAAGGCATAGCATTTGAATTTAATTCAACATCTGCAAAACATAAAAATTAAGAAAACCATAGATTCTTCATGAAACAAGTAAGAAAATTAGCTTACATGGAGCTTGTAAGCTCTCCTTTGGCTTGAGGGATTGAGTGTTCTACTCTTGTTTGAAGTAAGAGTGGCCACCATTTCACTTTGGAGAGGATTAGGCCAAAAACAATTGAATTATTAAAAAAAATTCAATGTAAATAGCTCAGGACAGGAGCAGAGTAACAGTGCATAAACACCATTAAGCTTTTACAAAGGGGGAGGCTTCTATTTATAGGAAAAAGTGAGCCTCTAACTAAGCAAACTGATTCTAGAATTTTCCAGATCAGTTTGGTTAATTTTTGACCATTTTTGGGTCAGTTCAGCTTACTTTTTGGATCTAGTTTTGAAATAGGAGAGAGGAGAGATGAAAATATCTCATTTTATTGATTAAAAATTGGGGTTAATGATGAGATAAAGGTGCCTACTTCATGACTGAGGTGTCAAAATTCAGTTTTTTTATTGTTTTCTTTGGTCCTTAGTCGACTCTTCATCTTATGTGAGCATTTACTCATTTTTAGGGGGTTTTTCTTTTATTCTTCAATTTATATCCGCCCTACATTTGGATTAATCTTATTGGTCCATAGGGACCATAATCCAAAAAATTTTTAAAAACTTGACCCTTATGCTAAGGTCCTTTATACCTATTTTCAATTAATTCTAATTGCACATTGGAAAGTTCTTTTTGAATTTCTGTTTCGGGAGAAACCATTTTAGACACTAGGAGGATTTTTATATCCAAAAATATCTCAATTTTGAATTACCTCCCTCTAGATATTTTCTCTCTCCAGGCCAAAACAAGGTAAAACATGATCTTTCTTTTATTTCAGAAAGGGGAATAATTATAAGATCAGAAGGGGAGGTTCTTATACCTGCACACCTCAAAAGCTGGAGGGAGGAATCCTACATGTGGTTTCCTTATATATTTGTGATTTGCCATATCTATTCATATGTACCATATATTCATAAGTTTATAAGTTTTTCATGTGCCATATATTAAGAAACATTTTTTTAATGTAATGTGTACCTTGCAGGTTTCTTGTACCATATATTCATAAGTTTATAAGTTTGTTCATGTGCCATATATTGGGAAATGTTATTTTTTGAATGTAATGTGTCCCTTGCAGATGGCTTGCTTGCTACTTTCACGGATGAGCAAGATTGTGTCATTGATGTATTCGCAGGTTGTGGAGGTCTAGGTGTGGCTAGTGCAGGGAAATTTTGTTATTGTCTTTGCATCGAGGGTAATTCTTTTGTGTGAAATGAGTGCCTCACCAAGGTTGTGTGTGGCCCACTGCCATTGTAGGACAATTAGATAGTGGGCTTCTCTTTATAGACCTATTTTGGGCAACATATTTTCGGATTGCAATGTTTTTGCATTTTGATGTATCTATGGATTGTGTTATTTTTTTGGATTGGGATATACTATTTATGGATTGCATATTTTTTGGATTGCAATGTCATGGGGTGAGTCAATAATGTTTAGAGCCTTTTATACTTTATAGCTGGTTAATTGGCAATGTAATGTTAATCACAAATATTGCATTAGGAAATAAAATTGATAGCTCAAAGAGATGAAAGTTCATTGCACGAAAGAATTTATGGATTGCATTGTTTTTGAATTGGGATGTATTTATGGATTGCATAGCTCAAGGAGATAAAGTTATTCGCACTAAAGAATTTATGGATTGCATTGTTTTTGGATTAGGATGTATTTATGTATTCATGCATTTGTGTTGTGAAAAACTCTAATTTTTTATCGAGACAACACTTGCAAGAATGGTCTTAGGGCCATTGTCCACTCCTTTGTCACAACTCCCTAGGGCCAATCTCTACATATGCATGCAAAATACATCAAGATTACCCACCATGGAAGATTGGCTAGTGCCATTCTTGTAAGCATAGCGTGCTTGAAAGAATGGCCCTGGGTCCATTCTAAAGCACACCATCTCTACACATGCCTGCAAAATACATCAAGATTATCCATGAAAGAATGGTCCTAAGGCCATTCTTGTAAACGACTTGTGCTTGAAATAATGGCCCTAGGTTCATTCTACCATCCATGATGTGCTTTAGAATGGCCCTAGGGCCATTCTTTCAAGCACATTGTGCATGGTGGAATGGCCTTAGGGCCATTCTTTCAAGCACATTGTGCTTGTAGGAATGGTCATAGGGCCATTCTCCACTCCCTTGTGTCAACTCCCTAGGGCCAATCTCTACATATGAATTCAAAATACATTAATATTATGCATGGAAGAATGGCCCTAGGGACATTCTAAAGCACAACATCCATGGTGTGCTTTAGAATAGCCAATCTCTACACATGCATTCAAAATACAACAAGATTGTCCATGGAAGAATGGCCCTAGGGCTATTCTAAGGCACACCATCCATTGTGTGCTTGAAATTACATTGTGCATGGTAAAATGCCCTTTATGCCCATTTCTCTACACATGCAAGCAAAATACATCAAGATGTTCCATGGAAGAATGGTCCTAGGGACATTCTTGTAAACAAATTGTGCTTGAAATAATGGCCTTATCGCCATTCTAAACTTTTGCTTGAAATAATGGCCTTATTGCCATTCTAAAGCACACCATCCATGGTGTGCTTTAGAATGGCCCTAGGGCCATTCTCTCAAATCACATTGTGCATGGTAGAAAGGCATTTTGGCCATTCTCTTTACACATGCATGCAAAATACATCAATATTGTCCATGGAAGAATGGCCCTAGGGCCTTTCTTGTAATCACAAATTGTGGCCATTCTAAAGCACACCATCCATAGGGCCATTCTAAAGCAAACCATCCATGATGTGCTTTTGAGAGAATTGCCCTAAGGAAAATCTACCATCCTGTGCTTTAGAATGGCCCTAGGGCTATTCTCTCAAATCACACTATGCATGGTTGAATGGAGTTTTGGCCATTCTCTCTACACATGCATGCGAAATACCTCAAGATTGTCCATGGAAGAATCTAGGGCCATTCCTATAATCACAATGTGCTTGAAAGAATGTCCCTATGGCCATTCTAAAGCACACCATCCATGTTGTGCTTGAAAACATGGTCCTAGGGCCATTCTACTATCCATGGTGTGCTTTAAAATGGCCCTAGGGCCATTCTTTCAAGCACATTGTGCATGGTGGAATGGCCTTAGGGCCATTGTAAAGCAAATTGTACTTGGGAGAATGGTCCTAGGGACATTCTTCACTTCCTTGTGTCAACTAGTGGTAAATTTTAGTGGTAAATTTTAAAATGGTCCTTGGGCTAATATCTAGATGTGCATACTAATCCCTAGGGCTATTCTCTACTTGCTTATGTCAACTGATTTGGTGAATTCTAGAATGGTGTTTTGGAATGGCCCTAGGGCCATTGCATCTACACAATATGATTGAAATAATGGCCCTACATCCATTCTGTCATCCATGATGTGCTTTCGAATGGCCCTAGTGCCATTCCAAATCATATTGTGGGTGGGAAAAAGGCCCTAGGGTCATTCGCTTCCTTCTTGTACCAACAACTCGTGAACTTTAAAATGGCATGCATAAAATTATGAAGTGCTTTATGGATGATTTTCAAAGCATGTTATGGAAGGTATTTGTTTAGATGTAAGTATGATTTTTAAAGCACGTTATGGAAGGCATTCGTTTAGATGTAAGTATGATTTTTTAAATATGATTGACTTATTTTTTATTTTAACTTGTTTTAGGTACATGAATGGCTCTAAAGAGAAAAAATTATTTTTCATCAAATGTTGACATGGCCAGTGTGAGCCAAAGAAGTGGTACATGGACTTCTACAATCTCAATGGTAAAAAAATACACAAGATGCATCTTTTCCTTCAGTCCCAGATGATAGAGTCTTTTGAGAATAGAGAATTATGGCTATTTTTGTGGTGGTTGAATTGTTGACTTGCATCCAAAAAATCAATGTATTAATATTGAGGTACCAAATGCATTATCTTATCAACTTGCTCCTCTAGCATATGTCAAAGATCACATGGTAGAAAACCAAGAGGACTAGTATGTTCTCTAGAGGAGAGAAGCTTGATGTCGATAGTGCCTTTGATAACACTGATAATAAGCTACAAGATATTAGTATGTTCTCTAGAGGATAGAAGCTTGATGTCGATAGTGCCTTTGATAACACTGATAATAAGCTACAAGTCTTGGGAAAGAAAGTGCCAAAGCCTTGTGAAGCTACACTACAACATGCCAAGGGCATAGCATCGTTTTCGAGTAGCGTTCCAACAACATTAAGGCCTTCTGGATGTCGGGGAATTTTATCGTTGCTCAGTAAGTAAAATTTCAATGTCTAGAGTGATAATAAAAAACGAAAGTTCATATAGCAAAATTTTATTGCTCACCACAAATTTTCCCTGCTATACTGTAATTTCGCTACTAAGTAGTGAGCATAGAAGTAAAATTTTACTGCTATACTGAGATTTAAAATCCCATAGGGTTATTGAAGATTTAATTTAGGTTA
Source organism: Cibotium barometz (assembly GCF_041138505.1). Taxonomy (NCBI): domain Eukaryota; kingdom Viridiplantae; phylum Streptophyta; class Polypodiopsida; order Cyatheales; family Cibotiaceae; genus Cibotium; species Cibotium barometz. The sequence continues at coordinate 26,101,897 of NC_141072.1, forward strand.
TACATGTTGTCACATACATATAGAAAATGATGATAGTTTTAAAAAAACATCCATCAGAATCCTTAAAGCCGTGTTTGAAAAAAAAATAAAGATAGTTGAAAACTTTTAGAGGCAGATAATTACAAAAACAATGTCAAGATCATGAATCTATCCCAACTTGTAATAGATCCATTTGTGTTGCTCATCAATGTCTATGCCTAATGGAAGCTCAATGAAAAGATGGGGTTCCATATTAATATCACTATCATTATCCAATAAAACATTATCATAATCGATAGGTGACTCATCATCTTCTTTGGATTAATGTTCCTCATGCTCTCAATCAGTCTCCTTTAAATTGTTTTCTTAATTCTCATCATCGTTTTCTTCCAATGAGTTGATTTGGGGTAGTACTTGCACCTTATCAAGAGATTCGGCCTCAACATCTTGGTTTTGACAGATAATAAGAGGAAACTTATATAACATACCACCACTTTGGATCAATTTGATCGACGTAAAGCATAATCTGAAATCATAAAGCAAAGGGGTTACACTTTTATTATGCTACATTAATATTTACTGGTGATTGGTTGGGTTACTAACCTGTGGTGGACAGTGTTGAGGTAGTACAAAAGTATCTTTCTTATCATTCCAAAACTTGGTGAAATCAATTTGAAGAAACCCATTGGATGTTTCTTCATGGTTTCTTGAGCACCTATATATCACCTTGCACCATTTGACATGGCAAAGATGAATAGACTAAATGCACTAAACCCAATCTCAAGAATAGCTTGAATAGTTCCACAATACTCAAGATTGTCCTCTATGTCATTGGTATCATGTCTACAGGAATTTCTTGTTCAAAAGTTTCCATCACACCATAATCAAATGTGTTTCTTTTAGAATCCACATGCTTCATGTGAAAGTGCCTTCCCTTTGACCATATTACATTCTATAGTTTGTACTAACATTAAACAAAAGCATGATATTTAGTATAGTGCATTAAACAAGGTATATAACAATCAAAGCATGATACATAGATGAAGAATATACTTACTTGAGGGTCACATCCTCGTGCATACTCATGCTCTTCTCTTATGATCATCTCTCCATTTTTTAATGCCATCAATATTGCCTTACGAAGCCATTCTATATTAGTCACATTTGGGAGAGGTTCTAAGGCAGGTGAGAATGGCAAGCATCTTTTTGCTCTTCTGAGAGTTCTTCTCTCACCCTTTGTTCTATTGATTGCATCCTTATATCTCCCAATCCACTTCTCCATAGTAGGACTAATTAGAATGTAAAATGTATTCACCTTTTGGCATAATGCTTCATACAGTCTTTGTTGCCTTCCTTTTCCTTGTAGCACATTAGTGATTAGTTGGTCATCATCCTCATTATTCCACAATCGTGGCATGAAGGGATCTATATGAGAGAGATTTTTTGAGATATATACAAGAGACTCTTGCATCAGTCATCCCTCTTCCATGCTTTCTTTTGGCCTTGCTCTTTATCTCACAAAGTCCTTTAAGGTTTTCATGAAGCTTTCAAGAGAAAACATCTATCCAACATGAACAACACCACAAAGTGCCACTTCATCAACCAAATGTACTACAAGATACAATTGGCTAATGAGAATTGTTTTAGGAAAGTTTTCCTCAATCATACACGCTGTCTCAATAGCATTGAGATAAGCCATCTCAAATGAATGTAGGATATATCTCCTTTAAGGATATGTACCTACATACATAGCAATCATGTGTACTATTTATACATAACTTTTGATTGCATGAGAATACCAAATATTAAATATAACTTTGATATTGAGTATCGGAGAAGATTTATACCTCACCAAGCTTCCCATTATGTAAATGGCCTCTCTCACCTTCTTGTCTCCATAACCAACTATAGCTATATTGGAAGAATAAACTATGCATAGAAAAAAATAAAATTTAGTATCTAAGCCTACAAATTATATACCATAAAGAGAAAATGAATAAAATAATATTTGAATACCTATAGTATCTTGTGCCAATCATGTGTCTTGAGGCCATACAATTGTACCTATCCTTTATTTTTGGTCTTTGTGAAGGCACCCTTCAATGATTGCATTACTCCCATTGGTGTACAAAAAGAGGCAATCACACTTTTCACCTTATTGTGCTCCTTATTGGTTAATTCCCATGATGTCTTTGGTAGGACCATGTTACCTTTCTCACCTATAATTGGCCATGCACTTTAAAGGCATCCAATGTTCTGTAAGTCATCCCTTTCACCTATAATTGTCCATGCACTTTAAAGGCATCCAATGTTTTGTAAGTTATCCCTTTCACCCTTGGTATCTCTTTTACCAATTAAATGGTCCCAAATATTTATTGCCACATTCTTGAATATATGCATGGGGTATAAGAGATGATTGATCTTCAACTCACACCAATATGGAAGTCGAAAGAAGATTGAGTGTCGACATCCCATTGGGTTGTGGATTTGGAGTGCTTCTCCATGCCTCAAACCAATCTCTACCTCTCATCACAAGTGGTGAGACATCATGTGGCACATACTTGGGATGTGAAGGAGGGAGAAATCGATGATGTTTTTGTCATAAACCACCTTCTTTAGTGTAGAGGGTCTTTCTGAAAAAAGTGATAATTCACAAATTGGACATGCATGATATACAAAGGTTTCCAAACCTATTTTAAAATTGAGATGATTGAGAGGTAGAGTAAGACAAGTTTAAAGTTATAACGTTCAAGTATGTACCTAAACACTCTGATAACCCAAGAGGATAGTCATGCATTGTCCAAAGCAAAACTCCTTTCACCTCCATATCACACCTATTTATTGGCCTTGAGACATCATGCTCTTTGATACCTTGTCATAGTGTCTCAAGCTCCTCAATTAAAGGCTTGATGTACACATCCACGTTACATTCTTGGTACAAGGAGAGAAAGCATGATATGACCTTTTTGAATTGCCACCCATGGAGGGAGGTTGTAATTCACCAATACAATAGGCCAAGTAGAGACCATAATGTGGACTTAAAGACAAATGGGTTAACACCATCCATTCCTAAGCCAAGATGTAAGTGACGGGGCTCATCTTTAAACTCTGGCCATTGATGCTCCACATGTTGCCATGCCATGAATTAGCTATGATCCTCATGATGCCATTGATTGAGCAATGAGTTATATGCCATTTCATGAGATATGCAATCCCCTTACATTTAAACATGTGTTGGATACAAGGAATGATTGGGAAGTGTCTCAACACCTTTTATCTCCTTGGATACAAGGAATGATTGGGAAGTGTCTCAACACCTTTTATCTCCTTGAAAATCATCTCTATATTGGCTCTCGCCACATTGTAGACATTGTGTTGCATCTTTATTAACCCCTCCAAATAGCATACAATCATTGGGACATACATGTAATTTTGTATAATCCATACCTAGCATAGAGAGCAATTTACAAGACCCATCAAATGGCTCCGGCAATAGATTCTGAGAGGGAAGAATCTTCTTGAGAAGCCTAAAACATAACATAAGAAATCATATGTCAAAATATCTACCAAGGAGAGTATATAAAACAAGAGACATTTTTTATTTAAGAGAATATAATGATTGGATCTTACCTAAGAAGACTTGTGACATTTACATCACTCCATCCATAAGCTATTTGCATCATTCCATCCATAAGCTGTTTGCAAGTTTAATAGCTCCAAGTTTTCTCAAAGTGTAGAGTACAAACATCCCTCATACAAAGGGATGCTTGCCTCTCTATGCAAGGTTTTCTCCTCTTGTGACATTGGAGTATACTCTCTATTATCTATGACCTCTTGTTTAGAGAAATCATTCACCATGTCTTCCATGATGAGATCCTCTTCCTCGTCATGTGGCAATGGTGGAGGCACCTCATTCATTGGTTAGTGAAGATGATTCTTAACTATTCTGATGAAGCCTTGACACCTTTCACAATCTACCCGATGTCACTAAATGGTGTGGCATATTGTGTAACACTCTCCTATGGTTCTCCTCCATGTCATCATCCAACGCTTGGATGTGCCAATGCCTCATGAAGCCCATATGTACGGATATGCTCAATTGTATATGATGTTGTCGTATCTATTGGCCCTTGCAAAAGACATGTGCTATCCGTATAACTACTAGGTGAAAAGTGGCCCAAGGATTTATTGCTACACAATATTTACATCAGCGAAATAATGCTACTGAGCAGCAAAATATTACTTCTCAATAGTGAAATTAGGGTTAGGTTAAAGAAACTCACCTTGTCTTTCTCCTCTTCTCCTTCTTCTCTTTCACTTCTCCTCTTGATTTCTCATATGTTAAAATGAACTATACTTTCTAACTTTTTATTATGCTTTTAGGGTTTTGTTATTTTTTGGATCTTTGTGCATGTTGAGAGATCTCAATGCTCCCAATGCATGCATAGATGTTTAATCTACTAATTCCTTTATTTAATCTTTTGTTTTGTAGGTCTTTCACTAAGCTCTCTTTTTGTTTGAATCATTTATGTTTTTATCTATGTTTATTGTAACCTTGGGTGCCAGGTTTAGATTCAGTTTAGGCTTGCATAAAGCCTATGAATAGGCTTATGCATAAAGATTCTTGTAAGACTTATTGTAACCTTGGGTGCCAGGTTTACGTTTAGTTTAGGCTTGCATAAAGCCTATGCATAGGTTTATGCATAAAGATTCTTGTAAGACATGCATAGGCTTGCAAGATCTATGTATAGGCCTAGAAATTTATGCATAGGCTTCTTGCAAGCTTTATGCATAGGCTTATTACAAGCTTTATGCATAGGCTTGTGGGCTCTATACATAGGATTGCATAAAGCTTCTTGAGCAAGCTTTATGTGTAAGCTTGCAAGCTCTATGCATAGGCTTGAAAACTCTATGCATAAAGTTTCTTGTATAAACTTTATGCTTAGAGATTTAGTTTAGGCTTGCATAAAGTCTATGCATAAACCTTCTTGTAAGATTTATGCATAGTCTTGCAAGCTCTATGCATAGGCTTAGAGCTTATGCATAGGCTTGCATAAACCTTCTTGTAAGATTTATGCATAGTCTTGCAAGCTCTATGCATAGGCTTAGAGCTTTATGTGTATAGACTCTATGCATAGGCTTCTTGCAATCTTTATACACAAGCTTCTTACATAAATATTATGCGTAAAGCTTCTTACAAGCTTATGCATAAAGCTTCTTACAAGCTTATGCAACATAAAGATTCTTGAAGCATTATACATAGGCTTGCGGGCTCTATGCATGTAAGCTCTATGAATAGGCTATATGTAAAGGCTTGCATAAAGCTTATGTATAAAGATTCAAAGAAACTCTATTTATTTAATCACTTTGTTAAATCTTATGTTTAATCTACTAATTACTTTGTTTAATCTTATGTTTTGTAGCTCTTGCACTAATCCTCTCCTTTGTCTTCACAAAAAAGAGGTAAGCCCTTTTTTTCTTTTAATTGATTTTTCAAGCTCTACCTTTATTGCACCCTTGGGTGTCGGGCTTAGGTTTAGCTTAGTGCATAAAGCCTATGCATATGCATAAGTTTGCATAGGCTCTATGTGTAGGCTCTATGCATACCTTTATGCAAGGGCTTTGTAGAAATTGGAATGATGTGGATTGATGTGGAATGATGTGTGGATTGATGTGGAGTGATGTGGCTTGATATGTGGATTGATGTGGGGTGATGTGTGGAATGATGTGGAGTGATGTGAAGTGATGTGTGGAATAATGTGGAATGTGTGGAATGATGTGGAGTGATGTGGCTTGATATGTGGATTGATGTGGAATGATATGGAGTGATGTGGAATGATATGGAATGATGTGGCTTGATATGTGGATTGATGTGGATTGATGTGGAGTGATGTGGCTTGATATGTGGAGTGATGTGGAGTGATGTGGAATGATATGGAGTGATGTGAAGTGATGTGTGGAATAATGTGGAATGTGTGGAATGATGTGGAGTGATGTGTAGAATGATATGTGATGTGTGGAATGATGTGGAATGATGTGAACAAATGAGGAATGATGTGGAATATGGATGCCTCACCCTGGCGGATCATTAAGAGAGCATCCAAAGAGAAATAATGAAGAATGATGTGGAATATGGGATGACTCACCATGGCGGAAAGTTAAGAGAGCATCCAAAGAGAAATGATATGGAAAGATGAAAATTTTGCTTGGAAATTGTATTTGCATGTGAAACCTATTTTTTAAAGATTGTTTTACGTCAAGAGTGCTAGGGAAGCATTTTGACTATCTTATGGAATGAGGTCATGGACCTAAGTGGAAAATCTTACAACAGGCAAACGGAGAGCCAAAGAAGGACGTCTCGTGTGGCAAGGTCGGTCAAGGTCTTAGGTCACCTGCGAAGGAGCCTAGAGGGTGCTGACCATACGGTGCAGGATACCCACACATGCGTCGAGGAAGAAAATGGAACATTGAGTTGGAGTTGTTTTTTGAATACAGGCATGGATCTGGTTGGTTGACCTTGCTGGTCTTCAAGGGATGACTTCAAGGGATGAGTCCATGGCGCCTTCTTTTGGTAAATGGATCTTGTTGGTTGATCTAGCTGATCTTCAATGGAGAGTCCATATACTCCTAGGTACTATGGCTTAGGAATCATGAAACGACCTCTGAGTGAAGTACTAGGTGAGCCTAGAGAGACTGACCAGGTGGTGGTCGCTCTGATTGCCGATGATGCCATAGGTACGCTAAGGAAGGAATGACTAAAATTTGGATTTTATTGTTGGAAAGTGAAAAAGTTAGAATTTGGACCTTGGAACTAGATTACTAAGGATGATGATGGAAACACTATGGTTTTATTGTAATTCTGTCTTGAAAATAGTTGAATGAATAAAGGTAATCTCATATTGGGTGCGTAAGTGGTGTGTCTATTTAATTTTTACATGAGTGCCGACTAGGGGGCCTGGGAACTGTTTTCCCTGGTACCCGGGACAAAACATAACCAAATTTTTTTAAAGGATCCCATCAATACAGTGGTTGGGCGGTTGGCTAACCCATGGGATTGGATGGGATTAGGCTGGATCGGTGGATTCCTATAATAAAGTTCAATTCTGTTCAAAAGTAACGATAGTTGAAGTAAGTCACAGGATAATCCTTGTTCTATGGGAAAGAATCAACGGCTGTGCCTCTTTGATGGGAAAAAAAGTGTTGGTTTCTATGAATCAAGTGTAAGATTGTTTGTCCTTCAAGTCAGTCATCCAAGTGAAGGATAGCCTAGACTCTTGACCCCGTTAGATAAATTTTCGTTAGAAGATTTTCCTGGAGGAATCACCTATGCTTTCTTAGTGAGGAAAGTTTTTCCCGAGTTCGGTTTTGGAAGAACCGCCGGACTAGTCCCTTGCCTAGACATTCGAGGGCAAGGCTCCGAGTGGGAACCTCTGCCCTACACGTGAGGTTGCTACTTCCCCTGCCAGCACTCCAGAGTTCAATGCGTAGAGAGGGCAGGGGTCTCACAGCTGGTATCAGAGCATTTGGTTGAAGTTGATAAACCAAGAAGCAAGAAATGTTAAAATTTTATGAATTACTAGTGAAAGATTGTAATTGTGTTGAAATTCGTACGAATTGATATTCAGGAGTACTTCGATGTCACAGGTTACAACGATAAAAGTAAGGTGGCTCTTGCAAGGCTGAAGATCGTAGATACAGCCAGAGTAGTGTGGAGGAACCACTACAAAAGACAAACTACTTGGATTAGAACACCCAGACGTGGGATGATCTCAAGGCATACCTCAGAAAGAGATTTTGTCCTCTAGGCTTCTCAGAACAAAGATGAATGAGTTTCTTGAGCTAACCTAGGGGAGCCGAACTATGGAGGAATATCACCAGGCATCCGCTCTCCTCCTCAAATACTCACCACCACTGGATGAAGAACAACTGATGGCCAAGTTCATTCAGGGAATGAACGAACCCTTGGATACCTTGGTGAAGAATGCTAAGCTAGTTTCTATGGCTCAAGCAGTGTAGATGGCAAAGGATTTCACCAAGGCCTTTCTTGTCAAGGTCCCATCGAAGCTAACAACCTTGTCTTTCAAAAGATTCCAAACCCCAAAAAGTGATTCTAACTTTGTGCCTCCCTAAAAGACAGCAAGGTCCTAATCAAACCCAGGATATGGGAAGTTTCAGAATGGAAGGAATGCCTTTTCCTTGGAACACAATTCCCCTAGAACTTAACTTCAGAAGTTCCACCCATGACCAGAGCTCAGTGAGATGAATTAATGAAAGGAATTAAATGCTTTAGCTGCCAAGGATATGATCATCGTAATATGGAATGCCCAACTCCTTTTCGATCAAGGTTTTCAGGACAAGGAAGTCAAAGACCAAGATTCTAGATTCCATCTCCTTCCTTCCAAATTAATCAAGATCCCTTCCATCAAAATCAAGGAAACCCTAGAGATAGATTCCCTAACCAACCCTCAGCTTCAATGCAAAGTAATGCAAGACCTCAATCTTAGAATTGGGGAAGTCAAGGAGAGAGGTTCCCAAACCAGCCATCTACTTTCAAAGCAATAACGGTGGAAGTAATAGAAGAAGAAAGAGATGTAAGAGATTATCCTCTGCAAGATGAGGACATCTCGCATTTTTTAAGTGAGATAGGATGTAAGATTCCTCCCTCCAACTCTTGATGATGTAAAGATGTAAGAACCTCCCCTTCAGTCTCTTGTAATCCACCCCCCTTTCAGAATGGAAAAAGATCTTGTTTGACCTTGTTTTGGTCCAGAGAGAGAAAATATTCTAGAGAGAGATAATAGAAATTTGAAATATTTTTGGATAAGTATTTTCTTCTAGCCAATAGGAAGTGATCCCCTGAAATAGAATTTTAATCAGAAATTTCGAAGTTGCATTAGAATTGGATAGTGGGTGAACCAAGGAGTCCCCTAGTTCAAAATACTAAGCCTTATTAAATTATTTTGAATTTAAAAATGTGATATCCTTATCCAAAAAGGTTGGAAAATAAAATTAAAAGAAAAATAGAAAATTTTAGAATTATCCACAAGAAAATAGTAAATAAAAGCTCACATGAGGTGAAGATTCAATAATCATGAGTTTTAGATATTTAAAGGAGACTTTTGGGAGGCCTTGTAACACCTCATGGAGGTGGGAGGAGGCCATTAAGGAGGTGCCTAGATTTGGACATAACCACCCTATATGTTTTTCCTTGCACCTGACTTCCCATTGTTGACATGGTAAAATCAACATGGTCATTTTGCAAAAAGTCATCTCATTTTCCTTTTTGATCATTTACTCCATCAAATTATTTACAACATCAAACACAACCATCGGATTTCCATTGCATTGCAAGAAGGCAACCCGATTATCAAAAGATAGATGATTCACAGTCGAAACATGTGTGGTCAAACTTAATGTACAATGTACAATTCTCAAAAGATAGTTGATCCATAATCCTAGCATGTATGCCCATACCAAATTTATCTAGTATAGTTATTAAAAGATAGATCATTTTAAGTGCCAACAAGATGTGAGAAGACAAAATTTGTGTGAAAACAAGGTGTGTGTAGACAAAATTTGGCTAACAAAACTATCAAAACATATGTTATATGTAGTCTCTGGTTTGTTCTGGCTTGTTCACTTAACAAAAGATAGCCAAACTACAATCCCAAAAAGTTTGAACGACGTCATACAATGTAAAAGTCCATTGCTTTCTCCATCTTGCATCTCAATTCACCAATCGTAATGCTCGATGAAGCTCTCTCTTGGTTAAAGTAGCTTGATGAACAAACTTTTGTTGATGCACATCCAATTCAAGATGTTTTATGAGACAAAGTAAAGATGCTTGCAGTGCATGTACCTCTTTCCACCACGAACCCGCATCTGAAAGACCTCACAAGTGTAGGAAGGAAATTTGGAGATAACCACACTATATGTTTTTCCTTGCAACACAACTGACTTCCTTCTATTGAAATGATAAAATCAACATGCTCATTTGCAACCAACAGTTTGCAGTCATTGATTGTGCAAGTCATCTCATTTGCCTTTCTGATCCTTGCCTCCATCTCCTTAGTTACAACCCTAAACACAACCACCTGATTTCCATCTCATTGTGTAATGGATGAACGTCCATTTCATTATTGTAATTGCATGACCCATGCACGGGATCCTTATCTCCCCTTTCTCTTGATTCATGTGAAATTTCACACTCCACTAGATTAAAGCCTGCAGCCCACAAAGCATCCATCTCATTTGAGTCTAATCATGTTCCCCTTGCAATTGGCCAAACTGTAGGACGGCTTACTGGTCTTTCCAGTACAATGTTTGCTGGTTCTCAAGTATGATCAGTGTCATTCCCACAGAACCACACATCTGGATCTTATCAACACTTAATGCAACTTGAACAACAAGGAGCTAGGACACCCAATAATCCAACTCTTCCTTTTTTATCAATAAACTCATTGCACTTTTTTCCCTTGCTGTGCAAGTATCCTTGACATCTAACCTCGCTTCCCGGATTGGTCCTTCGAATCGCCCACCTAGTTGGGTGAATGTCAATTTCAATCCATAATCTCTTTTGTTGCTCTCTTTGGGATGGCTTAGGCTATCTTACCCTTTGAGTCACATACTCATATTCTAGATGATGTGAGTCTCCATCCTTGATGGGAGTATGGATGCTTCCTTCTCACTATTCGTGCATCACCATCTACATAAAATCTTCTTTTTGTAGCATTCAACTCTCCTACTACCTCATTGCTAAGGTCTATGATGTTGCTTGGTCCAAGTGGCATTGAAGACATCGAGGCTCCCCTTTGAGAAAGGAGTCATATTTTGATTGTTGCAAAAGGGTTGTCATAATATCACCTTGACAAGCATTATACAAAGAGATATACTTTACTCCATCATTTGATGCCAACCAGCTACCATGCATAGACTGTTAAGTTTGTTCATGGCACCAAAAACCACACACAATATCTTTATCAACAAGCATAACAAGTCCACATTTTTTAATCTACAAGTGTACAAATTCTAGAAATTACTATTACCAAGCCACCATTCATACATTGATCATGTATTCACCCCAATGTGCCACTTTGGCATGCCTCCATACTAGCCATGTCTCTAACATGGATAGTTTTGTCCAGCATGTCCTTGTCTCAACCAAGCCCATAAAGAATCTAATTCCATCTCAGCAGCTTCTTCTGATGGCATTGACTTCCACCGTCATCGACATCTTGATTCAAACTCTTCCTGGCTATGTGGCGGAATGCATTTTTTGTAGTGTTGTTGTAAGCTTTGTTCGCAATGAAACAAGCAAGATCTTTCTTGAACCATCATACCATTGTTGGGGCCACCATTGTCGACCATCCTCACTACATGATAGTTTGCTTGGGCCTCATCAGCCACCATAAATCCTCTAAATTTTGGCTTCTTGTATCCCTCCTTCTCTAGCACACTGTTAAGAAGGTTCCAAAATAGGGTCTGAGCTTCTGTATCCTCAACCTTAAAATCACCAATAGCTATAGTTTGCATTTCTTGAACATATGGATTGTAGACATGGCAAGGCATAGGCCAGTCATGCATCCTCTTCACAAAATCAAAACAAATCCAGTAGCTACCTAGCTCACCTCTTGGTCTCATTTTGTTAACAAGCTTTGCACCATTTCCAGGGCATTGAGTGGACATCTTAAACACATGGCACCTACCAAACCCTGAGAATTCCAATTGTCTCGAAAACACCATGCTTTGGAAATAATCAAATAGTAAATTCCTCTTGAGTTTGAAAATCACATCATAATCTCCCACTGACTGACCTTCCTCAACTTGGGCTTCCTTTCTCCACCTTGATAGTCGTTGCTTATCTAATATAGGTGCCAAATTTACTAGTAAGTCATTGATTTCTTTGTTTGAAGGTTTGGCATCATCCTCATGCTTCCCAAATAGTGTTGTTTGCATCACACTATTTTAGTGGTAGACCAAGATCAATGTAAAAAGTGGGTGGACAAGAGCAGTAAAAGCATTTCGAGACCCAAACTTATGAGTTTTGCTACCAGAGGGACATACTTTGGCCAAATGTCCCACCTAATGGAGCTCATTTCTTTGTTTTGATCTTAACAATCCAGTGCATAATTCATTCATGCATTGCAAATGACCACCACACTTCTGTATCGTATGATCCCTCGAAACCTTGCCACATTACTTGTGATAGCATCAATCCAGATATGTCCATCAAATTTGCTATTAGTGTTACCAATTATTTTTTTGGGGTGAAGATAGGGTAACTCAAATAGAATATTTCCATCATACCTGGCCCGAAGCTCTTCTACTTGGCGGATCTCTCTTACCTAAGAGAAACTTGTTTTTAGAGAGTTTTTTTCTGGAAGGTTTCTCAATATGTTTACAATGGTGATACTAGGAGACTCCTCACCAAAAGTTCTTGTGATGTTTGTGGACTTCTTCAAATATGGGTGAGTGGATGACTCCTCCTTAAAAGTGATGGTGGTTATCTAGCTACTTGGTATTGCTCCATGCACCACAGAGGATCTTCCAAACTATATATCTAGGTAAAACATTAATTTATCTCCCCTCTTTATTATTGGCATCTCAAATGATAGGCCATCTGATTCTGCACCTACAAGTTGATGTAATCAAATACTATCTTCTGTAAATCCAAACTTTTTTGCCAAATCCTCTCTAGAATCGTCAAGAATCCCCTCTGCAGTTGCAAGCTTTATTTGATTCGTGCCTCTTTGAGCTCTTATCACCGCAGTATTCATCTTGTTCACTCTAAACTTAAAAGCTAAGCAATCCATCCGAGCATGAATAAGTTCAAGCTACGACCAAAACAAATTGTAAAAATAAGATTGACTTAGCTCTCGACTTAGTTCACCCACAATATCCCTTTCACTACCATGAGTGCTTTGGCTAAAATATGAAAAGTTCTACATTTTGACATCAGTGTTTGGAAAACTTCATTTGAAATTTGGGAAATAATTCGTCAAAGTATATCTTAAAATTTGTTCTACAACCTCCCAAAATTTGGAGAAAATTCAATTTGGGGATCTTGACATAATTCAATTTGGAGATCCTAACAAAATTCAATTAGAGATCTTGACAAAATTCAATTAGTCGACAGAATTCAGTTAGAGATCTTGACATAATTCAATTTGGAGATAATTTTGGATTTTAAAAGTTATAGCAATCCTATTAGCATTAAACTCACCTCACTTCTTGAAAACTGCATTTATTAATGATCCTCAATTAATGAGCCATGCACGAACATGAGTACTTAGAGAGCCATTCAAGTAGATCAACTAATATTAACTATTTGAAACTACGGTTTATTTAACTAGGGTTTAGTTTAAAAAAATGTTTTGAACCCTCAGTTTATCTCTTTGGCTAGTTCATCCTCCCATACCATTTCGCAGACTTTGATCTCTTTGATCTCCAAGTTGGGCATCTTCTCTCCCACACCATTTCACCGGCGAAACTGTCCTGGCATCACAAGTTTGTTTTTTCTTCTTTGATGGTCGTCTGCGTTTTCTTCTTGGATGAGGTAAAGAGGGTCCTCTCCCTTGACAGTTTCACCGACGAAACCGTCAAGGGAATGTAGGTAAAGCAATCCCTTTTTTTAAAGGACTCCTTGACACCTTGTTTACACCTCGTTTGAAAGGCAATATTGCCTCCTTTGAAAGGTAATATGATGCAATGAGGGCAAGTATCCATTGCCCCATCATGATTGGTCCAATTCTGACAGACTTAAATGTGTGTAACACAATTTTGAACGGAGATATTTCAGGGGTGAGGTACATTGCCTCATTACTTGAGTGGAGCCATATGCATGCATGTAAGTTGAGCCATGTCATGTACATGCGTGCCAAATAGTTGCATGGATAATGAATCACATGGCAATAGGGCAGCTGCTTCAAAGTGGAGGTGTTTCTCCCAGCGATTAGTCCATGGATGTAGCTTGCAGGATTCCAATCCTGGTCTCGTCATCCAGGGAAGACCACTAAGGCCCAGTTCACATAAGGCGGCGGAAGGAATTTAAAAAGTGTAGAAGCCAACAAAAAGTTGCCATATGGACATTAGTGTTCACATAGAGCGGCGGAAGAGAAGGTTGAGAGGTGCCACATCGTGGAAGAAAAAAGGGAGTTTTGTTCCAACCCCCCCCCCCCTTGGAACAAACTTCTTCCACCCTCCAACTTGGCAAAAAGTGCCATGTTGGCACCAATCAACTCTTGGCTCTACTTTCCATGTTTTTGTTTTATTCTTTCTTCCGTCGCCCGAAAGGTTCACACTGGGCGGCGGAAGAAAATTAGTGCAGTCTTCCTTCCGCCCTCTGTGTGAACACTCGGGTGGCGGAAGTGTGCATTTTTTAACTTTTCCACCTGGAATTGCTCATTTTTTAGTGTGTTTTCCGCCGCTTCACTGTGAACTGGGCCTAAGTTGAGACTCGAGCGGTTTCAACCTTATCCATAGATTTCCACAAAACGACAGGTCTAGGGTTTGTAAAAGTATGACGGCCACTTCTCCTTCACGATGATGGCCGCTTCTTCTTCACGATGATGCGGGCCGCTTCTTCTTCACGAGCTCATGGAACCCCGCTGCTTCTTCATGCGACCCCTCCTTCACACACTCTCCATCACGTTCGTTTGCCTGAATGCTGCTCTCGGTAGGTGTTTCTTTCTTGGTGGTCTCTCTGTCATGTGAGGTATGGGCATAGTAGTGGAAAGCAGGTGAAGCCTTGGTTCATGACAAGTTCCAGAGTGAGGGTGGCTGAACGAAGTCTCGGATCTAAGCAGGAGGGGCACTAGGGCAACGTGACTAGAGTCCATGGCCTGCAGGGAGAAGCTCCTCACAGAGCAATCAAAGTTAGCATCGGTAACAAGGTCCTTTATGGCCTCCAAAACCTAGGTTGCCTTGGAGCAATCTCCCTTAACGATTTCGCCGGCAAAATCATCAAGAGCGTTACTCTGCAAGACCTCGAGAGAGTGGAAGTCTGAATCGAATGCAACTGAGGAAGCTGCAAGAGGCAGATAAGGGTGATGTCTGCACCCCAGCCACCCTCCTCTGTCCAAAGCACCATCTCCACCTTTTCTCTGCGTGCTATCCCTTCTCTGACGCCTACGTCTGCCCCCTGACCCACCAGGTTCCTTTCTTTTATTTTCTTCCTACTAGATAGTGTAGCGTTGGTATGAGAGACCTTCCATGTTTCCTATCTCACTAGAGAGCGACGTTGGAGGTTGGATTCTCACGAACACTATAAACTTGCCAAAGAGTATCAGCCACCAGGCTGATCCATGCATGAAGATGACTAATCTGTACTTTGACTGTATTTCAAATACTCAATTCAGTGGGGCTATGGATGGTTGTCCCATGTCTGTAACGGCATTGATTCTACCCCTCTCCCTTGACGGTTTCACCCGGCAAGAAACCGTCAAGGGCGTTGCTGCAAGAACTCGAGAGAGTGGAAGTCTGAAGCGAATGCAGGTGAAGATGCGGAAGGGCTATGCGAGAGGAGATCTGTTGTTGCAACTTTATGTTGAATCAGATCTATGTTTCTTCTGCTTTCACTTGTTGAAGATCGGCCACATGCCTGCAAAACATCATCACCCGGAAACTGCGTGCCTTCCTTCAACCTTGTGTATGATGGCAGGCAGCCATGACAATGGGGTATTCATGGCGGTTTTCTTTGCTAATGAGTAGTTGGCCTCCAGCACAATTGACTCATTTTTACTACATGTTGTGATTATAGGTATTGGGTTCACACCCTTTGTAGGTGTTGGCAAATTGTGTTTCTTCTTTTGTGGTTTACGACAAGCTCCAAAAGCCATGAGGAGAGGCTAAGTAATTCTATATTATAAAGTTATTAAGGGAAAAGGATTTGTATGGTTGTCATAGTCTTTTTTGTTTATGATTTTGTATTTAGTTATCATGCTTTTTATGTATGGAAAATGTTTTCCTTGCAGTCATCTCAAGTAGGAAAGAGGTTAAATATACCTTCCACTAGGGGGTGGCAGGAAAAAAAATATTTCAAAGGAGCATGAGATAGAAACACTTGTGGTTGTGTGAGTAGAGAAATAGATGTAGATGATTCTGATGTTAGTGCTTCAAAGGAACATGAGGCAGATGCACTTGGGGTGAGTAAAGAAATAGATGTAGATGTGACAGAAGTCGAGTGAGGAAAGATATGGAGAACAAAGCCAAAGAGGATGATGCAGGTGATATGATTCCTTTGTTGATTTCTCTACCATAGTACTTAGAGAGCATAGCAAACAAACAAGGGCATTATCCCACTGCTTGTTCCACTATGTAGACTTGTGATCAATGAAAGGGTTAGGGATCTGAGACAAGACCTATCTTTGTTGAAAAGGATATTGGAGGATGATGAATATTACGAGATGAAAAGTAGCTTTCTCTTGTCCATCAACAAGCCTGATGGGACCACCAAAGACGTGGATCAAAATACTAAGAAATCATGGGATAAGAATTGGCAATTGGTTAACAAAAGTACTGATAAGAGATGGTGTGCCTTCCAAAACAAGATGTTTTTTATTTTTGAGGGCAATCATAGGACTACATCATGGATGGAATGCATACGAGAGTTATTTCATAATAACAAGAAGATGCACATAAGATTCCAAGCTCAATTCATAGTTCCCACTCAACAAGAGGAACTAAAGCTAGTTGCTACTTTGCAACTATTGAACATGTAAGTTATTAAACTCTCAAAATGTTATGTTGATAAATTCTACATGTGAAAAATATTTACTTTTCTTGAAGAATACATGTTTACTTTTGTTTGCTTGGTGGGACTTTTATTTTTGCTTTGTTATGGTAGGTTCTTGGTGCATCTCATATCATCAAAGAGAATTTCATGCTTGCTGGATATTTGCAAAGCAAAGATAGGGATCTTGTCCCTACATATTGTATGTACACTTCAGTCATATTTAGGGAGAATAATGTAGTCAATGTAGTCTTATTGCTTTTACTGATTGGGAGAGGAAGCACTGCCCTTGGTGGCTTGATATGAAGAAAGGGGAGTTCTTGGAAGAGGAGAAAGAGAATTATATTAGGCACCTCAAGGGTGAATGTAAATCAGAGTTAGGTTCTTTTGGAGAGATGACCGAGGAGAAAAGGAAGGAAATGGAGGAAGAACTAAAATCTCTCAAGGAGAAAGAAAATCAAGATGCCAAGGAAGAAGGCAAGAAATGGGGTTGTCCACCATTAGGCACAAAAGATGTTTCTAGGAAGGGTACGCTTGCTACAAGTTCCTGATAATATGTCCTATTTATTCTATCATGGCATCTTCAATTTTCTTATAGTGTTGAATGACTTTACTTTGTCTTGTGTAGACACAAGATCTTTTGGTGATCTTGCTCTTTCACATAAAAGGATTGGCTAGGGCTCTATTATCTATGCTCCATTGGCTACCTTGGGTGCACTAGAGAAGAAGACCACATTACAACAGGTGAAGGTGTGGAACTATGATTTTATTTTACTAGGAAAAGGGTTTATGGACATAAATTTCAAAGAGGGAAGGATGTTCCAATAGGTACTTCTCAATTCATCACATTCATCTCTTTCCATATTTAAGAAGCTTGTCCTTGTGTAGGCAATAACATTATGGGGGTAGAAGGCATACCATCATGGAATCAACTCACTGAGGACCATGTCCAGTTCTCACTTTTGGTGGCTTCCATAGTGATGGATGACATGGGTTGGATTCTTATATTTTGTCCACTTTCATCTATCACATTGTTGGAGTGTATGGCTTCACGTGCAGGGTTGATGGTTGGTTGGTCTTTGATGGGTCTTGGATTGCTCAGAGCCATGTGGAACATCTACAAAGTATACTCATGTGTTAAAGGTATGGTATGTACTATATTGTTTAGGTATACATTATTTTCTTGTCATTTATTATTTTTTTAAATTTTGTGTAGATGACTACATTCTTTGCATTAGCTTTGCACAAGGCTAGCATGTGTCCCCCTTATGGGCATGAGAGGGAAAAAAGGTACATTAATATTCATTCTTTAAATTGGTTTTTTGTTATAGGAAACCAATAGTTATTGGAACTACGTGTGGGACAACTACTTCAACAAAATCTTGATGCATAGATACTTACCCATTAGATACCTTCAACCATGAGGGCACATCGTAATGGTAATCTTGGAGGATGGCGAGGTCCCCTTGAGAGGAGTGCCTCTCTTATGTTATTGTCTTTGGAAACATTGTGTCCAACAACTGGTACTGTTTTGGAGATTGGAGGTGGCACGGGGCCTATTATAGAAGTCTCTCTGCACAAATGGCGTGGTTGTATGCTCATTGAAAATGACAAAGATATATGTGAGAGCTATTGTGTTCCTTTTGTAGATAATTATTGTGGTACTACGCAAGTGGCTAGCATGCAGGTGACTTTTGCCAGTGATGATGAAGATTAATTTGTTGTGGATGATGCACCTCTTGAGACGTAAGTAGACTATCTTGACTTTTGATATGTGTAGTACGTTTTCTTATGCCTTACCCAATTATAGTGAGTTGCCTTGTTATGCAGAGGAAATGGAAAGGCATATGATCTTGGATCCTTCATATGATCGTATGTCAGTGGAGCGACAGGATGGAAAAAGATGCATGTTTATTGATGACGAGGTGGATGTTGTTTAGATACTAGCATGGATACGTGCCTCACATAGATCCTTCATATGATCTTGGATCCTTCATATGATCGTATGTCAGTGGAGGTGGATGTTGTTTAGATACTAGCATGGATACGTGCCTCACATAGATCCTTCATATGATCTTGGATCCTTCATATGATCGTATGTCAGTGGAGCGACAGGATGGAAAAAGATGCATGTTTATTGATGATGAGGTGGATGTTGTTTAGATACTAGCATGGATACGTGCCTCACATAGACCTTGAGAGACATTTTGGATTTTCCTAGTGTTGAGACATCGAGCTCTCTAGTGAGGCAGTGGACACTGATGACCCACCTGGGGGGTAGGCTCCACACTTACACCACTGGCATGGTTGGTGAGATCATGGGTGATATGCGGCCGATGGGATGACAGCAGGCTATGTGACAGCCATTCTAGAGACTGGCATAGTTATAGCGCCAGCTCATTTAGTTTGGTTCACACCATAGAGAACCCTAGTATATATTTGATTGAGTATCTTTTCATATGGTGTGTACTCTTATCTTTGTATATGGTGTGTTGAGTGTTGTGTGAAGAAGAAGAAGATTTTCAGCCTCTCACCTTGTGTGTTCTCTTTTAGGGTTTTGTGAGTGTGTGTGTGCTTGCAAGAGCTCAAGCTCTCTTCTCCCTTATCTTTTCATGGTATCAGAGCCTGGTTCATGCTAAGGGCTGAGCTGCAAGCAAGACAAGCACAGGAAGTGGTACGAGGGTAAGAGCTTCATCTACTCCTCTCTATTTGTGTTGGCGACTATACCCTTGTCGAGAGCTCTACGGGGGGAGGCACCGGCAAACGATCTCTGATTGAGAAGCTTTCTTCGCGGGAGTAAAGCTATAATAGGACAACTATATTGTCCTATCGGACAAAAATTTTGGTCCTATCGGACAGAAATTTTCAGACCAAAAACGTGTTTCGGGTGCATTAGGACCTCCGTTTTTCGGAAAGCAGGCGATTTCGAGCACTACAGGTAAGTCATCGATTCTATGCAAAACTCTGTTTAAGAACTACAGGAAGACAGATTGGTTGTACAGACATTGTGTGTGCTGCAAGGAGGTCAAACAGTTGCCATTGGTGTATGAATGCACATTGAGGTCACTGGTTGTGACATTTGAGTGTAGTATAGTACCACTGTAGAAAATACAGCAGTTTGTGCAGGACAAAAACCAGAGTGCTGTTTCTGGTAAATTTGTGTATCTGGCAAGATATCAAATGATGGCATAAACCAGATTGTTGCTGAGAAGCTGACAAGAACAACTTCCATGCTTGGAGATTCATGTTGACAAATTTCCTAATGGGAAAGGGTTATTGGGACTACATAGAAGGTGAGCATGAAGAGGCACCGGAGATACCGGAGATTAATCCGACTGCTGGAGATGTGAAAGAGTTCAAGGATTGGAACCAAGGAGCCAGAAAAGTTATGTATTGGCTCTCTATCAGTATACAAGACACCATGATTGGGCACAGACAGGATGCCAAGTCCCCCAAGGAGGTGTGGGACACCTTGATAAAACCCTATGAAATGAATACCAAGGCACGAAAGATACAGTTGAAGAATGAACTTCATACTATGGAGGAAAAGAGCATGTCTGTGAATGACTATGCATTGAAGATCAAGGGTATTGTAGAATCACTTGCATCTATTGGCGTTTCAGTAGATGATGATGATAAGGTGGAAGTCTGTCTATGTGGTCTCGGGCCACAATACAAGACGTTCAAGATGTCTATTCAGACTCGAGAAAACATTTCCAATTTCACAGAATTTGGTGTCTATGTTGATTATAGAAGAGAAGAGCTTGGGTGAAGACCAACAGTCTTGGGTGAAGACCAACAGTCTTCACAAAACAAAAACAGTTGAGAGCAACAGGCCTTCTACACAAGTTCAGAAAGAGGACGAGGTAGAGGAGGCTGTGGACGCGGCCAAGGAGGTGGCCGAACAGGTAATTAGAATTATGGCCAGCAGAAGCAGCAACAACAACAGTCCCAAAATTCACAACAACAACAACACGCAGGAGGAAGAGACCAATTTCAGAGGAACGGGGAGTTAAAGAGGTTGTGGAAATTAGCAAAGGCAGTATAATTATACACGTGGATGCTTTTATTGTGGTAAGCCTAGACATGTGCAGACAGATTGTTATAAGAAGCAGGCTGACATGCAAAATGGGAAATTGCAGCAAAACAACTATGCATCCTCGAGCAAAAACAATGAGGATAATGAAAGTTTGTTTGTTATGCAGCATGTCGTTAATGCCATGTTTGAAAATGTTGAAGCAGCACATAAAGATGATGTATGGTACGTTGATTTAGGTGCTTCGAACCACATGACAAGTCATGGGGAGTGGTTTCAAGGAGTTAAAAAACCTTGAAAGATCAGGTTTTGTAAAAATCTCATCCAATTGCACATGTTAGAAATGTGCCATTGTCTATGCATGATGGCAAAGTGAAATACCTTGTTGCAGATGATGTACTTCATGTTGTTCCAAACATAACAAAGAATCATGATTGAGTAGGGTTTACAGGTTCGGTTTAACCCTAATGGTTGTTATGTTGAAGACTTTAAAGACAAGTGCAGGTTTTGGTGTTGCAAAAGGCAACAGAGTGGGCAGAATGTTTACATTGAAGTGACATGCTTGAAGTGAGTGCTACGATGTTTGCAAATAGTTCACGAATTGTTGCAAACACAGACATTTGGCATAAAAGAATTGGACGTGAATGTGCAGAGAATGAAGTCTATGCAGACTAAAGGAATTGTGACAGGGCTGCCAAAGTTTAAAGTTGAAGGTATGCAGAAAATGCCAATTTGGAAAGCAAACAAAGCATGTATTTCCACGTGACAGAAATGTGAGCAGAAATGCACTGACATTTATTATGACCATACAAGGAAAGTGTGGGTATAGTTCATGAAGGAGAAGAGTGAGGTGTTCACTCATTTTCAGAATTTCAGAGTTATGGTTGAAAAGCAAACAAGGAAACATGTAAAGTGCCTAAGCTCAGATAAAGGGGGAGAGTACTTCTCCAATGAGTTCTCTGAATTTTTGAAGAAGAGTGGTATTCAGAGAGAGTTTACATGTAGATACACTCCGCAGCACAATGGAGTTACTGAGCGAAAAAATAGGCACATTGCTGAGATTGCATGATGATGGGAGAGAAGAATATGCCGCCACATAGCTATTGGACTGAGGCTATTTCTACAGCAGTTTACATCATGAACAGGACTCCAACTACAACCATACATGATGTAACTCTAGAGGAGAGGTTTAATGGCAGAAAACCTGATTTGTCTCATCTGAAAGTCTTTGGATGCATTGCATATGTGCATGTGCCAAATGAGCTAAGAACTAAGCTGGATCCAAAAGCTGAAAAATGTGTATTTATTAGGTATTCCCTTAAGCAAAAGGGATATAGGTGTTATAACCCTGCTACACGTTGAGGGTAAGTAGGGATGTTGTTTTTTATGAGATGATCAGCTCTGGTATGCTGCTGAAAAAGAAGCTGTTAGGGCTGATGTGAGTGGAAATGTGGTTGCATAGAATGCAAGTCAGCAATCACATCTTTGAGTGGACCAGGAGAGTCCTCATCTAATGGTTCAGTTGATAGAACATGGAGTGGCAGGCTGCATCATAATACCAGTCCTGCAAATGTGATTAGTACATCACATAAAGGCAAAGAGAAAGTGGTTGAGTCCCTTAGTATGCCTGACATTTCTGCAGGGCATTCTCATGTTGATGGAGATTCTAGTGGCTCAGAGATGAGCCTTGATGAGGATTTTGGGATACTAGCTATGAGAACACTTGGTGTAAAGAAGGCTATGGAAGCCATGAATGTAAAGCTGCAACAAAGATCTGGGAGAGTGAAGAATCCTGTGTAGAGGTTTACCTATGATGGTTATGTGGCACATCACTATGCATACATGGCAAAAGTTGTACAGGTTGTAGAGCCCGCATGCATTGATGAGGCTATTGGAAATGTGTGTTGGGAGAAACCTATGGATGAGGAGATGGATGCACTATATGGAAATGAGACTTGGGATTTTGTGCAATTGCTTGAAGGCAAGAAAGCCATTGGATGCAAGTGGGTGTACAAAGTAAAACATAACAGTGATGGAAGCATAAGCAAGTACAAGGGTAGATTGGTAGCCAAAGGATATGCGCTGACATATGGCATTGATTATGAGGAAACTTTCAGCCCAGTTGCCAAGATGGCAATAGTGAGATTGTGATAGCAGTGGTTGCATCAAAGCAATGGTCCTTACATCAGATGGATGTAAAGAATGCATTCTTGCATGGGGATTTGCAAGAAGAGGTGTATATATTGCAGCCACCTGGTTATGAGGATGTGAGTCACCCCGAGCATGTTTGTAAGTTGAAGAAAGTCTTGTATGGCTTAAAACAAGCACCAAGAGCATGGTCTGACAAGATTTCTGAATATCTTGTCACTATTGGCTTTCATGTAGCCAATGAAAATTTCTCGTTGTATGTGAGACACAATGATAGAGGGGTTGTGCTTGTTGGCATCTATATAGATGACCTGATCATTATGGGGGACCATGATGCAGAGATCTTTGATGTAAAGATCTTGCTTAGATAGAAGTTTGAGATGAAGGATCTGGGGGAGCTCAGATATTTCTTGGGCGTTGAGGTGATTAGGTCACCACATGGTATTGGATTACTGCAGAGACAATATGGCGTGGACATGTCCAAGTATGGTATGACAGGTTGTAAGCCTATCTCAGTGCCATTGATCAGAATGGCAAGTTGAGTGTGGATTCAAGAGAGATTTTGGAGGATTGTACTATGTATAGGTGCATAGTAGGAAACTTGATCTACATGACGATCACCAGGCCAGATTTGAGCTATGCTGTTGGGTTGGTGAGTTAGTTTATGCAGGTTCCTCGGAAGCCACATTTGGATGCATTGAGACGCATACTGAGGTAAGTGAGGTCTACTTTTCATTGATGCATGCGATTGAATGAGCCCTTCCAAAATATCATTTGCACATGTACGATACAGCAACAAGTTTACTGATCCTTCAAGTTGCGCATAAAAAGAAGTTTTAAGACTTTGAAGCATCTTATGAAATTTTCACCTTCGGATATCGGTCCTTAAATCTTCTGTATAACTCCACCTATACTAACAACAAACACAAAGTTTCCACTAGGATAGAATATCAAGCAATAGAGCTCTGTGTACCACTACAATTATTGTGGGACTATTGTTACCAGTATAAGTACTCTAGAAGTACTTTCATGAGGTTTCAAGTACTGTTACCAGTATAAGTACTCTGGAAGTACTTTCATGAGGTTTCAAGTACTTTGTAAGTTCTTGCAAGTACTTAAAACTTGATGTTAAAGTGTTTGTGAGTAGTTAAAAGTACATGAAAGAACTTTTAATGCATTTAAAAGTACATAGTTTTCAAAGTATTGTCAAAGTAATTACTTAGTACTATCAAATGAGAGTAATTGAAATAACTTTCAGAGTACTTAAAACAAATGATGGTACTTAAAAGAACTTGTGAGTACTTGAAACAAATGAGAGTATTGGACAAACTTTTAAAGTACCACGAGTACGTAAGTTTGAGGTACTTTAAGGCCCTATTGCCATGTTACTTGCATACTTCAAAGTACTTTAAAATACTATGTGATTAGTTTGAGAGAACTTTGAACATCTAAGAGTACATGGATGTACTTTCAGTACATTGTCAAACTGCTTTTAAAGCACTTAAAAATACTATGTGATTGGTTTGAGATCACTTGGAATATCTGAGAGAACTTGAAATAACTTTCAAGTGATTACTTGGATACTCTAAGTATTTTAAGGCTCTAGTAAAGTAGTACTAATACTTTAAAGTAACAAGTAATGTCAATCACACGGGACTCATCAAGAAAATGTATTGGATGCTTCACATGCACTTTTTGCCCTATCCTCTTCGTAGACACCTTTTTTGTTAGGGGGACACATGCCTCTAATGTCCAAAAGGCAAACACACGAGGTATTTGATCTCCTATGTGATAATAGTACTTTGTGTTGGTTGTCTTTGGCATGTATGCAGGGGTAACACGCCATCCTCTTCAAAGTACAGGCAAGATTTTGTTGCACTGAGGTTTCTTTTGTGGACACCCAGAAACTCAACTCCTTTTCTTAAACTTATGGGTTCTATAGGCAACATTGAGAAGCATCATTATAGCTGCTCTGTCTTAAAATAGAGGCACCTTCAACTACATCAATGTGTTGCAATGCTAAACAAAATAGCTTTTTCTATACCAAAAGCTTCTGGTTGTACATCCCTTAAATTGGGATGGATTAAGAGCTCTTGTAAAATTTGCATTCTAGTACATAAGTCTATCCCTTCTGTAAGCTCACACTAAGACTTCGCAACCACACTGCATTTTTTTCTGTCCTTCTCATCGAATGATCTATTGTCTTCGAGCCTTTTCTACACCTTGATTTTCTCTTGATGCTCCCTTTGCTTCAAAGCCCAACACTTCCATAGTTTTTGGGCACCTTTCGAATCCAAGGTCAATAGTCTGTGCACCTAGATTCTGCAAAGGATCTCCTTCTCCCATGGCATGTTCATGAGAAATGATGCGCTGTTCACCTTGATTATGCATATGCTGACCTTCGTCCATAGGCTGACCTCCTCCCATAGTCTGATCTCCTCCCATAGGCTAACTTTCTCCCATGACTTGCTCCATGTTCTCACCTGGAGTTACAAAATAGCTGGTAATTAAACTTGAGTGTGTCCGTGTGTGCTTGTATGTATACACAAGCTTGAGAGAGAGAGAGAGAGAGAGAGAGAGAGAGAGAGAGAGAGAGAGAGAGAGAGAGAGAGAGAGAGAGAGAGAGAGAGAGAGAAGCATTCACAACTCGGCAGCTCACCTCGGCCTTCCATAGCTAAGTAGGTTTCGCAAGAGAGTTAGAGATAGAATGAAAGCAGAAGGATGGAGGGAAGAATGAAGGGAGGGAGGGAATGGATATTGTCATGTACACACGTGCTGAAGAACTTACAAGATAGTACTTGAGTAGTGGTGGTGGGGGTAAAAGCCTCACTTCAAATTGAACTCCTTTTTTATGTGGTATAGTGACATTCTCTTTATTACCAAAAGGTTTCCCACTCCTTTCACCACTTCCAAAGGAGTGTCAATAAACACTCCTTTTTGGGCCAGCAACCCATGCTTTCACTCTCTATTCCTTTGGTTGGGCATGCATAGAATGTGATTTTAAATAAAAGCAATTTAAGGAAAGTATTATTTTAAAGAGGTGTGCGTACTTGTTTTCTAGAGGGGTGTGTGTATGTGAGAAAAATAGGTGAGTACTTGACATTAGATGAGTGGTTCGGTGGTGGGGACAACTAGACCCATGGTGATTGAACATGGCTAGGCTCAACAGATCGATCAAAGAACATTAGAAAAGAAAAAAAAGAGTGCCCCCTTGTGAGAATGAGTCATTGTTTAAATTAGATTTTAGAGAAACTTTATAGGAATCGCATACATTCCTCGATCGAATGATTTTTTCCACTTGAGCCTTGGGGAGCTGTTGGGATAGGCTAACATATGAATAATTTTAGAAGAGGCCCAAATGAAGTCGCTCCACCCTTAGGATAAGCCCTCCAATGTACATTTAGATTAGAACGATGGGGTGGGGGTCTTACAATTAGTATTAGAGCCTAAGTTAAAATTTAAACAAGAAACATATCCTCAAATTCCTTTTTCAAATGGCCAGACCATATCTAGCCAGAGTACTAGGGTTATACCATGAGGACGAGGAGATGATTGTACTAGGTGTAATTAAAGTGCTGATTTCACGAGGATTGCACTAGGTAAAATAATGTGTAGGTGTGTTGAAAACAATGCAAAGTAATCTCTCCTCTCCTTCATGAAAAATGTGTATATTTCATAGGGGATAGGGGCCTTTATATACTGAAAAATGATGGATGGTCACCTCACATGCTCCCCTAGATAATTCAAGGTTAGTAGCCCACCATATCGCATGCAACTAGATCAAGGAATGCATTTAACCATCTCTTTGATCTAATCCCCTTTGACATTAACTCCTACTATCTTATAAATA
Organism: Cibotium barometz; assembly: GCF_041138505.1. Taxonomy (NCBI): domain Eukaryota; kingdom Viridiplantae; phylum Streptophyta; class Polypodiopsida; order Cyatheales; family Cibotiaceae; genus Cibotium; species Cibotium barometz. The sequence continues at coordinate 26,128,639 of NC_141072.1, forward strand.
CACATCACATACACATACACACACACTCACACACTTAATTCACAACTAACCATTACCCTCACATCTTCTCCTAACTCCCACTAAAATTCTAAGACATAACCATTGGCCCCATACTAACCCCTATACCTACCCCTTTTTTAAACTAATCACTAATGTTTTTTCATTTTTGAGGGGGGATTTACAAAGAAAAGAGAGAAAGGCCTTACACATTATCTTTTGGTGATTATTACTCACTTTTATTATTAGTGTGCCCATACACATATTCAAATCCTTGTGCTTATATACACACTTAGCTAAAAACCTTATCATTTTTTATATCAAAATTAGAATTCTCTTAAAGTCTGTTTAAATTCTATGAGAAATTGATAAATAAATAATTAAATACTCTAAGAGAGTAAATTCTATCGTTTTATATTCACACGGTTTGTAAAAAAAAATTTCAAGAAATCTATCGAAGTCAAAATATTCAGATATATGATTAATTTATTCCTCTTTGGAATTAGTAACTAATTTAGAAACTAGTTAAGTGAATATTCAAAGAATGAAATTCAGTAATTTAGTAACTGAATTATCAAACCTTTTCGAGAAAGATAGTTCAGGAAAAATCTTATCAGACTCAAACCCTAAATCAGACTATGACGAAGACCAAACTCTTTTGTCAGTTTCGAGGAAAGAAGATGTGACTAGTTCAGGAAAATACACTCAAATCTCTCGCCAAATCTAAAACTAAGTTTGAGACCCTTAGAATTGATATGTGGATCAAGGTTACTGAATTCGAGGAATTCTGTTATGAAATTTAGAATTACGCCATCAAGAAGTTTTGGGGATACTGATTCAAGAAATACTCCTTGTATTCAAAAGAAAATCAAACTGAAAACTTGCATAGAAACCCTATTTTCTTAAAGGACTGACTTACGCCAGAATGCTGGAGGGAGCATTTGGTATATGTTTTTCTAAAGAAAGGTCGGTTGCAAACAGCTGGCAGGCGGGGACTGCTCAAAGGACAGCTCACGTGGCAAAGCCTGCCCAAGTCTTGACCAGCCTCGGCACGGTTAAAATGGTGTGCTTCCTACGATGGACGAGGGCCGATGAAGCGATCCCTGAGTGAAGTGCCAGGACACCTAAGGAGGATTCTGGAGGGTTCTGACTAGGCGATGCACGGGCTTGTGGTGTCTAGGACACCCATGCATATGTCGTGGAAGATATGTATGATGGACGAAATGATTATTGTAATATGTTACTGGATCTTGTTTTGCTGACTAGCTGGTCTCAACGGAGAGTCCAGAGTGATATTGGTTTTTGAGAAACAAGGGACTGGATGGAATTTTTGAGTTATGACATCTGTAACCTATAACTGTTTGTCAATGGATTGTTTTATAAGTTAAAGTTTTAAAGAGGAGTATGTGCGTATCTGTATTCGAAAGCAAAAGTTAAGAAAGGCATTCAATTATGGGTGGGTGAGTAATTGTCTGGTTCTACCAATTCCAGTGGGGTTGGGTGGTGGCTAACCCATGGGCCGGATGGGGTTAGGCTGGAATCAGTGGAGTTTTAATAAATGAAATCGAAATAATAGGAATACGCTTAGAACTCGAGTAGTTAAATAAAAACCTGAAGACTTTCTCAATGATTAGATCAACGGCTGTGCCTGATTTCGGTTAGGAAAAAAGCGTTGATTTCTTCACGTTAAGTCTGTAATAGTCTTCCTTCTATCTAGTTTAGTCAGGTGAAGGATAATTTAGTCTCTTAGCCCCGTTAGAAAATTCGTTATTAAGAAAATAAAAAAGGTGGAATCGTCCTCATTTTTTGGGCAAGGAAAATTTTCCCGGTTTTGGTTTTGGAATGACCACCAGATTAGTCTCGTGTCTGGACATTCAAGGGGGCGAGGCCCCGAATGCCTTGCGCAAGAGGAAACTACTTCCGCTGCTGCTAGCAAACGTGAATCCGCCGATGCGTAGAGGGGGCAGAGGGTCTCTCAACTGGTATCAGAGCGCTGTTGCCTAAAATTGCCTAAAATTTTAAAGTAAATCTGGGAATAATGTTTTCACTTGCTAAGATTATTGTGAAATGAATTCATAAATTGAAAACTCATAAATTGAACTGGATTTTTAGATGGATATCCCAAATTTGTCTAGCATTCTTGGACAGGATATGATCGCCTTTGCCTTCGAAAATCTCATCAACTCCGCTACAACCCGAGAAAGCAGTGAGACTCGCTCGTCACTTTGAGGATCTATACTTTCCTAATCTAGTAGAGCGACATCAGCATATGTGGCTCTCTGGAGGGTGAAGTATTAACGTTAATACCAATCAACGTTATAGACTCAAACAGAATATCTCGCTAGCCATGATCTTGATATGGCTAGGAGTTATTCATTATGTCCAACTCTATAATCACTCACCCCGAAATTTTAGAATTTCTTACCGTATTTTTAGACTTCTTAGCCACTTTATTCCTAGAAGAAGAATTATAGCACCATTATCAGTGATGAATCGTGTATATCATAGCATGTCTCCATCGTAGTATCGCCTTTTTATGCGTATGCGATTGAGGCAGTGACTTTTGGAGTCGAGACACTCTATGTATATATCAAAAACTTTTGAATTAATTGATGTTTTGTAAAAGATTCCAAATTGATTTCGTGGTTGTGAATATCGATTAATAAAATTATCAGAGTGAATCTTGTTTTTAAGAATTATGATGGAATATTTATTTATTTAAGAAATAAATCTCAAAAATTAATAGTCATAAATCTGATGACAAAGTTAAGCTGACAAAAATCTCGTTTTGTCAAAATCATGAGGCGCCCGAGTCGTGGTAGCAGTCAGATCCTCTTATCGATGAGATGAAGAGTTAGATCTAGACGTTCATAAAGCCCGCCTAATGCAGGACATTCTCATAGAATACTTAGATGATTTTGTTCTTGTTTCTTTGATGATATCCTGATTTACTTAAAGAATGCAGCTGACCATGAAGCTCACATCCGTAAATTTCTTGAGATTCTATGGAAGCACCAACTCTTTGCAAAAAAGAGCAAATGCACTTTCTCTGTCGACCATGCTGAATACTTGGGCTTTTTGGTATCCAAAGATGGAATTTCTCCAGATTGTGCAAAAGTCCAAGTAGTCATGGATTGGCCTGAACCAAAGACAATGAAAGAAGTTAGAGGATTCTTGGTATTAACTCATTGATATAGAATTTTTATACCTAAGTATGCCCTCATAGCTTCCCCCTGACTAATCTTCTTAAGAAGCATACCCCATTTCAATGGATTGTTTTATAAGTTAAAGTTTTAAAGAGGAGTGTGTGCATATCTGTATTCGAAAGCAAAAGTTAAGAAAAACATTCAATTATGGGTGGGTGAGTTGTCTGGTTCTACCAATTCCCATGGTTGGGTGGTGGCTAACCCATAGGCCGGATGGGGTGGCTAACCCATAGGCTAGAATCAGTGGAGTTTTAATAATGAAATCGAAATAATAGGAATACTCTTAGAACTCAAGTAGTTAAATAAAAACCTGAAGACTTTCTCAATGATTAGATCAACGGCTGTGCCTGATTTCGGTTAGGAAAAAAGCATTGATTTCTTCAAGTTAAGTTTATAATAGTCTTCCTTCTATCTAGTTTAGTCAGGTGAAGGATAGTTTAGTCTCTTGACCCCATTAGAAAATTCGTTAAGATAATCAAAAAGGTGGAATCATCCCCGTTTTTCGGGTAAGGAAAAATTTCTTGATTTCGGTTTCGGAATGACCACCAGATTAGTCTCGTGTCCGGACATTCGAGTGCGAGGCCGCGAGTGGGAACCCTGCCCCGCGCAAGAGGAAGCTACTTCTGCTGCTAGCAACCAGGAATCCAGTGCACGGAGGGGGCAGAGGGGTCTCTCAGCTGGTATCAGAGCGTTAATGTACAAAACATCAGCAGAAATTACCTAAAATTTTAAAGTAAATCTGGGAAATAATGTTTTCACTTGCTTAGATTATGTTGAAATGAATTCATAAATTGAAAACTCATAAATTGAATTCGATTTTTAGATGGATATCCCAAATCTGTCTAGCATTCGTGGACTCTCCCAGAGTCAGGATATGATCGCCTTTGCCTTCAAAAATCTCATCAACTCCACTACAACCCGAGAAAGCAGAGTGAGACTTGCTCATCACTTTGAGGATCTTTACTTAGGTTAATGGCAAGTTGAAGTGGCCAATACCAATGAATTAGGGTTTCCAAGTATCAAACCCTAAATCACTTCCAAAAATGTGGAAGATTAAGAGCTAATGCCAATAGTCACTCACCATTAATCTCCCAAAACTTGTTTGTCTTGTCAATGGTTGAAATAGAAGCCTATTGTTGAAGATTTGTGGCCCTTGAACTTTCAGCTTGACTCTTCCCTCATGCTCCATAATCCCCAAAGATGGCTTCAAAAATTGCTCATAGCTTGATTGTGGCACCTTGAGTAAGCATTATGAAAAATCAAGGCTTAGAATGCCATGATTATGTAGGTCGATTCTTGCAAAAAATGAGTGCATCCCTCTGTTACACACACAGCCAAATCCACCGATTATTGGCTCCATTATAAGGCATAATGCATATAATATGCCTACTTAGGCTTTGGCTAAGCTTAGCTAAGTTTCCTAAAAAGCTCAAGGCTCACATAGTTCATTAGAAAACATGGATTTATGCAAAAATGACGACTATGAGGAAGCGCAAATTTGGCCAACAAAAGTGATGGAAATGGGACTTTTTGGTGCTCTAATTGAAGAGGAGGCTTAGTACAATTAAAACCCTAAAGCTATGCTCTAAACGTAGAGATTGAAGCCCTAATTTCTCTCAAGACCAAGTAAGAAGAAGAAGAAGAACTAAAACATTTTGGATTAGCAGTTAATCATGGATTAGCAATTTTCCCCAATTTTGGTCCCGACATTCAAATTTGATAAGGCCATCGCCCAAAAAAAAAATCCACCATAACCCATAGCCCCCAAAAGCTTATGAAAATGTGAATTAAAAAGATTAAATCAAGTCAAAAAGGATCACCGTATCCCCATTTCTTGATCAATAAAATCAAGAAACTCAAGAAAACTCAAAAAATTTTAAAAAAAATTCCAAGAAATTTGATCAAATCAAAGCTCTGATACTAATGCAAGAAACTAGGGTTGGCCACTCAAGGCATGGAGTGACAACATGGGTGTGGGCCAATAAGAGCTCCAAGAAAAGTAATAGTCAAAATGATAAAAAGGTGTAATGCCCATGAGCCCTATGTGTCATATAGCCCAAGGCCCCCAAAAGTACACATGTAAATAACCCTATGTCCAAGTGCCTAGGCCTATTCCCCATGTGCATGTGCAACCAAATCTACTTCATTTTACAAGTGCCCTAAAACACATTGCAGTGGGGGTAAACCGAGGCTAAAATGTGCCCAAAACACAAATCCAGAGGAAAAATTGTAGTAAAAAATATTGCACACCACACATGAACCTCCATGCTTGCAAAGATAGGTCCCCAATCAAAGATATATAGCTCCCAGAGCTACCCAGCAAAGGGTGTTGTACCTAAAAAAGAAGGGGAAGAGATGATAATGCTCTTACCCCTGTACTACGTCCTTTGCCTTCATAGCTTCCTTTTCTTGCTGCTTAGCTCCTTAGCTTGAACCAAGATCTGATACCTTGAAAATATTGGGGGAGGTGAGAGAGCTTCAGCTCTTACAAGCATGCACACCCTCACATAACAATAGATAAGACACACACAAAGATGGAAGGCTGAAATCTTCTTCTTCTTCTTCTTACTCTCCAAAGAAGGCTATAAAAGATAAGTGAAAACTAACATAAGTAGTCCATAATGTGAACATGCGAAGTAGGTGAGCTATCAAGATAAGTATACCATAACTCGATTGGTGGACTAGGTAGGTGTAGTCCAGTTGTAGAATCACTAGCAAAGATCCATTATGTCAGCTACCAAACATGCCAGTGGTGTAAATGTGGAACAGTCATCTAGGTGCGTCATGAGTGAGCTTGATATCTCAACACCATGGGCATTGTGCAAAAATTGAGAACACGCTCAAAATGTCACTAACACTAACACTAACAACCATGACCTTAGTACTCATATTAGATATGGATGATATGATGCCAGTAGTTTTACAGGCTATTTGTTTTTATAGGCTGTGTGACAATCACTTTAGTTTACTACAGTAGTGCCAGCTCATGTAGTTGCATTCACACTATTGAGTGAACTTGTGAGAGTACTTTCCCTTATTGTATGTATTCTTATCTTTATGTTATGGCTATAGAGAAGAGAATGCAGCCATTTATAATCTTGTGAGTGTGTAAAAGTGGCCTTATCATGTCATTTCATTTTTACTTCACTCATTCTCATCAATCTACTTTGATTAATGAGAATGTGTGTATCTACACACTCTTATGAGTGTGTGTAAGTGACCTTATCATGTCATTTCACTTGTAGTTCAGTCATTCTCATTAATCTACTTTGATTGTTGTGCTCCTATCTATCTCTCCTTATTGTTGCTTGCTGCATCGATGGGTGTATTGCTTACTGCATCTATGGATGTATTGCTACCTTCATCTTCACTCCAATAGGTGGTATCAAAGCATATCCTCTTGGCTCTCACTGCCTTGTCATCTTCTCCTTGAATTTCACCTTTGATTGTCTTAGATAGAGTTATCCTCTTAGGTGGAGATGGTGGAAATGGTATACCCTATAGTGCTTTGTTAACTATGTTAATATTTTTTTTCACGTTTTGAGGCTTGTTCGCATGCTATAAGGTTCCCATAGACATCTCGAGGGAGTATCAGTTTGAATTACTTTTGTTAAATTTTAGATTTTCCACACTACAGTAGCAATATTTGGTGTGTCGATAGGGCCATCTTCATTATCTTAGATGTTGTAGCTTTGATCTCCTCTTTTCAAGAACTTCAAGAGCATCATCAACATTATTATCAATTTTTTCATTCATGCTAAGTATCATTTTCACACTTTATACTATGCAATTTTTCATTCACTTTGTAGGTTTCCCTCGTCTCATTAGTGATCTATTGGCAGCAACCATCTTCATTACATTCAATGGGCATTGACAATACTTGCATAGGTAGTTAGGATATTTACATTGTATATTAGAGATTAGATATATGTAGGCTAAAATGGCAAGTGCGGTAATGTATTTGGGATGCTTTCTGCTGAGGATAAGCTTGATGGGACCAATTACCTGTTGTGGTCATATATAATAAGTTAAAGGGCTTTAGAATGTTGTATTATTGGCATTAAGGTATGCCAGCATCATAGGATAGTGCAAGTAATTTGGATGGTGACACTAGTTTAAATGTAAGGGTGGCATATGTCTCTGCATCATGCCTCTCCCTACCTCCCACAACGGAACAAGCTAGGTGGGATGGCAGGGATGCACATGCACATGGTAGCACTCTCTTTAATACTCTCTTTAAAGAGTATTTTCTCATGTGAAACTACCAAGTAGGCTTGGGATGCGCTTTACTAGGTGTGTAATGAAGTATGAGTGGCCTACTGTTAAGCAGGTAGAGTCCGAGCATATTAATAAGGGAGATTTAATTTGCTATCAAACTTTGCCATTCTGTTACATGTGGGCTATGATTCATCAAGGATTCTTGACGTGTCATTATACATAGCAAGGATATCTTGGGTGATATGAATTTAATACTTATTGTTGTCAAGGATCGTTAACCGCATATACTGGTTAACACATTCCTATGACAACCATGACCGCACACTTATGTAATGGGCACCCGTGCTATATTGTAAATCCCATCATTTGATGAGGTAAATTTCATAAAGACGCTTCCAAATATTGAGCTTCAAAGGACAAAAAAGAGGATCTTGGTCAGTTGGCCAAACTATAGATAAAAGCCTTGTAACTATGTTTTGGGCACCTCAGGTCACTTACTCCTCGGTGGCCTAGTGGGAAAAGGCTTGGAACTATAAAAGCCAATTTCTCTTGTTTGTAACTCATTCTCCCATTTGTGCAATGGAAGTGGAGTTTTCTGTCTCCCTCTCTCTCTTGCAACTCTAATATAGCATGTGTGGTGTGCTTAGGGTTAGGATTTGGGAGTGATTAGTGCTAATCACTTGTTCTCTCTCTCTCTCTCTCTCTCTCTCTCTCTCTCTCTCTCTCGTGATTAGGCTAACCAACGCAATCCTCTCTCTCTCTCTCTAATCACTTGTTCTCTCTCTCTCTCTCTCTCTCTCTCTCTCTCTCTCTCTCTCTCTCTCTCTCTCTCGTGATTAGGCTAACCAACGCAATCCTCTTTTGGCAAAGATCCCACATGATCTTCACAAGAGAGCTTGCATCACCCGTTGGATTAGAGCAACTGCCTCGATGTGACAACGAGTGCGAGAGGATGGCAGTGATGAGCGGTTATGGTGGAGCTCTTGATTCATGCTCGAGCTCGGCAAATATGCAACTTTCCACACGACACATTAGGGTAGGGTTTCCTTAACATCTTTGGCACTGCTGGGAGCACCATCCACTACTTGTCCACGCCATCTTTGATTCGAATCCAATGGAGCCTCCATAGCTCGGCATCGGGTGGGCTCTTTGGCATGTAATTTTTTGATTTTTTGTTGTATTTTGATGTTTTGTTTAATTGTTTTTGATGTTTTTGTTAAGATTCATGTATAGATTTGTGTTTAGAGTAGGATTGCTACTTGAGTAAAAAAACTTGTGATTTGGGTGATTAGAGAGCCTAATCAAGAGGGTTTTTGCTTAAATCTAAACCATTTTTCTTAATTTTTTAGGTTAATCCTTTTTCTTTTGCTTAATCTCTTTGCATAGGTAGGTTAGAATTACTAGATAGAACACTTCAATGGCAAAAAAATCCAAAAAACTATAAACTAGATTTTCACTAATGATCACTAACCTACTGGTTAGTGTGATTAGTGGACTTAAAGAGAGCAAAAAACTAAAAAATTGAGCTAATTGCTTGCAATTAGACTAATTGGAATGGCATTAGTGTTCTAAACACTTGCCTTGACTCAAATCTATGCTTACTTCACTCCAATTAGGCCTTAATTAGCAAGAAGTAGCACTAATTCAATCTCTTTTATCTAATTTTTTCTCTTTTGAGTGGATTAATTAGTGACCCAGGGTTGTTGCAAGATCAGGGTGTCCAATTTATGTTACACTGGGAAAATGCTTGGAGAGAAAATTTGGGGAGGCAAGGTACTTCAAATGAGATCAAGCAACTAATAGAAAATAGACATGCACTCAAATTAACTGAATACAACTTAAATTAATATAAATTAGTCTAATTAATCAAAAATACGATGAAATGATTAAGAAATGATCTTTTCATACTTAGAGTGATCTTAGGAGTAATTTGAGAGCAAAGAAGAGAGTTAAGGATTGATTAATAGTGGAATTAAGAGAATTAATCTTTAGTTAAGCTAGAGTGTCTCTAAATTAGTCAAAATTTACTAATTTAGAGGTAGCCTCTAACTTTAGCCCTTTCCCACCTACCTAGCATTAATGAGGGGGTCTTAGTTGTCTCCCACTCACTTCCCTTCAATTTGAAATTGAAATTAAAATTCCATGTAAGATTCCTCCCTCCATCTTTTGAGGTGTAAAGGTGTAAGAACCTCCCCTTCTGTTCTTGTAATTATTCCCCTCTCTGAAATAGAAGAAAGATCTTATTTTACCCTGTTTTATCCTAGAGAGAGAAAATATTTAGAGAGAGATAATTCAAAATTGAGATATCTTTGGATATAAAAAACCTCCTAGTGTCTAAAATGGATTCCCTTGAAACAGAAGTTCAAAATGAACTTTCCAATGTGCATTAGGAATTAATTGAAAATGTGTATAAGGGACCTTAGCCTAAGGGTCTACATTTTCAAAAAAATTTGGATTATGGTCCAATTAAGGTTCCGATGGGCCAATTGGATTGATCCAAGTGTTGGGATGAGATAAATCTAAAGAATAAAAGAAAAAACCCAAAATTGAGTAAATGCTCACATAAGATGAAGAGTTGATTGAGTACAAGGTTTATTAGTTGAAAAATTATGAGATATTACTAAAAAAAGAGATATTTTAGAATAATGATGCATTTTTTACACCTTGGTAAAGAAAGGGAGACTCTTGAGGTAGGCGCCTCTTTCACATGTGTGGAAAAGTTTTAATTCGAAAAAATTGTGATATTTTTATCTCTCCTCTCTCTTGGATCAATCCAAATCAAAAAGGGAGCCAAATTGGTCCAAATCTTATCCAAATTGAGTCAAACTAAACCTGGAAAATTCTAGAACCCAGTTGGACTTGGTTAGTGGCCTCCCTCACCTATAAATAGACCCTCAGTCTTTTGTAAAAAAAATATTAGAGCTATACTATGCCAGTATTATATTAAAATAATCATATTTTCTATTATCCCTTAAATTTTTCTCTCTCTTGGGAGCTTGGAGCTCTCTCTCTCTCTACAACTACTCTTGGAGTTTCTCTTCTCCTCTTGGTGGACAAATTGATTGGTCGGGGGCTTCACTGCTAATAGAGAATCAAGCCAAACTTGGAGGTAAAATCAATTTTTATGGTTTTTTCCAATTTATCTCAATAACTTTCTTCTTCTCAACCCCTCTCAAGCTTGAGAAGCTTTTTAAATAATTATTTTAATTCAAATCAAGCTTTTTCTTAAAGCCTTAATGCTTAATTAAGAGAAAGTTAACCTTTATGCTTAAATTATAATGCTTTCTTTAAGTAAATCTCTCTCTCTAAAAGAATAGCCATCTTTATGGCTAAATCCCTTGAAAAAGGATGCTTCTCAATGATAGTGTCTTAATTCAAAGCTAAACTCTAGGCTTGATAAGCTAGAGACTAAGAAAATGATATTTTGATGATTTTGTATTATTAAAATAATGGTAAATTCTTTTAGATTGTTTATGAGTAGTTGAAAACTACTCTAATTCATTCTAAATGGGAAATGGATTATCCTAACAATTTTTGAAAAAAAATATTGAAATTAGCTTAATCTAGTGAGATAATCATAGTTATGTTTATTTTTATGTGGTTAAAATTATGATTTAAATTCATAGTTTGATTTTAAGCATAAAAGAGGAACCACTATCATATTTTCATTACAAGCTTAGCCACGAAGCTATGGCAAAATTTTTAGAAAATAATACATATCTTATTTTTATGCATAATGCTAAAAGAGGAATTCCTACCATATTCTAGGATTGGACATCCTATGCAAAAAGAATGATTTTCATCATATTCATGAGAAATACTTTTTTTGTAATTGTGCATATGAGAAAAGAGTAAATTTTGGTAAATTTATTTTTATACAAAAAGAGGGATTCCCATGATATTTGAGATCAAAGTAATTAAAGGGTAAAAGAGGAATTTTTGGCATAATCCAAATTATGAGTATTTATCAAAAGTGAAATTTTGAGCATTATTAATTTTATTGGGAAATATGGGTAGAATTGATTTTTGTAAATCCCATGAATCTTTTACTCAAAAAGAAGAATATTGAATATATTTCACTTGAGAAATTTGAGAAAGAATATGAAAATATCCTGATTCCGGAGGCACCTCAGAATCAACCTCTAGTCAAGATTTGAATGCCGAAGAGCAAAACCCCCCACAGAAGAAGAGAGGTAGGAAACATGCAATGGATGTTCATAAAGAATTGAAGGTCTCCCTAGCCAAGCTTGCTGGAGGACACGCATGATCTAGATTGAGACCGGATGTCGGGTGTACAAGGAATGGTGTAGATGATGTAGGAAAGCCCACTCCAGAATGAGCATGTTGTAATTAATCCAAATAGCACAAGCCTGGTCAGGAAGAGACAAAACATTGTAGGAGATGAAGAGCCAATAGGCAGTGTGAAGATGATTCAAGAAAGGATGCAAGAGTGCCAACTGGGGCCTTTAGCCCAAAACATTAAAAACATCTTGAAAAAAAACTTGAAAAATATTCGGAGCAAGTCTGTGTAACAGAACCAACATGAATTTGGATGGAGGGTTAGGACGTTTGGATCTAGCTCCATCATCAGGAATCCTGATGGAGGGTTAAGACGACCGGATCTGGCTCCATCATCAATATGACATAATGAATTTAGAATGGTAAGAAATTGGTCAATTCAAATACATCAATTTTTAAAGTATTGTCTTGAAATATGATGTCAATGGAAAAATGATATTAATATTGACAGGCATGAGAGGGCTGGAGGAGACACTCAACTACTACGGATACTATCAAAACACATGTAAGACCGAGTGAGAAGGCATGAGGTCCATAGGAAGCCCAACGAGGTCCCGATCGTAATATTGATATTAAAAGAATGAGGCATGAGAGGGCGTGGGAGACGCTTGATGAGGATACTATCGAGACGCGTGTGAGAAGGCATGAGGTCCAGAGGAAGAACCAGTTGAAGATCCCTACTGAGTGGCTTATAAGTCTCGGATAAAGAGGCATGAAAGCTAGAGGAGAAAGCTCAGTGAGATACTTGTTGCTGAGATGCCCATAGGACCCAATGAGGAGGCATGAGGTCCGGAGGAAAAGCTCTCTGAGGTCCCTACCAAGTTGCCTAAAAGGAAAAGAAAAAAAAATGAAAATATTAAAATCATAAGAAAATGATGTAATGATTTCTAGAAGGTAGTTACTTGTTAGATGTTGTAATTTTAGTACCGACTCACTTTACGGACTTCTAGAGATGAAGCTCCATGGAGACAGATGGTTGCACACTTGAGTGTCTATGGACGAGATTCTTCATCCGCATATACTTGTTTGTGGATTCTTCATCAGAGTGATGGAAATCATCATCCCACCATCTCCTTGGTCTACCATCAGTTTTATGTGGTTCTACATGATATATTGATGACTTGAAATGGCTTGCATTATACCTTTGAGTAGCCACTCATTCACATATTTTCATGATGTACTTAGCATTAATAGGAGATAATACACCCCCAACTAAACAAAGGGAAGAGAGGTGTTGATTATGGTGTGAACACCTCCTAGCATTTAGGCATTATCTTGTGAACATCTCCTAGCCTTACTAGCATTATCTTAGGCTAATGAGTTGTGGGATTTGGCCATTAAAAGATATCATATCAAGAAGTGTTTACAAGAGGGCTAGTGGGGGGAGTTAGGATCTTGTGGAGATTATGGGAGTCCAATAGTCACATGGGTATCCCAAGAGTCGTATGGTTGGATGGCTATATAAAGCCCCTCTTGTATGCAAATTGTACATGAATCTTGTATGCAAATTGGATACACAATTCACAAGATGATAGATATGGAATACACTATGATGTTTTGCTTATATCTTTATCTTGTGTCTTTTATCTTGTTCTTGATCCATGCCTCCTACTCCATGCTTATTTGTACATGTGTAATCCATGGCTATCTGTGTAGGAGCATGTGATTTTCCCCATGTTAGAAATACTAAAGAATGTTTCTTGGGTTAGTCCCCATCTTATCTCTATTATGCACTGTATAGTTATGCATATTTCTTGTCCAGTCTGTGTTAATTGCATTCCTGTATGGACGTTAAATCCTATCAAGATCACGAGTTGTTCCTGTCTGGATGTGACTCCTGTCCAAAATTAGGATATGAAGCTATTCCTATCTAGACGGATCAAGATACGGAGCTATTCTTATCTGGACGGATCAGGATACGGAGCTATTCCTATCTGGATGGAGTAGGAGTTGTTCTTATCTAGACATGAATCCTGTCCGGAATCATGATGGACCTACGAACTAACCTCTATGCAGTCACAATTAACTTCCCCAAGCTAAGGTAGACCGACAACTCAACACATCAGTGTTAGCTTGTTGCATTGGGCACAGTTTTATTAGTCATCGTTCGTCCAGAGCCAACTAGGTGGGTCCAGAACCACACAAGTGCCAGATCTTGACTGGACACTAACAATACGACATACTCACAAGTGCCAGATCTTGACTGGACACTAACAATACGACATACTCACATTGCGGCCAATGCACTACCTTGATGTCACTAACATCCCCCTCAACACACAAAAGGTGACAATATAAGGCATCTAGCTCATATTGTAGTGATGTCAACCCCCCAATGCACCACGTCCCCTCAACACACAAAAGGTGACAATATAAGGCATCTCGCTCATATGGACACAAAAGAGTGTATGAAACCGCGTGGGCTAGTAGGCCTCTCATTGTTCCCACTAAGGGAAGGAACACATCATAGTAGAGTTGGAACTCCACATGGTATTCGACAACAACATGTGTCACATTGGTGGGAGTAGTGCACAAACCATGGCTCACATCAATCAAAAGATCTTTGCATCATCCACATCTAAATGTTGTCTCCTGAAGGAACCACTTCTAAGAGTGCATGGTGCGATGAGAAGAATGCAAGAGGTAGCTCTCATCTGGCCTACCTTGTGGGGTCTACATATGGTTGCTACAATAGCGTGATGAGTGGCCAATGCATCTAAAGTATTCCTCTTCATGATTGGATGCATATGCAAATACTATTGAGAACCTCAACACCCCCTCTCCTCTCTCAACGCTCAACAATCCTAGCGATAGCTCTACACTGGGCTAGGTTAGGATGGTCAATAAGGGATTTGAGAACAACAGATTGTGACAAGATAGTGAGATCCTGAAAAAAGTTGTGACTAATCTTGAACACATGATGGTGTATGGTGACTAATCTTGAACACATGGTGGTGTATGGCTAGCTTGCTTATGGTGGCTCTTGCATCCACACTCTCACTAGGAGGAGGAGGAGGAAAGGGAGGTTCACACGCTTCATCGAAACCAAGGGATCCAATAATAGGGAGAGGTGGAGGAGGTGAGGGTGGTGGCAGTGGCTCACCAACTTTAGAGGGTACCTGTTGGTGTGCTCTCCACTCTATTTTTCAATCACAAGCTATCCTTTTTCTCTTGACTTCTTGAGCCTCTTGAGTGAGGGATTTCCTATTCCTAACTATCAGATTTACTACTCCTATTACGACTTTGTGAGCCCATTCTCTCTAACATTCTATGAAGACTAGACATCAATATATGTTTGAATGAAATGAGCATAGAAGTGTGTGCATTTATAGGAAACAACACTCTATTATCTTGCATTGTATTGGATATTCTAATTTTCAAGATAAGATTTTTCTTATTCAATTATATGATTATGGATGGATAGATATATATTTTTTAATTAAATATACATGATATCTTTGGTTAGATTTTTAAAATGGGGAGGATTTTGATTTAATATATTTTTAAAATAAATATATTTAAAATAATAATTCTAAAAAATAAAAAAAAATCTTTTTAAAAAGAAAAATATATAAAATATATTTTTATTATTCAATTTATATATATTATTTATTTTTAAACCTGAAGAGAAGGTAACTCTAATAAAGATAAAAGCATTCAAAGACTAGAACCAGGATGTAAGGAAAGTCATGTATTAGCTTTCAATCAATGTAATGGACACTATGATAGGGCATATACAGGATGCAACACTCCAACAATTGCATGGGAAAACTGGTAAAGATGTTCCAAACAAACACAAAGGCACGGACGTTGCAGCTAAAATAGGCTGCATACAGTGGAGAAGAAGAATATGTTCCCATAACTTAGTGAGCATCTATTTAAATAGGCTTGGTAAATAACACAAGCCATTTAAGACCTCCATTGCTGTAAGAGAGAATGTTCCCAATTTTCGGGATTTGGTATCTATGTTAATCATAGAGGAGAAGTCTTTAGATGAAGACTCTTCCTCTAAAAATAAGAACACTTCAAAATAGGCCTTCTACTCAAACTCAAGTAAAGGTAGGGTAGAGGTCGTGGTTGAGGCCAAGGTGGTTGTTTTGGAAATCAAAATTATAGGATAGCAAGCAATCCACTAATTCCAATAGCAACAAACACGCACAAGTGGAAGAGGCTATTCTCAAGGAAGGGGGAGCTAAAGAGGCCAAGGCAATTAGCAAAGACAGCAACAATTGGGATCAAGTTGTTCAAAGGATTCTTTTTATTGTGGCAAACCAGGTCACTTTGCAACAGAATGTTACAAGAGGCAAAGTGAAAAAAAGTGGAAGGTTGCAGCAAAACAATTATACGTCTTCAAGCAAGTAGGCTAAAGATAGATGTGCGTAGTTGTTTTTTATGCAGCACGTTAAATTTAGTGATTGTAGATGTATCCACAAATGCTGATGATGTATGGTATGTGGATTCGAGAGCCTCTAACCACATAATTTATCATGGTGAGTGGTTTAGATATGTCAAAATTTTAGAAAAACTAGGTTATGTAGAGACAAGGGATGATAGGGCTCATCCTATTGCTCACATTGGGAATGAGCCATTGGGAATGTGCCATTGGCTATGCATGATGGCAAGATAAGGTACTTGGTTGATGTACTTCATGTTCCTAACATAACAAAGAATTTGATTTTTGTTGTTGGGCAGATGGGGTTGAGCAACATTTGCAAGTACACTTTAACCCTAAGGGATGCTATCTTGAAGACTTCAAAAACAAATGTCATTTGGCTACAAAGAACAAAAGAGTGATCACAATGTTTACTTTGGATGTAAGCATGCGTGAGGTGAAAGCTGCTATGTTTGCACAAGGTGCAGGTGTTGTGGCCAATATAGATATCTGGCACAAACGTATTGGTTGTGTGAATGAGTAGTGATTTAAGTCTTTATAGAATTTAAAAATTGTTATAGGTTTGCCAAAGTTTAAGGTGGATGGAATGCATAAAGTATGTGAAGCATGTCAGTTTGGAAAGCAAACAAAGAATGTATTTGCACATAATAGGAACGTGAGTAAGAGAGAATTGATGTGGTGCACTCAGATGTATGGGGCCGACAAAGGTGGCATCAATGAGGAATGATGTTACTATGTATCTTTCATTGATGATCACACAAGGAAGGTGTGGGTCTATTTTATGAAAGAGAAGTGTGGGTCTATTTTATGAAAGAGAAAAGTGAAGTGTTTACTCACTTTCAAAATTTTAGAATTTTAAAATAGGTTTGCAATTTAAGTACCTAAGGTCAGATGGAGTGGGAGAGTACTTCTCCAGTGAATTCAGTGAGTACTTGAGAAAGCAAGGAATTTAGAGGGAATTCACATGTAGGTACACTACGTAGAAAAATGATTTTGCTAAGAGGAAGAATAGGCACACTGGAGAGGTTGCTCATGCTTTGATGGTTGAGAAGATCATGCATCACCATTATTGGGCTCAAGTAGTTGGCAACTATAGTTTACATCATGAACATGACCCCCATAGCGGTAGTGCATGGTGTCACTCCAAAGGAGAAGCATACTGGCAAAAAACTAGATTTGTCAAACTTGAAGGTGTTTGGATGGATACATTGCATATGTACACATTCCTAATGAGCTACGTAGTAAGTTGGATCCAAAGGCTGAAAAATGTGTGTTCATTGGTTTTTCCCTTGAGCAAACAGGGTACAAATATTACAACCCTATCACACGTGAGATAAGGGTGAGCACAGATGTTATCTTTTTTATTAGATGATTAGTTGGTATGATGCTAAAAAAGACTCAATTAGGGATGATGCATAGGAGTAGGTGGTTGTGCAGAATACAAGTCAACAATCACAGTCATTAAGTGGACTGAGAGAGTCATGTAGCAATGGGTCTATTGATAGACCATGGAGTGGCAGGCTATGTCAAAAAACTAGTCTTACAAGTTTTGCAAGTGCATCACATAAAGGTACAGGTTCTGCAAGTGCATCACATAAAGGTAAAGAGAAGATGGATGAGTCTCTTGGTATGCCTGACATTTCACATAGGGAATTCATATGTTGATGGAGAGTCTAGTGGCTTAGCACAAATCCTTGATGAGGAGTTTGGGATTCTAGCTATTAGGACACCTGGTGTAAGGAAGGAAAAGTTAGCCGCAAGAACACCAGGGATAGATCCAGGACCACATAGATCTAACAAGGTCAAAATTCATGTTCAAAGATAATGTATTATGGTTATGTAGCTCACCATTATTAATACATATGGCAAAGGTTGTGCAGGAGGTTAAACCCACATGTTTTGAGAATGTTGTTGGGCATGTACATTGGGAGAAAGCCATGATGAAGAAATGGCTACATTGGATGCAAATAATACATGAGAATAGGTGTCTTTACCTAAGGGTTAAAAGGCTATTGGATGTAAGTGGGTGTACAAAGTGAAGCACAACAACTCAGATGGAAGCATTAGTAGGTACAAGGTGAGATTGGTTGCCAAAGGTTATGCTGCTCAGACTTACGAGCATTGATATGAGGGGACATTCAGCCCCATTGCGAAGATGAAAACTATGAGAGGTGTTATTGCAGTGGGGTTACATCAAAAGGCTAGGTTTTACATCAAATGGATATAAAGAATGCATTCTTACATAGTGAGTTGCAAGAAGAAGTATATTTAGAGGAATAGTCACTTGGTTATGAGGATTTAAGTCACCCAGATTATGTGTGCAAGCTACGTAAAGCCTTATATGGCTTAAAGCAAGCATCAAGAGCATGGCATGATAAGATTGCAAAGTATCTTATCATCATTGGCTTTTATATAGTAAATGTTGATGTATGTGCGAAAGAGTGATAAGGGGATTGTGTTTATCACCATCTATGTGGATGACTTGATTGTTGGTGGCAGTGACAATGAAGAGGAAGTTGAGGATGCAAAGGGTATCCTCACGAAGAAGTTTGACATGAAGGATTTGGGTGAGATGAGATACTTTCTTGGCATTAAGGTCTTAGGACAACTGAAGGCATATGGCTATCGGAGACAATATGCATTGGACATGTTATGGTATGGCTAGCTATAAGACCATTTCTATACCATTAGATCAGAATAGCAAGCTAAGCGCAAACACAGGTGAGATTTTGGAGACTTCCACTATGTATAGGAAGATAGTCGGCAGTTTGAACTGCACATTTGGGTTAGAGAGTCAGTTTATGGAGGTTGCTTGGAAGCCACATTGGGATAGTGTGAGGTGCACACTGCGCTACATGAGGTCCACAGTGGTATATGGTCTCTTTTATGAGGATGGTTTATGGATGTGGTGATATAAATTAGGCTGATAGCAGCTTGGATAAAAGATCTACTAATAGGTTTATGAAGCAGCTAACGATTGCCTTGTCGAGTACAAAGGCAAAGTACAGGGGTGCTACAACGACAACATGTGAGGTAGCTTAGTTACGTAAACTCTTAGAACAAGAGAGCAAGCTAACTCTAGGTGCAAAAAGGAAAGATGGCAAACATAATGAAATGGAAATGAAGGAAATAAAATCAATGAACAAGTACTTACATGTAGACCAAGATAGCTTAATTTGATGGATGTGACACACAAGCAAGTACATCACTCTTATAGAGTGAACACACACACTCAAGTACCATATGCTTATGGGATAACTCCCAAAGTGACATGTGGCACTCTCTCACACAAAGACTCATAAACTAGTTCTTAGTACACACTAGAACACACTCTTTGACTATGATTTCTCCAACATCCCCCCTCAGAGCAAAGAGTGTGAGACCCAATATTCAAGGAGTAAACCAATCCCCCCTCCACCATAATACTCTGCAAAGAGCCAGTCCAACTGACCAACACCTCCCATGTGTCAATGACTACTCATTTAGCTTGCGAGACGACCGACAGTGAGAACCATCACTCGTCACCCCCCTCTTACTCTGAACTGGGTGTCAATACTTCATATCAAAGTAAAAAACAATACACATTTTTGGGGGGCAACCCAAAGCAGAGGACCCTTATTGACCATCACACATCACACTGTTTATTTCATTCATTTTATGCATAATGCAAGGGCAGAGCACCCATACACACATAGAAGAAATTAGAAACAATTATCTTTGTCATCCTCATCGAGGGTGACATGGGCAAAAAGTGCATGATCTTCGAGAAGCTTGTCTGGTGGTTCATCAGCAACAACAAGATTAGCATAGTGTTGTTCTTGTTCTTTCTCCTTCTTCTTGAAGCAATTGGCTTCAATATGACCTTTCCGCTTACAGTATCTGCATATGATGTTCTTGTTGGCTTTTCGTCTGTTGTGGGAGATGAGAGCTTCTTCAGTTGCCTGCGAAAAAAGTAGAATCCTTGTTCTAGCGATCTTTTTCAAGAAGAAGAGCCACCATATCATCAAATGTGGTGGTAGCCAACCTAAGTACTTCAAGGGAATTCTCAAAACAAGAGATCCCTTCCATACTCTTCATCATCAAGACCACCATTTTATCCTCATCGTCTGGAGGGAATTTTAAGCTTGGACAGTTGTTGCACAAGAGATTGCAGTTTTGCTAAATGATCACAAAAGTCATCATTGTCCTCCATTTTCAACTTATAAAATTGCAGCTTCAAATGTCGATTTGAAATCCACATGATGAATTAAGGAATCCTCCAAGCAAAGCCCAATGATAGCAATGGCTCGGGCATTTCGTTGCTTCCACACTTTGGGTTGCTGAAGATCGTCAGTAGCATCTACTTCATTGTCGTCAATCACATCCCATACTCCTTCTTTCATAAGGAGCAGCTGCATCTTGGTTTGCTAGGTGGGAAATCCTTCCCCCTTAAACTTTTTGCCCATAACAGATGTGGAATGGAGTGATGTCATGGCTCCGAGTGGCTGTGAGGTCGGTGAAGAGGAGTAGAAAATCATATCTGGGTCTCGACCTTCTTGATCAGGTTGGGCAGCAATCTTACTTCAGCAATGGTGACTTGAAGGTAATGGAACCACCAAATGGCCCAGCAGCAGACAATCAGCAAATCCCTCTTTTGACATTCACAGAAACGGCCTCTACATGCAGCTTCTGCAGGTTGCAATTAACTTGAAGAAACATGAAGAGCAAGGTTGCGCTGAACGTCCGAGCAAGTCACTACCCTAGCTCCATGCCTCTCAAAGCTCACCATCAAAACTAGCACACCCACCATTACTTTGAAGGATGCCATCGCCACGACAGGCTCTTCTGTGCATAGTCCTTCTTCGACACAGGCGTTGGTTGTGTAGGCGCGTTCAGCAAAAGCTACACTGAACTAGAGAAGTTGCACTTCACAGGTGTCAAACCATGGCATTCAGTGTAGCAAAAGCTGCCGATTCACAGGTCTGGAACATGATGATCAGCAAAAGCTGTGCTATGATGGTCTGTCAGCAGCATGAGCGCCAGCAATAGATGATGATCAGCAGAAGCTACGCTATGATGGTCTACAGCAGCAACAACGCGCCAGCAAACGGTTCTTCACATAGCCGCAAAGGAGAGGATGAGGTTGAGGGGGATGAAGCTATGGATGAGGATGACACTATGAGGATGAGGATGAAGCGATAGATGTGGGGCCACTTGGAGATGGACAACCAAAGGAGAAAGACCAACTTCCATTTGTGGGTCGGCCTTCACCCCCAAAGGTTGCCCATGGAGAAGCATGGCTTTGATACCATGTTGGAACAGGAGAGCAAGCTAACTCTAGGTGCAAAAAGGAAAGATGGCAAACATAATGAAATGGAAATGAAGGAAATGAAAGCAATGAACAAGTACTTACATATGTAGACCAAGATAGCTTGATTTGATTGATGTGACACAGAAGAAAGTACATCACTCTTATAGAGTGAACACACACATCAAGTACCATGTGCTTATGGGATAACTCCCAAAGTGACATGTGGCACTCTCTCACATAAAGACTCATAAACTAGTTCCTGTACACACTAGAACACACTCTTTGACTATGATTTCTCCAATATAAGCTACTTGGACATTTGGGGCTGCATGTGGACAGGCAAGTTGTCATCTATTGTGTGACAACCTTAGTAGCATACAGTTGGCTAGGAACCCAGTGTTTGATGTTGAGAAATGTGGTGCCATTGAGCACACAAGGAAGAGATAGGGAGTGAGTTGAGTAAGCCAAAGAAGATATTGTCTAGCAAGAAGCCACATGAGCAAAGCTAAATTATCCCACATTGATGTATAAGCCCCAGGGTGTACCTCCTCATATAAAAGGGGGCCATTTCAAGCAATGGAAAATGAAGCAAGCTCTCAAGCCTTTTTATGAGTACAGGTCTCAATCTTGTAACCTAATTTTGCATGAGTCTTAAGCTTAGTTAACATAATCTTTTCATCATTATGTGTGTAATTAGACTACACCCACCTTAGGTTAGGTCACACTAATCTAGTTTAGGATTTAGGATTAGGAAGCATACCATAGCCAAGCTTGAGGTGCCATGTATGATTTTTGACATGGTTTCAAAGCACATCCTCTCCTCATGACCCTCTCCATGATATTTCTCTCAACCCACTAAACATCATTAGCATTAATAATTGCACTTAGTTCATTAATCCCAAGCTTATCCATCCAACCCCCTTTGTGGCCCAAAATGAAAAGGCTTGGAATTGCTTATCCTCTCCACCATTTTGAAAATCCTTCTAGCCACATATTGCTCACACTTAGGCACCAATCTCACCAAGCGAATTAGACGAATTCGTGCCATGTAGCTCGTTATTAGTGAAATTCACCCAATTGGTTAATTGCTTCATTCATCATCTCTACTTCAAATTAGATCAAGCCCTTCTAGGGGTAGTTTAGAAATGCTAGGAGTCTATAGGTGAAATATCAAGCCATTCTATCCATAGGTGCAACTACAGCAAGCACAACTCCAGTCGACTGATTTTCTACAAAAATCAGTGTCTTTCAACGTTTTGTGCTGAGTTTTTTGGCTTGGACCACTCCATCTCATCAAGAGCAACAATCTTATGCAAAAATCCCCATCAAATTATTCTCACACATGCTCAATTTGATCCTCCAAATTCAAGCCCTGTTAGTCAAGTCTTAATTAGTCAATTAATAATAAATTGATAATAATTAACAAAAATTGAGATTATCACTCATACATTTGGGTTGTATTAACCTAGTATGAGCATCAAACTTCATCATTTGACATTTGAGTTAGTGTTGGAAAACATTTACGCCATTTTCATTGTAAATTGTATGAGACTAGACACTGCTTGAGAATATCTTGGGTAAGACCTTCCTAATGGCATCAAGCATCACACAACAAGTCATATTGAGAGGTTCATTGGGGAAAAGACAAATCCTTAAGGTCAATTTAAATGGGTACACACATGTGCATACACATCATAATCAAATCATAGATTCATCAATCACTCTTCTAAGTATGCCAAAAACACACATGCATGGCCACACATGAAAGTATATGAAATGAAGCACAAATGGAACTTGAGGAGGAATAATCAAAGCATCAAGCACAAGAGGCAACAAAGACAAAGTCTACACCAAAGTTACAATGAAGAAGACAATGCCAAAATGTGGACATGAAGACAAGCAAGGACAAGAAGTCAAAGAGCCAAGAGTCAAGCCAAGAGCCAGGGAGCATTCAAAAATGCAAAGGACACGACATCGACATGAAGCATGAAGGAAGAAACAAGGGATCTTCATCAAGAAAAAGCAAGGAGATCTCGAGCAAGTAACAATAATGAGTAACAAATGAGATACCAACCACTACCCTAATGTAAGCAATCCACTGAATAAGTAGGCAAATCTAGGTGTTTGTAAGCACGCTTTACCACCAAAGAGTACCAGAGAGAACCTAGGGGAAGTGATGCAAATGTAAACATTCCTGACCACCGCGTAGCTAATCAAGCACCCAGGGGGGAGATGTTCCATGTCCAAGTCCAAATGTCAATCCACCTACTACCTACATTAAGGGGGGGTGTTGAGAAATGTGGTGCCATTGAGCACAAGGAAGAGGTAGGGAGTGAGTTGAGTAAGCCGAAGAAGATATTATCCAGTAAGAAGCCACATGAGCAAAGCTGAATTGTCCTACATTGATGTACAAGCCCAAGGGTGTACCTCCTCATATAAAAGGGGGCCATTTCAAGCAATGGAAAATGAAGCAAGCTCTCAAGACTCTTTATGAGTACAAGTATCAATCTTGTAACCTAATTGTGCTTGATTCTTAAGCTTAGTTAGCCTAATCTTTTCATCATCATATGTGTAATTAGACTGCACCCACCTCAGGTTAGGTCACACTAATCTACTTTAGGGTTTAGGATTAGGAAGCACACTATAGCCAAGCTTGAGATGACATGTATGATTTTTGACATTTCATGTGTGGAACAAACACATAGAGGTCCATTATCACTTCATCAAAGAGAAGGTCTTGGCATGAGATGTTGATCTCATGTATGTCAGCACAGAGGAGCAAGTGGCTGACATTTTCATCAAGACCTTAGGAGCAAAGAAGCTTCATAGATTCTGCACTATGCTTGGAGTCTTGGAGATGGAGTTGAGCTTGAGGGGAGTGTTGAGATGTCAAGCTCAACACTAGCTGACACTCATGATGCGCTTAGGTGACCATTCCACATTTACACCACCTAATCATAAGTGGAAAAAGAATGTGTAGATATGCTAGAGTGAAACTAATGAGGTTGTCTAGGGTTCATCTGCAGTTCTCGAGGTTTTTTTGAGCTTGGAGAGGCCGACATATGTAATGTAGATAATGGCTTCACAGAGTATGTCATGGCCAATCGAAGGAAGACTTTAAAAAGCATTTTAAAACTCATCAAGGAAGCAATGACATTAACCGTCAGCCTAGTCTTTGCAATGCTACACAATGTGTTATCTATGGGTAAAGCTTCTTCTCTCTAATCATGGATTCTTTGTATGCTTATACATGATGGAAGAGGCAACAAAGGTAGAGCATTGTGCCTCAATTCAAGGTTTTGTAGTGTTGCATCACCAAGTTGTGATGTGTACACCACCCATGGGAAGAAAGAAAGGAAAAATGGCAACAAAGGTAAGCTAAAAATATAGAACCTTGTTCCATGTAATATTATAATTCATTTTCATTATCTTAACATATGCGTAAACATCCTTATCTTAACTGCATTTGTATGTTCTTCTTCACCAAAAAATGTATTTTCAATTCATGGTATCAAGTTAAAGACTTGAACCTTGGAGAAAAACTTAATGTGGAGTTTGATATTATTCATGACATGTACGTATTTAGTTTTTACAATATTTATTGAGTCACCAGAGTTACTCCTAAAGATTGGGTCAAAGGAAAGGGCTCTACTTGGAGAGGTGGTTGCCAAAGAGGCCATAAGTTATGCAAGTATATTATTTCTTTATTCAACATGACCGAGGATACTGTTGTGGATTTGTTCTCTAAAACTGGGACACTTGGTCTGTAGCAACATAAATGGATTGTAATGTGATATTGCTAGAGAAGGATGAGCATATTTATGAGCACTTATTGGCACCCTACTCTGCCACCAATGGCATAACTACTTCCAAGTATAAAACTTGATTATTCCTAATTATGTTCATTGAGATATATTTTCCTTTAACTAATATATATATATATATATATATCACTATGTAACATATGCTAGAGTCTACATCTATAGATGGCCACCATGTTGACTTCACTTGAAAAATTTACACAATAGTAGGATAGGGTTACAACACAAGGTGGGAGCCATGCCCTTTCTACAAGAGGTGCTCAAAGATTCCTTCATGGGAAGTATCTTTGTTTTCTTTCTTGTCATCTTTAATCATCAAATTTTTAACCTCAACTCTCTTCTTATGGTAGCAGTCTTTAGCCATCTGCCCCACTTTCCCATAATGATGGCATCTAAGCCATATGCCCCACTTTCCCATAATGATGGCATCTAAGCATTATCTTTGGTCCTTTATGGAACAAGGCTTTCTCCTCATCTGATGTAGTTGTTGTAGCCTTGCTTCTGATTCGTTGATTCTCTTCCATGAGTGCCCCCTCTATACCTGTAAATGTTGGTTTCAAAAAGTTATTGAGTGTAGTGGTCCAAACTCTTCTATGGACATGCTCTTTAGTATGATGGCTATGGTATCCTCCTCTTCTACCAGTGCTCCAACACATGCCAATTGTTTGCATTACGGTTTTCATTTAGTTCACATGTGTGGGAAATGACATTTATCTTTCATTTCAAACCAAAAAAATGGATTTTGAGACTAATTTTTGAGTTCTTTCCCTTGGCCTCAAAAAGCTTCTCTAGCTCCATCCCAAGCCTCTTTTGGTGTACCTTTGTCAACATTGTGATGAATGAAAACATTTCCCAAACCTAATGCAAGAATAGCTAATTTATTTTCATCTCTACTAAACCACAATTCTTCCCATCATGTTCAGGGACACTTCTCCCTTCCACTTACAATCCCCCATAAATCCTTCATCAGATTTTCACATGACGTGTGTGAAAATCTTCTCCATTAAGCTTCTCAATGGGGAATGAAGTAGACATGCTAATTCAATGAAAGGGAGTCTTAACAGTTGATTATTCTCAAGGCCGGTGTTACAACAAGATTTGATGCATGACCTTAAATAATCACTCAAACTCAACAACCCCAAAAAATGAGTTGTACGTTGGATGGACTTGCTTTGAGCCTCCTTAGATCCACATTTGTAACATGGTATCAGAGCTTAGGTTGTTTGTTTAGAAGATAATTAGAGCCACTACTACAACAGGTCCCTAACTCTAGTAGTTAGAATAGTGATTAAGCCATCATCGAGTTGTAGAGCAAGGTCATGAATAGAGGCTATAGAACCAAGACCTAGTTCAAGAAGGCACTATGAAGGCTTAGAGAGGAGAGCTCATTGTTGCCATCATTTCTTGTAAAAGCCACCACACACAACAACAACAGAAGGCGGCGCTCATATCCAAGCAACAAAGTCTACCTAAGGGTAGCCACTTGAAGGCGCTGGAGAAGGCACAAGCAACAGCACGGCACCAGCTCAACAGAGGTCTGCATTGAACAAGTCCAGGTCCTGTGCGTAGGCGGCAGCTATCAAAGCCCAAAAGAAGCAAATCGCGGAGCTGCAGTTATATCAAGAACTACAAGAGAGAAGAGGTCGTGGGCGAGAAGAGGTCATGGGCATTGAAAGAAGACATAATCAGAGCTACAAAGAGAAGTTAACGAGGATCCATCGTGTGCTATTGGCTGCTCTCGATGAAAAGATAAGAAACCGTTCGTTTTTGTGTGGCTCTTTAAAAAATGAGGGAAAATTTTGGCTTTTTTTTTTAGTGAAAAATGACTTTCCTAAGACCTTGTTCACATGCATTTCAAACGGACAGTTCATATGGCCGTGATGTTGAGTATTACATTAAAAACTCATGTTGTTATACATATAGCATTTACTCTCACACACACACATATATATATAAGAGGCGTCAAACATATGTGTGGTGTAACAATAATGATCTCACTTTTTTGTAATCTCTACAATATTATTCTCACTATTCTTGCCCTTGCTACAGTATTCACCCACGTGTCACTATGTGACCATCTCATTTTACCACGTGTAAGAAGAGAGACTTAAAGAGTGAAAGACAAGCTTTATTCAAATTCAATTTTTAGTGTAAAGAGGGGGACAATGTAGGGAGGTCACTTATCTTATGAAAACATATCTCCTTTTCTCTCTATCATTGTTTAAAAATAGAACACCCCATCATTATATGTAAGGTGCATCTATTTAAGGGGACATCGTTATAGGGAGGTCACTTATATGATGAAAACATCTCTTTTTCTCTCTATCATTGTTTAAAAATAGAGCACCCCATCATTATATGTGAGGTGCATCTATTTGAGGATATAATAAGAATAAGTGAGCACACCTCACCACACATCTCCACCAAGAAAAAAAAAGTAAAAGCAATAACCATTTTTATTTTTGAAAAATATTTTTTCTTAATAACAAAAATTCTACATATATGTACACATACACATACACACGTGTACCCGCACACACAAACCCTGATGCACACACACTCTCATGCACGCACGCACGCACGCACGTGCACACACACACTCACTCATGCACACTCACATACACACACATGCATAGACATGCAAGCATACACACACAGTCATACGATTGCATGCGCACATGCACGCACACACACGACTATGCATACACACAAAGTGTCACACACTCACATGCATGCACACAGAATCAACACACACCCAATCACTCGCACATACACATGCATACACACACACCCACACACATGTACATGATACACATTCACATACTTGCACGTTTGTACACACAGACACACAGATGTACACACACTTGGCACGTACATGCACGCACACACACTCGCACAAACTCATATATGTTGAAATTTGAGCATTGTGATGAGCTACGGTGGATCAAACACTAGAATCAACATCATTAACAAAGTGATTAATAAATAATTAAGACGTAATTAGTGGGTAATTAGCAAATAGATTAATGTAAGCATGGATACTCAAAAACCAGCAAATTCTCATTAGGGCTATGCCTCAATTTATAGAGTTTACATCAAGCATCAAATCCCACTGATTTCTCCATAATTCACTCCATCTCTTTTCCTTGATTCTCTCCACCTCTTCACTTTTCCCAGAATATCTCCACACTTCCCAGAATATCTCCACACTTCCTAAATCTTCTCATGCTACCCTTTATTCTCTCCCAGTAGATTCTTCTCACCTTTTCATAGGTTCTTTCACATTTACTCATTCTCTTTTACAGCCTCTAACCAAGGGCTTGTTCCCGCACACACCCTATTCACTTGTATTTTCAACACCTCCCCTCAAGTGAATACTCCTAGTACACCTAGACCCTATACCAAGTTTGCCTCCCCTTACTTGATAGCCCGCAACTAGTGTCTATTCCTCCCCTCAAGTTATCTTAGCACACCTGGACCCTGTATCAAGTTTCTCTCTTACTTGACAGTCTGCGACCAGTGCCTCAAGTCCCTAAACTCCGTAGTCCTTGACACTCTCTCTCTCTATGTGACCAAGGCTACTATAAGTGCCCGCGACCTTGACTAAAGTGCTCACACATACATCTATCTACCACGTGGCCTACATCATCGGTGGCTCAGAGGTGGTTTTACTTTGTTGGGGCAGGTTACATTGGGTTGTGGGGTCTCTCTCTCTCTCTCTCTCTCTCTCTCTCTCTCTCTCTCTCTCTCTCTCTCAGAGATTTTCACATGGCTCCTCACTCTTTGGAGTCTCACATCTTCTCTTGTCTTCAGTCTTCTTGTCGTGGCAGCTTCTCTCCATGCGTCCGTCTCTTCTTTCAGTCTTCTTGGGGCAGCTTCTCTTCTCTTGGCAGCTTCTCTTCTCGTGTCCATGTCTTCCTTCAATTCTTCCTTTAGATCTTCTTGGTGTGGATCCTGTTCTTGGAAAGAGATATTCTTCTTCTTTCATGGCTGGGGCCATGAGCTTGTCCGTCAGGTCTTTTTGCTCCATGTAAGCAACATGTTTCAATATTTTGCTGACAGTTCCTTTGGGTTTTTGATGTTTATCTTGTGTCATTATGCAATGCAAACCGAAATTTATACGAGAGGTCTTACCTCTTGCCTTATTCTGGACAAGGGCAGTGTCTGATCCCATATTTACACTGATGCAATGTGCCCAATACATAATGCGTATAGCATTCATTCTCATGCACATTCCAAATGCAACTCTGGCTGTGAATAATCTTTGGGGAGTCCAGATCTGGTGCCTTACACTTCAAATGAGCTCAAATGCTTTCAAAGGCATCAATAGCAATGAGTCTAGTAGAGGATTAAGCCAAGAAACACAAGATTTGACCAAATATTGAAAGCTTAATCTTTGTTTTACCAAAGTCACCTGCAGATTTGATGAAGAGCTTGGATCTCACTGTAGACTTGATGAAATTGAATTCTGTCTTCACCAGCTTGTAGAGCATGCTTGAATACACCTTGGGCTAAGAGGAATTAGAGGCATAAGAAGAAATCTCCAATCTCCTTCAGAAAAACGGCACCCCTTAATCTACAAAAATCTGCGCTTCTACGTGGCGGTTTGCTGCGTTTTTTGCATAGGCTGGAGGAGCATAGGGTTGGCTAGCTTGTGTTAGAAGGGCTTGACCTAATTGTGAGTGTGCAAGGTGAATGAGATCCTCCACTGGCTGGGGGTGAAGGGGTGAAGTGAAAAATAACTAAAATTTTGATTATTTTCTAATTATCTACTAATCCTAATTAATTAGATAATGGGCTCATAAATCTGATAGATTCTAGGCATGGCTCTGATACCATGTTGAAATTTGAGCATTGTGATGAGCTACGGTGGATCAAACACTAGAATCAACATCATTAACAAAGTGATTAGCAAATAATTAAGCCGTAATTAGTGGGTAATTAGCAAATAATTAAGACATAATTAGTGGGTAATTAGCAAATAGATTAATGTAGGCATGGATACTCAAAAACCAGCAAATTCTCATTAGGGCTATGCCTCAATTTATAGAGTTTACATCAAGCATCAAATCCCACTGATTTCTCCATGATTCACTCCACCTCTTTTCCCTGATTCTCTCCATCTCTTCACTTTTCCCAGAATATCTCCCAGAATATCTCCACACTTCCCAAAATATCTCCACACTTCCTAAATCTTCTCATGCTACCCTTTATTCTCTCTCCCAGTAGATTCTTCTCACCTTTTCATAGGTTCTTTCACATTTACTCATTCTCTTTTACAGCCTCTAACCAAGGGTTTGTTCCCGCACACACCCTATTCACTTGTATTTTCAACAATATACACATACATGCATACACATGCAATCATGCACGCACATAGTCGTACACTTGCACATAACTATGCATGCACACAAAGTCACACACACTCACATATGTGCACACAAAATCGACACATACCCAATCACCCACATACACGTGCATGCACACACACCCACACATGTGCACATGATGCACACAAAGTCACACACACACATATGTGCACACAGAATCGACACATACCCAATCACCCACATACACGTGCATGCACACACACCCACACATGTGCACATGATGCACACACACACACTTGCACCCTCGCGCACACACTTGCACCCACACTTGCACACTTGCATACACACTTACACACACACGCATAACACACACACATACATGCACATACAAATACATGCGCACAACACACACACACATACATGCACATACAAATACACGTGCATGTACATACACACATACTCACATGCACACATAAGCACACGTGTACACACATGTATACATGCACGTACATACATGCATGCATCTACACACACAGGAAAATAGATATGCATGTGTACACACACGTACACATGCACACACACATGTACATACATACACATATGCATCCTCACGCACAAGCACATAGATGCGCACACACACTCTCTTACGTGCATGCACACAGAGACACATAGTACATTCACACACTCTCTTGCGTACGTGCACATAGAGACACATATACTTGCATATACATAAGTGCGTGTACACACAAGCACACATGGTGCATGTGCATATACGATTGTCGGCACACACAATCATACACACATAGTCAACATGCATAGTCTCAACGGGAGGGTAACATTGTTATGCATTTGGTAGAGTAGCACAATGCCTCTATATAGCTTAACCCAGTACCATGCTCACATCACCAACACCCACAACACTAGTAGCAAACAAAGCACCACTGATACAATTTTTCAAGAAAACCTCGGGCACCAAATACAACATCCAACAAGATAACACCATAAGACCAAACTATGGTATTAAGTGAAATAAAGGGGTCACTCTTATTAAAATAGTGTATTGTGATTAGATTATTACAGTGATAAAGATTTAGAAAATAGCCTCCTCCTCACACAATTCTATATGGTAAACTTCTTCAAGCAATGTGATTGATTTGCAGTGAGTCAAGAACTTGCAGTATGATGAACCATTCATAATCAGTTTGAAAACATAGAATCATGGAACAAGGGAATCCAAGCACTCCACTTGAGTTATCTCAATACCCAATACCAATGATAAAATCATGGTCAAATAGAAACTGTGACACAAATGCTTCCAAAGAGAAACTCTCAGCTTATATAAAAGAGAGTCTCCAGTTCTTCTAACAACACAACCAACAAAACCAAAACATGGCCAACTTCTTCAACACCCACTGGGTGGTGTCAAAACACACTCAAAAAAAGTTCTTTGTTGCATACCCTTCTCTTCTACATACTCTTTGCTGCAAAGTAATCCCTCAGCTTGTTTTGCTCACAAAAAAGATGCCAAAATTAGAAGCAAACCACCCTCCTAGTAGTCCATCCCCACATGCTAGGTAGCCTTCACTACTAGCCATTGGGTGCACAGCGACGCCGGTAGCGACTCTTTTTCGTCGCTTACGCGACGCTATTTAGAGTCGCTACTACTGGCGTCACTGCGGTACGTCGTTTATACGACGCTGTTAGTGAATATTGTAGCAACTCTTTACGTCGCATAAGCATCAATTTTAAAAAAAATTTCTAAGCCGTCGCATAAGCAACGAAAAGGTCGCATAAACGACGACGATTCATCACATAAGCGATGCGTCGCTTATGCGACACCCGCGCAACGGGAAAAAACAGATTTATACCGATGGGAATATATATATACATACTCTTATAAGCGCCTCTCTCTCTCTTTCTCTAGCTCTATCTAGTATTGCTCTCTCTCTTTGCCGCTTGCTTCCTTGCAATTGTGATTGTACTCGATGCTATCATTGTTTTTGCAGAGATTAGACAGACCGGGCATAAACGAACATGAATTATGGTAAATAGCGCTATCTAGCTCTCTTTTATTGTTAATTTTTGAAATTGAAACTTGAAATTAAATGAAAATTAGACTCTATATACCTGTCACTCACACTCTCTCCCCGACACACATATGGACATATTTTATATATATATATATATATATCATACACACATGCACAGTGCACACTCTCTCTCTTCGTTATTAGGAGCTCGTGAGGGGAGGGACCCCCTTGGAAATTTTGAAGGTAGCCTACCATGAACTCCAGAGTCTGTTGCCTATTCAAATAGCCTCTAGTTCTCATGAAGCCCTTCTAGACTCAAGCAGTACTATTTCCTGTTAGAGTTACAGTCCTGGGCACTGCCCATTGTACCACATACGCACACACTTTTTCCCTATCACATTTTTCCTCTCCACACGACTGTCTGGCTGGTCGGCCTGCATGCATGCTTTGCTGTATATAAGGAGGGCCATTAAACTCCATAGCTATAGCTGCTAGGTGATAGCCGGTAGGTACAACTTGAAGCCCGTGGGTATCAACAAGGAGAGAGGGTTAGATTTGGTACTTAGTACTTGGTACTTGGTACTTGATTTGGTATCATGTTGAAACCTCGTACTTGCAATTGGTACATGGTACATGGTACATGGTACATGGTACATAAATTGGTACACGGTACATGGTATTGTAATCGTAATAGCTTATGTTGAGCTTGATACTTTGAAATCACGTGCTTTGAAACTTCATAGTTCGGATCTTTAAGCTTGAAAGTTAGCTTGAGTTGATACGTAGCGTAGAATCTGGGACCTGTGTAAAAATTATGAAAATCAAAAGCTTGTTAATATTAGAGCCTAACATAGAAAAACAGTTCTCACTGGAACTGCGATAAAGATTCTGATTTGTCTCTATCTAGCTTTCCAAGTGCTTTTGAGAAATTGTTGATGCTTGCCAATCTTTTGCTACTTTTGATGTGTTACAACGTGGCCTCGCCTCTTTCTTGTTTAGGGTTTGTTTTTTTTTAAACGTAAAGATAAATAAATAACGTTCTCGCAAATACTTAGGCTAATTAACTTACCGACAAATAATTAATTGTTTGACAATAGACAAATTCAGTGATGCAACGAACATACATCAATATATATCATCAACAAATATATGTACATGTGTCTAGAGTGTGTGGTGATCAATCCTCACATATACAAAACAGATCCCTAAGTATGATCACTACATGAGCCATCACTATACGAGTCGCTAGTATCGGACTCGTGATCACCATCACCACTGCCACCACCCATGTCCCCACCCGCAACACCACCATCACTAGTGCCACCACCCGTGCCCCCACCCGCGATCACGCCGCCGCTCCTCTCAGCCTCTTGGCGTCACCCCTCGGCCTCCTGTTGAGCCACCTCTGTCATGTCGTCCTCGCCATATTGCTCCTGCATTAGTTAGTGAAATCAAATAAGAACATATTACAGTTAACATGAAAATAAACTACAAAACAAAACAGTGATACCCACGAGTGGATTTGGCCTGTCAGCAAGTGTCACCTGCAAAGCGTGGTAGCCGTAGTATGGTGGCGTACTCCATCTCCTGCGTCGTAGGTGCACGACCATAGTCTTTGGTCTGCATTAAGACAGAACCAAAGACTTATTGATTTCTTCATTTAATAATATTACCTTTGAAAGTTAAAATTTGAATGGTCTATACTCACAAATGTGGCCACAAATCCATCTCGTCCCATCCGGCCTAGTCTATAGATGTGTGACCAGCTTGCAGTCTCTTTCGTGCTGTCGTCTATGTAAATTTGATTAAACAAAATAACATAGATTAGAGAATAGTTAGAATCAATCTAGCAAAGTTCATATTAATTCTAATATACGTTAGCAAAGGCACACACCTTCTGCTGAGGAAAAGTGTGCTCTAGCTCAAAGTCCTTCGATATGGTATACTTTGGAATATTGGAAGGATTTGAGGATATGTCATCTTCTTAATCCTATGCACATATTCAAGAACCTACGAGCCTACCCCATGGGTGCTCAAGACAGAAGAGCTGGAGACTATCAACAAGAAGATTCAGTCGATTTGGAGCATCTTGTCGAAACATGTTCACTCTAGATGACAAGAGCTTGTCTGGTTTAAAAACACATGATTGGCACAATTTTGTGAAGGTAAATCTATCCAGATCTTTGTAAGTATTTATTTTCTTGCATGTTTTGTTGATCGGATTAATCATGTATTTATTTTCTTGCATGTTTTGTAAGTATTTATTTTCTTGCATGTTTTGTTGATCGGATTAATCATGTATACATCATGTTCTACCCCTTGTTATTGATGGATGTACTACAAGAGGAGTCCGAGATGTAATATATCGCCTTGGATCGCTTGCAAGGTATTTGTCGGTTTTTAATTTTTAGTATAAAATTTTATTTGATATCTTCTTAATTCACAAAAAATATCTCTAATATCTTCTTTCTTTTACTGATAGATGGATTACATCTAAAGAGATTGCCAAAGGGTCAATTCCACAAAAGAAGCGTGAATGTATAGAGATTCTTTGTTTAATGGAAAAGGAATTTCCAACCTCCTTTTTTGATATCCAGGTTCATCTTCTAATCCATCTAGTGAACGAGATAGAGCTCGCTGGTGTTGTGAGCACTCGATGGATGTTTTGGGTCGAGAGATTTATGGGAGTATTGAAAGGTTATGTACGTCAAAAAGCAAGACCAGAGGGTTCTATTGCGGAGGGATGGATGCTTGAAGAATGCATGTATTACGTTTGTGAATACCTTGAGAAAACCGATTCTGAAGCTCCACGTGTATGGACAAATGAGTCGTCTTCTACCATGTTAGACGAGGTATTGTCTGGTAAGGGGGTCCCTTTTCGACTTAAGGTCCAAGATAAATTAGATATTTCTACTTTCATTGTCTATAATAGCGAATGCATGCAACAATTCGTTGATGAGGTACGAGAAGGAACTTCGAAGCAAACGAGTTGGCAGACGTAAAAAGAGGAGATCCAGATGTCAAACCAATGTAAATAATGACAGGGATGTACCTACTTTCATGAATTGGTTATACACCCGTATGTAACGGGCGGTTAGTGATCATGAGCCAATCTCAACGGAACAAAGAGAGTTTATGATCGGGTGTGAGAAAGACATGTAACTTGTTGGGTTTTGAAAACTCTGAACTAAACAAATGAATCTCATTTTTTTAATAATTTATTTATTGGTCTAGGCTTGAATGTATACCAACATGTGGGCTTATGGACAACATCTTCGGATAAAATCTATTGACGACTTACGTCTAACTCAAGATTCTTGCGTTGTTGCCTCTTTCAAGCAATTATCACGTGCAAGTTCAAGAGACATAAATCTTATCGACAGTGAACTTGGTTACGTGGGAACCACGGCATTTATGAAGTATCGTATCGTATCTTCAAGCAGGTAAATGACATCTCTCTTCATGCAACAATGACGTAGATTTCTTGAAGCTATACATAATTCTAAAGTTTTGATTCGTGTATTTTGATAGGTGGTTTTGAAGGTGGATTGGTTTCGTGCCGAGTATAAAGGCAATAATGCCACAATGAAAAGAGAACCGTCTGGATTTTGGTCCATTAGCTCCTCGAAGTTATTGCGTGCAACAAAAGAGCCTTACATTCTGCCAACTCATGTTGAGCAAGTGTTCTTTTACAAGAATACAGATGCTCATCCATGGTGGCAAGTTGTGCATGTCCAACCTAGAGGTCGACACTTGTTTGATAGCGTTGACTCTGAGAAAGCGGATCAGGATGAATTGATTACGTCCTCGAATCTAGACACATCGACGTCAGAGAGGTGTAGAATTCTTCTTTCCGATCATGATGACATTGTAGATGATGAGAACGACAACGATCCAGACTCTGACACTACAGACATTGAAGAGGAAGAAACAATGGATGTCGAGCCTACGGAGGAAATGAACGTCAACACAGATTTAACGATGGAGGAGTTCGAAGAAGTCAACAAGGATAATGAAGATGAAATTTTAATGACGGTTAATCTCAGAGATGACGATGAGGACTATGTCTTACGTGTCAACTCACGGATCAACCTATGTTCGGTAAGATTTAAGCTCAAAATAATTCATTGTGAAGTCATGATTTTTATTCTTTTGAAAACTTACTAACAAGGGTGGGTGGTGGGGAGTCTCGTGTGGTGATAGCCTCATATGGCTAGTGTCAGGGTTCGATTCCCCTCAGATTCGATTTTCTTGCTCTAGCTGTGTACAAGAGCTGTGTACGGGTAATTTCAGCTTCAAGTTCACTAAAAGAAAGTTCGTATCGGGATTCGATTCCCCTCCTCTATCAAGGCTTCTATCTCGTGTTTCAACCCCAGTATCAGCATCTCAACCTTCAGTACACCCGCAATTAAGCATTGTTCCCTGGATCGACTTGGCCTAGCAGTAGACCATCGAGGACAGCCCTACGAGGACAGCCCTAAGGCAAGAATAAGGCCATTTTCAGGAGGTTACAGCCTTCATAGGGCTGTAGGGCAAGTATGGGGCAGCCCATATAGGCTGCCCAGCCCATGGATTGTGGGCAAAGACTATGCCCCGCCTTCTAGAAGCAAGCGCCAGCCTCCCCAGCTTGCTAGGGAATTTACGCAGCATTTATTAGGATTTTTGGAGCATTTTATGTTGATTTTGCTTAGTCGTGGGAATATGCTGCTGGCCGCCTGCTCTTATGCTGGCCGACTCCCCCTGAAGGGTAGTATAAATAGTAGAGGTCTACAATCCCATCATTCATCTCATTTTTCACCAAGTGCTCAAGGAAACCAAGGGGCCAAGACAGCCAAGGGCTTGCTAACGCAAAGGGGTGAAGGATTCAGGTCAAGGGCAGGATTTTCCAACCAAGAAAGGTCAAGTTTTCTGTATTTGTTTTCAGATTTACATCATTCTAATAAAGCAAATACACCATCCGTGGTGGGGGCCCTACAGAGGGTAATTGGGACCCACCAATACTGTGTCCTCTCTATCTCCCCCTTCTCTCTCTATTTTCTGCACATCTCCTTTCAGTTTGTGCGTTAATTTCCGTCGCGAAGATTTCTGAGTTTTGAAGTACCTTCTTCGAAGCTTCCGCATACTACAGTGGTATCAGAGCCTAATTCAAGGACAAAGATTCAGCAAAGAAAACCAGAAAATTTTTCTCGCTCGTGTGGTTGGTTTTTAGACGCCGGTGGACTACCCCTTTCGGAGTGACTCCTGTCCCTCAAAGGACGGTTGGTTTTTAGCCTCCGGAAGTCTCCCACACAGATAGTGGATGGTCAGATTGAGTTCCGAAAAGGAATTGCATTTTCCTGCTATGGCGAGCTTCGGTGACGAGAGAGAACCAGAACCATGGGACCAGAGTGCACCAGGCAGTCCAGCTAGGGCACCCGGCTTGAGTGTCACAGACATGTTCCAGCAGATGATGCAAGCACTCGCAGAACAGACAGCCAAGTTGGATGAGCAGAAGGTGCGGATCTTGGCTCTCGAGGAGCGTTCCCGCTCTCCAGTGTCGCGTTTTCCACCCACAGACAGATGGCCAGACAGAGATATACAACCAGTTGGCCTTTGATGTGCTGAAGTGTTATGTCCACGATCAGCAAGGTAAGTGGGAATCGTTTTTGCCTTTAGTTCAAGCTGTTTTGAATGACTCTTTTTCTTCAGCTATTGGCAAGACTCCATATGAGGCAACGTTTGGAAGACCTTTCCAGTCGTTGTGAACCAGGACTTCGTCTTCAGTACCAGAGACGAACAGAGTGACAGAGTCTTACTAGGAGATCCTAGAGTCAGTAAAAGACAGATTGGCTAAAGCACAAGAGGCCTACACTCGACAGGCCAATAAAGACCGAAGGGATATGACATTTTCAGAAGGAGATTGGGTGTATCTTCGGATTATGAAGCAAAGATTGAAGCAGGTGGGCAAGCGATGCCCAAAGTTGTCTTTCAGGAGCTTCAGACCATTTCCCATCCGGAAAAAGATTAATGAGGTGTCTATGCAGTTAAAGCTACCTCCGGACTATGCACGATGTATTTCATGTCAGTTGGTTAAAGCCATGTGCAGGTCCACCCCCTTCAGAGGTCAAAGACGAAGCGGAACCAGACATTGTGGATGAAGCAGAAGTAATGGTTCCAGAACAGATCCTTCTGC
Organism: Cibotium barometz; assembly: GCF_041138505.1. Classification (NCBI taxonomy): domain Eukaryota; kingdom Viridiplantae; phylum Streptophyta; class Polypodiopsida; order Cyatheales; family Cibotiaceae; genus Cibotium; species Cibotium barometz. The sequence continues at coordinate 26,167,395 of NC_141072.1, forward strand.
ACTGTTTCAAGCATGGCTCAGGCCGAAGACTACGCCAATTCCTCATCACGAAGTTTCAGGACCGAGGAACCCATGAAGCAGTATGTCTTGACATAGAATTTTTTGAAGACTATCCGGCGTTATTGACGGATTATCTGGAGGCTATGCAGCTCCCGTCAAGTTAAGTAGAAGGGGATGTCACGTGCATCCCACACTTGGATTCCACGTAGACATTTCTGTATAGAAGGTGCAGGACCTGGGATGGTGAACAACCCAGTCCGGGACGAGTCAGACATGGATCCATCTCAGCCGTCCGAGGTCAGGTGTGCATTGTCCTGCACATGAGTCCAAGGTCAGATGTGCACTGTCCTGCACATGAAACAGTGCCAGTCCGCGCTGTGAGTCTCCCTCTAGAATGATGTCAGTGGTTCTGTGTATCAGGTATGGTACCGGATGCCAGATCACTGATTAGAGTATGGTTAGGACAAGGGGCCAGTCCATAGGGCTACCTCGGAGCTTAGTATGGGCATGGGAATGGTGTGAAACCATCCCCATGTGGGCCAGTAAGGCCTAGGCTGGGACCCACCAGCCATGGAAGGGCTGTGGGACAGCCCTAAGGCAAGAATAAGGCCATTTTCAGGAGGTTACAGCCTTCATAGGGCTGTAGGGCAAGTATAAGGCAGCCCATACAGGCTGCCCAGCCTTCTAGAAGCAAGCGCCAACCTCCCCAGCTTGCTAGGGAATTTACACAGCATTTATTAGGATTTTTGGAGCATTTTATGCTGATTTTGCTCAGTCGTGGGAATATGCTGCTGGCCGCCTGCTCTTATGCTGGCCAACTCCCCCTGAAGGGTAGTATAAATAGTAGAGGTCCACAATCCCATCATTCATCTCATTTTTCACCAAGTGCTCAAGCAAACCAAGGGGCCAAGACAACCAAGGGCTTGCTAACGCAAAGGGGTGAAGGATTCAAGTCAAGGGCAGATTAAAGCCCTCTTTCGAGGGGATGTTGTCAAGCTAGAAGATACACCTCGAACCTATGACCTCTTGGTTAGGGTGGGTCATTATGAGCTGAGCCACTCTTTGAGTGAAATGTACATCAAATTTTATAAACCTTCAAACAATGAATAAGGAGAGTATAACCTTAAGCATATAGAAAGTGACAATCAAACTTAAAGATACTCAGCAAACTATTTTAAAACCTACAAGAGTATTACAATATACGAAATCCTTAAATATGTCTAGATTGTACGTGCTCCAAAATGCAGAAAATGAAGGAGAGATCAACCGAACACAACCTTTGAATCGACACCCTAGACTCATATGATGTAGAGAAAAAATGTCTTGCAAATATATGTAGCTCCTAAGTTATTTAAGACTTCAATTGACCAAGATGGAATGAAAATGATGTCCAAACAAAACACAAATTGTAACCTTGTCAAGTCTACCTGCCTTGTAGTAGCTGCCTTGTTAGTCCAAGAGACCTCTGTCTGCGTGCACTGTGAAAATAAACAAATCTCTATCCCGCGGCTGGGTCGGGGATATAAATTTTTTAGCCGTCGTTTAAGCGACGCATATCAGTATGCAAACGTCGCTAAAACAGTCGTTTTAGATATTCGCTTAAACGACGGCCCCAAAAAACGTCGTATTAGCGATGGATTTTTTTTTAAATTTTTAGACATCGCGTAAGCGACAATACGTCGCTTAAGCGACGTATTCGACATCGTTTAAGCGATGCTAGATAATTTAAACCCCCTCGCTAGACCCCCCAATGGCTTGTAGTGCTTCAACAAGAACAACAATACAACAAAAAACTCGGAGATGGCCGTTCTTTTGCAGAGAACCGGCTTACCAATCATAAGCTAATTAGCCATTAACAAAACACCAAAAGAACCCAGAATCGGTATCTTCTATGTGGAGTTGGCTTCAATGCAGAGATTATCAAGCTCTTACAGAGATCAACTGGGAGTAGTTGGCCCTTGATATTGACAACTTCAAAGTTTAACAAGCCAATCACCAACTGGAAAAAAAATGAACTAGAAAACTGGTCGCCCTTCTTACTCGATCGGCTCTCACGGAGCCTGGGTAGCCATCAATAATACGTTCAGCGCTAGAATGCTAGGACACTCAGCATCAACCAAACAAAACAAGAACCGCCCTTGAATACTCACTGGAATACTCTGCCGTCTTCTCTGTTTACGTAGGCTTTTATATCATCTTTGTCCTGCAGCGCTCATCTTCCACCACACCTTTCCTCATTCATTGCATCACCACGCAATTGTGGTTACTTTCCTTTTTCTTCGTGCTTTCCTAGGATAGGCAATTGTAGCTGGTGAGTGGCTAGGCCACCACTTCTTTTTCCCAACTATACCATGCGACCTATTCTTTTAATTGATGGCAGCCAGTTACACCTCTCCTCCACCATCCTTTTCCATGTTCTCACAATCATGCTTTTAGCAACAACTGGCTACAGTTCATGGTCGCCAGCTTCTTCTTTCTAGTCTGTATCATGCGATCAAAATAGCCTCTCCTTTGAGTTGATGGTGGTCATTGCCTTTTCTTCCCCATCGTCCTTTTTCTCTTTAATGCACAGCCATACCTTCAATCGTTGGATGCGCTAAAAATTGGTGCGCCAAAATTACTTTGCTTTACCATTTAAAAAATCTTTTTCCCTTTTGTTTTTTTAAAGGTTAAAACTTCCAAGCTTCAAAACCCTTGAAATTCATAAGTATTCACACCATATTTTTCCATGCTTTCAATAGGTTTAGAAGGAAATGAACCACCATCCTTCTTAACATACCACCATGGTATTGCCATCGAATTATTATACTTTAACCTTCCCCACACATGGGTCAAGAGCAATATCACTTTGTACCCTTATTCCTCTAAACAATGGAGTCACAAGATGCTATATTTACAAGAATGATGAGCACATAACTAAAAATATGCATCCCAACTACACCCCCCTAGCCAGCTGAGTTTCTCTATACAAAAACCTGGTGTTTTCTTTATTTTATGACTTCCTACATTCAACCCTAGCATTAGTTTGTGCATTGGTAGAGTTCATAAAAACTGCTTGACAACGTGAGCCACCTTCATTAAGGCTTTAATAGATGGGGGTGCACTCACACAAACATGTGCGCATACACACTATTGACACATAAAGGCACACACATTAGCACACACGTGTGCACACACAGAGTTACCGCACACACACGTGCACACATATACACACATACACTTCCACTCATGTGCACGCACATAAACACACATGCACACATATACACACATAAACTTCCACTCGTGTGTGCACACACATAAACACATAGAATCAACACATACATGCACACACCCACACACGTGTGTACACACATGCACATGATGCACAAACACATAAAGGCATGCACACATCTACACACACTCTTGCATGCTTGCATGCACACACTTGCACACACACACACACACACACACACACAACACACATGCACACACACACACACACACACACACATGCACACACACACACACACAACACACACACACACAACACACACATACATACACATGCACACACACGTGCATGCACACTCGAGCGTGCACATATACACACACGTGCACGTATGCACACATGCACTTGCACACACAAGCACACGTGCATACGTACACATGTACACACGTACACACACACATGCACGTACATACACACACACTCGAGTGTGCACACACACACACACACACACACACACACACACACTTGAACACACATGCACAACACACAGACATACACATGCACATGCACATGATGCACACACTCGAGTGTGCAAACACACACACGTGTGTATGCACACACACATGCACATACACGTGTATGCACACACGCGAGCGTGCAAACACACACACTCAAGCACATAGATGCACACCCACACACACGCACGCAGAGACATATACATGCATACACATTGGCGAATGCACACATACACACACATGGGGCGACACACACAATCGCACGCATATGTGCACATGGTTGACACACACAGTCACACACATAGTCGACACACACACAGTCTAAGCGTGAGGGTAGCATGAGCCACCTTCATTAAGGCTTTACTACATGATAGTGCACTCACACAAACATGTGTGTGCACACACTATCGACACATAAAGGTACACACTCGTATGCACATACACACACAAAGTTGGTGAGCGCACAGTTGACACACACACACACATGTACACTGTCTAAGCACAAGGTTTTATTCCTATGAGGATGCACGTACGGGTGCGTTGTGTGTGTGTGTGTGAGAGAGAGAGAGAGAGAGAGAGAGAGAGAGAGAGAGGGAGGAGCGTGAGTGTGTATGTGGAGAGAGAGGTGAACCTACACACATGAAGAGAGAGAGAGAGAGAGAGAGAGAGAGAGATGTGGGCAGGAGTGTAGTACCAAGAGTGGCGCAGCAAAGTACTAGTAGAAATTGAAAAAGTTGAATTCGATTGGGGAATTGATTAATTAATTCAGAAATTGATCTCTCCACGTGATTGACGTGGCAGCCCAGGTATGACGCCGGACTTCCCGGACGCCGTGGGAAATCTTGGTAGGTCCCACATACTTCGGCCTTCTGGAAGCGTCCAGCCGGTAGCATCCGCGTACGCGACCGGCTGTCGGCGGTGGCGCCTCAAACTCGAAATTATCTAAACATCGAACAGTTGAAATTGGCCACGTGGACGGCGTTGCCGTGCTAACGTACCAATCATAATACGTTTAAGAAGGCTAAATTGTGATTGGTGTTAATCGAAAGCGTAATTTTGATGGGATTAGTTGCTAATAAGGAGCGAGATTCCAGAAAGCAGAGGGAATTCTAATTGCGGGGAAGCTAAAAAATAGAAAGACTGGTCCTCGCCTACTTCGAATCCGTGTTTTTCTGCGTGAGGACACAGAGAGTCCTCACCTCATCGCCAAAGCCATTGCCGAAGAACCCGATTTTCCCTCTCTCATCAGCTACATCTCTGCTTTCTGCGATATTCTTTTGCTCAATTTGTCGACAATCTCGATACTTCTTCCCAATTTAGTTGCAGAGGCGTCTCTGCCTTAAATCTCATCAAGATTTCCCTGTTTCTCTGCACGGGCTTCTCACCAAGAAGCCCTAACCCTAAAATTCCCTGTACATGTGTGTCGATTTTCATTGCCTCAACAATCGCAGAGCATAAATTTTCCCTGTACCTCTTTCAGGTTTTGTCGTCCAGGCTAATCGCAGGAGAGGAACACTGACCTTTGCATTCCCTGCATCGATCGGAGATACGTAGCGGAGATGAGTCGAAGCTCCTGCCCCGGCAACGGTCGCTAAAGGTTTAAGCTTCCTAGAAGCTTCTTTTCCCCGCCATGTCTTCGGGTGAAGAGCAGCTGCTGAAGCGCTACTACTCTGTTTTAGGGCTGAGCAACAACGCCTCAGCCTGTGAAATTCGCAGCGCCTACAGGAAACTTGCCATGGTATGCCCTTAATTTCATGTGAATTTTGCTAAATCGTGATCTAGAGCAGGATTAATGTCAACAATGTGGTGCTGTAGGGCTGGGGTAAACCTGTGATTTAAACAGGCGAGTTAGGTTTAATGTATGGTTTGGTTGGGCAAACTAGGGTGCTTTAAGTGGGCGAATTAGAGTAATGCTGTGCTGTGATTGGGTGAATCAGGGTAAACCTGTACTTTTATTGGGCTCTGGGACTGTGTTTAGAGGTAATTAAGTGAGGTGATTAGGGGAGCACGTGGTGCCGTTTGCTCTCTAGTCAGGAAGCTAGTATTAGAGGGTCACGCTAGGTAAACATGTGCTTAATTGGATATGGAGCCCAGAAGCTTGCAGGAGGTACTGTCAGGCTTGATATGTACATCCATCATGTTGTCAATCACTCACATCCTTCATGTTACCAATCATCACAGAAATGGCACCCCGACAAATGCAGTGGCCAGGACCAGGCAGAAGCCAAGGTGAAATTTCAAGAAATTCAGGAAGCCTATGCAGGTTTGGGTTCTGTATCATGCCAGCAGGCCTTGCAGTTTGGGTCTTTTTTTATATTTCATAGCTGGCTTGCTGATTGTAGAGAATCTATTGCAGTGTTATCTGATGAGAGAAAGAAAATGCTGTACGACAATGGGCTTTACAATGTAGATGATGATGACGACGACATAGAGGTATGGGTCAATGCATAGCCATATATGTACACAGCTTGCATAGCATAAAGTACCTTTCCCTTATGGACACATGCATTGCAGGGCTTGAGCGACTTCATCAATGAGATGTCTGGTATGATGACTGACGTGCAGGCATCAGAGGTGAGACTCTGTTTGTGTGTTGTGTATGGTGTCTCAATATATTAGCATTTACAAACATATCTCCCACCCATTTGACGGTAGGGGATATCCCTCACCCAGTTGAGGATCAGGCAAGAGTCATGTCCACTGAGGACCCTCAGCATACGGCTACATTTAGCTTTTTTGGGTCCTTGGATCATGGTAGATTAAAGTTTTAATCTGCCATTAATTAATCTCTGGTCACTGTGTGAACACATCATTTATGAGCTTAATTTTTGCTATAAATCTTGTGTTGTTGGGAATTCCATGGGCTGCTGTCATGATGTGCTGTTTCTCTATGGACTAACAGGAAGCCGGGAAGGGGAGCAGCTTTGAGGAACTGCAGCAGCTGTTTGTAAGCATGTTCAGTGCTGACTTAGCTGCCTTCAACAATCCCAGCCCTCCCTCTCCAACCTCCATCAACTTTGACCAGAAGCAAGGTTGGGGAGGAGGTTTGTACGACGTATCCCCCTTCTTCGAGTCATGCTTTGTGGAGAACAGCTTCTCTTCACCCCAAACTCACTTCTTCTTCAACGATTCCTTCCACCATGGCAGCAGTGTACATCCAAGTGCCTCCAAGAGGACAAAGAGCTCACTGCACGGGAATCCGGTAACCAGTGGGTCATGTGCAAAGCAGTGTGATCATGGGTTTAATAATTGAGCACAAGGCATTTAGCTGTAGGATAGGACTGGATATTCATACATTCTGAAGCACTTGTGTGGCTCTGGGCTGCCCTCTGTCAAAGTCCTCAATTGTTGAGGATGATGATGCTCTTTTGCATTGTTTTATTATCAAGGGATCATTGTAGTGGCAAATTGATTAGTGTTCACGTATGTTGTGAACTTACCAAACACTATTTATATTGCTTTCTTTCTTGCAAAGGTGTGGATTGTTTTTGAATGACTGGTGTGGGTGTTCTTTCACCCAGTTAGCCAATATAAATGTGCAACTCTGAATGATGTTTAGGGCAGTTACTATGGACCTTCACAGATGCGCCCCTTAATGTAAAATGCGGGCTGTGGGGTTGCAAGGAAAGGGGACGGGGGGGAGCTGCCTTGGAGTCTCAGACACCTTCCCCTCAAGGGGAAAGTCAATGAAAAGTCTGTTCGATGAAGATGATCCCTGTACTAGCCAGTTTATTTATATCTTGTGAGGTTAGCCAGCCACACACAGTCTGCAAGGGGTGGTTGGCCATAGTAGTACAGATTAGTGTCGGAGGGTGACTGGTTACAAGAGTACAGAGGACCGTGGGGAATGGCCTGTTAGCCCTAAAGTGGGGCAGCATATCCACTTTAGGGGAAAGCCATCTTGATCTGTTTTACACTCTTTTCACAGTTAAGAAAAAAATAGAGTGAAGAAAAGCAAATCACCAAAGAGAGCATTTATTCTTCCCAGAATCATGTTCTCAAATTTGTCTAAGTATCCTTCCACTAGACTGGATGGCTATCCACACCTCATAGTTGCAAAAGAATATGTACTTTTTCCCATGGTGATTCAACTTCTAGTGCTCTACTCCATAAGTCCAAGTTGCATGGTACTTTACATAACAATATGTACTTTTCCTTGTGGTAGTTCGACTCCTAATGCTGTACTCCATCAAGTCCAAGGGTTCACTAACTTGGCTCAAACGGTACACCAAAATGTAGAGTTGTTGAACTGTTATGGCCACTAATGCTCTACTCCAGCAAGTCCAAGGGTTCACTAACTTCAAACGGTACCCCAAAATGTAGAGTTGTTGAACTATTATGGCCACTAGACTTGTGTAGGCCCTTCTTTTGGGGTAGTAGTAACATGGTGCACCTTACCTCCCACAAACATTAATAGTTAATCTTGTCCCTAGTAACATGAACATTTTGGGTCAAGCACTATGTAGGGGACATGCTCCTCAAAAGAAGATGATCCACATGGTTGCCTATGAGTATGAGATAGTAAGATAGCACTTTATGTGAAACATCCACCACCTTGAGAGGTTGTGGTAGCTGTTGGTATCAACCTTGCCATCCTTTTTGCTGCTTACCACTCATTTGTGGAAAAGGTCACCCCACTTGCCTCCATGCGCGTGAGGCATCCCATGCACATCTAAATCTTTGTAATATCCTCATTCTCTCTCATGAGTGTAATGCCATTTCCCTACTCATGTAGATACTCTTCTTTTCAAGGTAGGCTACAAGCAATGAATCCCTTCTCTTGATTGTAGTCTTTCCCTTTGCACTCCTCACCTCTCAATGGTGACCCACTCTTCAAGGGAGCAAGAAGGGATTTCTAAGGCCAAGACGATTTGATGGCACTTTTGGAAGATTGCACAAGGCAACTATCCTTATAAGAGGGTGTGTCTAGGATGAAGCAGCTCTCTAGGGTCCTCCCATGGAGTTGAAGCACCCTACATTGAATGCCATGTAATACTGCAAAAACCCATAAGAGGAGAATCCCTAGTCCACGTGGCACTAGCTCAGACTAGCTTTGTCTACAATCTAGCCTAGGAGAACTAGTGTAGCTTTCGAAAGAGGCATTTCATCTCCAAGATGAAGAGCTTGTTGATTAGCATTGGTTGGATGGATGTGAAGGCTTTGAAAGCAACATGAAAATCTTATGGAGCTTACAGAGGTATGACAACACTTTACAGAGAAGGTGAAGAGTAAGAAGGTCCTACAGTCATCTTCGGAGGAGCATAGATATCGAGCCCTAGCTCGGTCATATGCTTTTGCACCAAGGTCGTTTTTTGCAATTGAAAGCGAAAGAGACCTTGCTGGGTCGTTGCAGTTGAAGGTGAAATAGGCTATAGTGCCAAGGAGGACTTGTTGTGTACTTGCTTCTAGGCCATTTTTGCACGCAGAGCTTCCATGTTTATGTTTGTCATTAGCTATGGAGTCTTGTTGAGTTGCTCGCTTGCATGTGTGAGTGCCTAAGTGTGTGTGTGTGTGTGGGGGCTTGAGGTAAGTTAGCTTGATTTTTTCTTGTGAGTAGACGTTTAGCAATGGAGAGAGAGAGAGAGAGAGAGAGAGAGAGAGATGGAGTGAGAAGAAAGGAAGCTTGCTAGCTTCTCTCTCATGAGTGATTAGATTTTACCATTGGATTGATAGAGCTTGAGGGTTTGACACCCCTTGAGGCTTCTGTTCCCGAAATCAATGCGCATTTACGCTCTAGACGAGTTGTACTCCTTGGTGTAGACAATGCTTGTTGTGAATCCTAAACAAGAGGCGTCATTGCGTGGCCGGGGAATAGAACTAGCGTAGGGTGGAATAGAAGTATTCGATCAATCCATTGTTTGTTTTAGTTTGCACATAAGTTGCAAAACGTGTGGTCGTAGATTGATTGAGTATTGAGTTGGAGTGTTTAGTGTGTTGGAAGCGTGATTAGAGTAGGAGTTTTGTGTGGTTTTTGCTAGCTTTAACCAGCTTCTTTTCTTTTGTTCTCTTGATCAATGGATGATGGAAGAAGGAAGGACAACCTCCAAGTGCTTAGGTTGAATTACCACGACCTTCCTAGGTACCAATTTTATCATCAATTGCTTCAATTTTATCCAATTTTCATTTAATTATGCTAATTAGAAACTTTCAATTCTTGCAAAAATTCTTGATTTTTTGGTGTTTGATGCTTATTGATGGCATTGTGCTATCAAGTAGAGCTTTAATCCATTCTATAAGTGGTCTAGGCGATAAATTAGGCCCAAAAGGAAGGATAGAGGCAAGACTTTGTAGGAAAAAAAATGAAAAAATTGCGTTATGGAAAGTCCAATTGTCGGCATGTCATTGGGCCCAGGGTCTAATCGCCAAGGTCCAATCACTTAGGATTGAGCAAGCATGGACTGAAAAGTCCAATCGCTGGTAATTTATGGTCTACATAACTATAAATGATAAAAGAATCAACTAAATGGGAAGCTATGCGAGTTATTGACTGAATCTGACAGAGAATAGTGAGGGGATGTGTTGAAAACATGAAAATCTAGAAAATCTGTTAGATTGGCAGTCGGTGGAAAATAATAAGGTGACATATCCATTGAATGATTGAAAGATGATTTCTAAATAGTGGTTTGAAAGAAGATAAGTTGAATAAAGCCACAATGAGGATGAATGGGGAGAATCCCAGTGATGATGTTAGTAACTGGATGAGAATGGATGAAGGATGATGGGAATACATATGACTGGATATGGAATACATAGACTGGATGTGGAATAAGCAATGTGAATTGATGTAGAAGAATGTGAAATAACGAGAAATGATGTGGAACAATGTGGAAAGAAGAGAGTTTGTTAGAAACTGTATTTATGAAACTTATTTTTAGATGACTGTTTTATGTCAAGAATGCTGGGGAAGCATTTTGACCATCTTGTGATCCTAAGTGATAAAGCTGACGAAGAGTCCGGTACGTTGGATGAGGGACCAAGAAACGGCCTATGAGTGAAGCGTTAGGTGACCTGTGAAGGAGCCTAGACGGTGCTGACCATACGGTGCTTAGGCTCTCGGTCACACCGAAGATACCCACACGTGCGTCGGGGAAGAAAATGGAACAAGGAGTTAGAGTTGTTTTCTGAACTCGGGCATGGATCTAGTTGATTGGCCTTGCTGGTCCTCAACGGATGAGTCCATGGCTCTTTTATATGGAACTGTTGGTGGTTGATCTTGCTGATCTTCAATGGAGAGTCCATCTGGATTTTTCTTATGTGATTATATTTTCGGGTACTATGAGCTAGGAGCTATTGAAAAGGCCCCTAAGTGAACAAGTGGTGAGCGTTCTAGTTGCCAATGATGCCATACGTACACCGATGAAGGAATGATTGGAAATCAGAATTAAATCTAGATATTTTGGAGGATTATGATCAGTGATACTATGGTTTCATTAAAAGATTGTTTTAAAGATAGCTGAATCTGTGAAACAAGCAATTTCATATTGGGTGTGTAAGTGTTGTGACTATCTTGAAGTTTTCTTGAAGCACTGGCTAGGGGGCCTGGGAACTCTTTTCCTTTGGTACCCGGTGCAAAACATAACCAAATTCTAAATGGATCCTATTAAAATAGTGGTTGGGTGGTTGGTTAACCCATGCGATTGGATGGGGTTAGGCTGGACTAATGGATCCCTAAAATAAGACTTCGTTCTGATATGTTACGATAGTTGAAGTAAAATCACGGATAATGCTTGTTCTATGGAAAAGATTCAACAGCTGTCCCTCTTGATGAGGAAAAAAGCGTTGGTCTCTATGATCCAAGTGCAAGTTCCTCCCTTGTCCCGGCCATCTGTGGGTTTGGTCGGAATGTCAATGGGTAAATTTAAGGCTCTTGATTACATTAGAATAAATTTTCCTGGAGGAATCACCCGTGCTTTCTAGACGAGGGAAGTTTTTTTCGGGTTCGGTTTTGGAGGAATCAATGGATTAGTCTCTCGTCCGGATATTTGTGGGCGAGGCCCCGAGTGAGAGGCTCTACCTTGCGCAAGAGGTGCTACTTTCGCTGTTGCTAGCACCCCTGAATTCGATGCGCGGTGGGGGCAGGGATTGTTCAGCTGGTATCAGAGCGAATTGGCTAAAGTTGATCAACTGAGAAGTAAGAAATGTCAAAAATTTATGAGTCCCCAGTAAAAGATTGTAAAAGATTGTAATTGTGTGATGAAATTTATACAAATTGATATTAAGAATGAAGATTCATAAATTGGAAATTGGATCTTCAAAAGGAAGTACCGCAATTGTGTGGAATCATTGACTTGCTTGAGGCCTAGATATGATGGTATTTACCTTATAGTTCCAACAAGGATTGTGATTACCCGTATATACTGTGGGCATAACTGCAGCTCTTTACTGGCAATATATACGAGTAAATCTAAGACCTTGAAATTATAAGCAAAAATGCTATCCAGATGATGAATTCGAATCCTGGTTGATATGATTTTAGAATTCTGGTTAAGAATTAATGAATTGATCTTTATCCCAGGATTCTGTGGGGGGACTGACCAAACTATAAAGAACCCCAGAATCAGTTGGATCTAAAGTCAGACTTGAAATATAAATAAAGTGGTCTTTTCACCTAAACGTCTTGGTTAATTTGGAAAAAAGGGACTTAACAAGAATTTTTATATTGATAGGATCATGGATCGAGGTTGTCGTGGTGGGAATGTTATTCCCCAACTCGATGAGGAAGAGATCGGCCCGGATGTTCGTAAAACTCTTCATAGATCGCAGCCTAGACCTTTCAAGGGTGAAGGGAAAAACTTGGGTGAGACTGTGGAGAAGTGAATCGAAGCAATGGAAGAATACTTCGATGTCACTGGGTACAACGAGAAGAGTAAAATGGCTCTTGCAAGGCTGAAGATAGTAGAAACAGCTAGAGTGGCATGGAGAAACCACTGCGAGACAAACCGTCTAGATAAGAACACCCAGACATGGAATGATCTCAAGATTTACCTAAGGAAGAGATTATGTCCTCCCGGATTTTTGGAAACCAAGATGAATGAATTCTTAAAGTTAACCCAAGGGAGCATAACTATTGAAGTGTATCACCAAGCATTCACTCTCCTCCTCAAGTACTCGGCCACCGCTGAATCAAGAACAGCTGATGGCCAAGTTCATTTGGGGGAATGAACGAACCCTTGAATACCCTGGTGAAGAATGCGAAGCCAGTTTCTATGGCTGAAGTCGTACGTATGACGAAGGATTTCACCAAGGCCTTTGTTGTCAAGGTCCCGCCGAAGCTAGTCCCATCATTTTTCAAAATATTTCTAGCTCCAGAAGGTGATTCCACCTTTCCACCGCCTAAGAGACAACAAGGTCAATCTTAGGATATGGGAAGTTCCAGAATGGAAGAAAGGTCTTTTTCCCGGAACTTGATCCCCTGGAATTCAACTTCAGAAGATCTACCCATGAACAAAGAAGTTAAATGCTATAACTGCCATAAGGATTTGGACATCGCAGTATGGATTGCCCAACTCCTTTTTGGATCAAGGTTTTCGGGGGGGCAGGGAAGTCAGGGACCAAGATTCCAGACTCCAGCTCCTTCCTTCCAGAGAAATCAGGTTCCTTTTCGTCAAAATCACGGAAATCCCAGAGGAAGACTCGCTAACCAACCCTCAGCTTCAATGCAAAGGAATGCAAGACCTCTGTCTCATAATAGGGGAAGTCAAAGAGAGATGTTCCTAGATCGGCAGTCCACTTCCAAGGCAGTAACGCTGGAAGTGATTGAAGAAGAAGAAGAAGAAGAAGAAGAAGAAGAAGAAAGAGATTATCCTCCAGTTATTACGAGATGAGGACATCTCGCGTTTTTTCAGTGGGGTAGAATGTAAGATTCCTCTCTTGTGCTTTTGAGATGTAAAGGTGTAAGAACCTTCCCTTCTATTCTTGTAATCATCCCCTCTTTGAAATAGAAGAAAGATATTGTTTTACCTTGTTTTGGCCTAGAGAGAGATAATTCAAAATTGAGATATCTTTGGATACAAAAATTCTCCTAGTGTCTAAAATGGATTCCCACGAAACAGAAGTTCAAAATGAACTTTCCAATGTGCATTAGGAATTAATTCAAAATGGTAGAAGGGACCTTAGCCTAAGGGTCTACATTTTTAGAAATTTTTAGATTATGGTCCAATTCAGGTTCCAATGGGCCAATTGGATTAATCCAAGTGTTGGGATGAGATAAATCCAAAGAATAAAAGAAAATACCTAAAAATGAGTAAATGCTCACATAAGATGAAGAGTTGACTGAGTACAAGATTTATTAGTTAAAAATTAAGAGATATTACTAGAAAAAATTGAGATATTTTGGAGAAATGATGCATTTTTGACACCTTGGTGGAGAGGGTCCTATCAGTATTATCGAGAGTAGAGAAACTGTACTAAAAGTGGATGTGATAAGATGTGATGTAGATCCGAATAGATGTAGATGGATGTGATGTGGATCTGAATGAATGTAAATGGATGTGATGGAATGTAAATGGATGCGATGTGATGAGATGAGATGTGAATATGATGTGATAAGAGGTGAATGTGATGTGGATCTGAATGAATGTAAATGGATGCGATGTGATGTAAATGGATGCGATGTGATGAGATGAGATGTGAATATGATGTGATAAGAGGTGAATGTGATGTGATGAGATGTGAGTGGATGTGATGAGATGCGGATGAGATGTGATGTGATGTGATAGATGTGAATGTGAATGAATGGATGGATGTGGATGAATGTGATGGATTATGGATGTGATGTGATATAGATAGATGTGGATGTGATGTAATGTGGATGGAATGAAGGTGATGTGATGTGGATAGATGTGGATGTGATGTGATGTAATGTGGATGGAATGAATGTGATGTGATGTGGATGGAATGAATGTGATGTGATGTGGATGGATGTGAACGAGATGTGATAAGATGAGGATGGATGTGATGAGATGTGAATGAATGTGATGTGATGTAAATGGATGTGGATGTGAATGTGATGAGATGTGATGATATGTCAATGGATGTGATGTGATGTAAATGGATGAGAATGAGATGTGATGATATCTAAATGGATGTGGTGAGATGTGAATGTGATGTGATGAGATGTGATGTGGATCTGGTTAGATATGAATGGATGAGATATGATGTGGATAGATGAGATGTGATGTGATGTGGATCTGGGTAGATGTGAATGGATGTGAAGTGATGATGTAAATAGATGTGAACGTGATGTGATGATATGTGGATCTGAATGAATGTAGATTGAGTGATGTGATATGAATGGATGAGATGTGATGTGGATGGATGAGATGTGATGTGGATCTGGATAGATGTGAATGGATGAGATGTGATGTGGATGGATGTGACGTGATGTGATGTGGATGGATGTGACGTGATGTGATGAGGATAGATGTGGATAGATATGATGAGATGTAATATGATGTGATTGGATGAGAATGGATGAAGGTAGGACGATGGGAATACATATGACTGCATGTGGAATAAGCAATGTGAATTGATGTAGAAGAATGTGGAATAACGAGAAATGACATGGAACAATGTGGAAAGATGAGAGTTTGTTAGAAACTGTATTTATGAAACCTGTTTTTAAATGACTGTTTTATGTCAAGAATGATGGGGAATCATTTTGACCATCTTGTGGTGAAGGAAGTCGTGGAGACCTAAAGTATAAAGTTGCAACAGCTGACGGAGAGTCAATGGAGGACATCTCGAGTAGCAAGGTCGACCGAGGTCTTGACCAGCCTCGGTTCGATTTAAATGGTGAGCTTTCGGTACGATGGATGAGGGACCAAGAAGTGGCCTATGAGTGAAGCGCTAGGTTACCTGCTGCGAACGAAGGAGCCTAGAGGGTGTGCTGACCATACGGTGCTCGGGCTTTGGGTCGAAGATACCCACGCGTGCGTCGGGGAAGAAAATGGAACAAGGAGTTAGAGTTGTTTTCTGAACTCAGGCATGGATCTAGTTGATTGGCCTTGCTGGTCCTCAATAGATGAGTCCATGGCTCTTTTATATGGAACTGTTGGTTGATCTTGCTGATCTTCACGGAGAGTCCATCTGGAATCTTCTTATGTGATTATATTTTCCGGTACTATGAGGTAGGAACTATTGAGAAGGCCCCTAAGTGAACAAGTGGAGAGCGTTCTGGTTGCCAATGATGCCATAGGTACACCGATAAAGGAATGATTAGAAATTAGAATTCAAGCTAGATATTTTGGAGAATTATGATCAGTGAAACTATGGTTTCATTAAAAGATTGTTTTAAAGACAACTGAATCTGTGAAACAAGCAATTTCATATTGGGTGTGTAGTGGTGTGACTATCTTGAAGTTTGCTTGAAGCGCCGGCTAGGGGGCCTGGAAACTCTTTTCCCTAGTACCCGAGGAAAAACATAACCAAATTTCTAAATGGATCCTATCGAAACAGTGGTTGGGTGGTTGGCTAACCCATGGGATTGGATGGGGTTAGGCTGGACTGGTGGATCCCTAAAATAAGACTCTGTTCTGTTATGTTACGATAGTTGAAGTAAAATCACGGATAATCCTTGTTCTATGGAAAAGAATCAACAGCTGTGCCTCTTGATGAGGAAAAAAGCGTTGGTCTCTATGATCCAAGTGCAAGTTCCTCCCTTGTCCTGGCCATGTGACCTGTGGGTTTGGTCGGAATGTCAATGGGTAAATTTAAGGGTCTTGACTACGTTCGAATAAATTTTCCTAGAGAAATCGCCCGTGCTTCTGGGCGAGGGAAGTTTTTTCCAGGTTCGATTTTGGAGGAACCGAGGGATTAGTCTCTTGTTCGGATATCTGTGGGGGCGAGGCCCCGAGTGAGAGGCTCTACCGTGCGCAAGAAGTGCTACTTTCGCTACTGCTAGCACCCCTTAATTCGATGCGTGGTGGGGAAAGGGATCGTTTAGCTGGTATCAGAGCAAATTGGCTAAAGTTGATCAATCGAGAAGCAAAAAATGTCAAAAATTTATGAGTCACCAGTAAAAGATTGTAATTGTGTGATGAAATTCATACAAATTGATATTCAGAATGAAGATTCATAAATTGGAAATTGGATCTTCAAAAGGAAGTACCGCAATCGTGTGGAATCCTTGACTTGCTTGAGGCCTAGATATGATGGTATTCACCTTATAGTTCCAAGGACCGTGATTACCCGTATATACCATGGATATAACTACAGCTCTTTACTAGCAATATATACGAGTAAATCTAAGACCTTGAAATTATAAGCAAAAATGCTATCCAGATGATGAATTCACATGCTCGTTGATATGATTTTAGAATTTTGGTTAAGAATTAATGAATTGATTTGGATTCCGATTGAAAGATGATGATTTCTGAATACTAGTTGAAAGAAGATAAGTTGAATAAAGCCACAATGAGGATGAATGGGGAGAATCCCAGTGATGATGTTGGTAACTGGAAGACGATTATGACTTTCAGCAGATCACTATGAGATTAGTGGATTGTGCTGAGACAGATTGTTGCTGTTTGACCTTTGACCCAGTGGATCTAGTGAAGGAATGACAAATTGAGAACCTGCATAATTGAAATTCCCGTGGGGAATGTTTAGATGGAATTTCCAGGCTGATGGACCATTATTGTGTTAAGAATATGAATGAATTATTCTCTCGTAATGAGTTCTGTATGTTCTTCTTATAGAAGGGATCTTTATCCCAGGATTCTGTGGGGGGACTGACCAAATTATAAAGAACCCCAGAATCAGTTGGATCTAAAGTCAGACTTGAATTATAAATAAAGTGGTATTTTCACCTGAGCGTCTTGGTTAATTTGGAAAAAAGGGACTTAACAAGAATTTTCATATGGATAGGATCATGGATCGAGGTCATGGTGGTGGGAATGTTAACCCCCAACTCGATGAGGAAGAGCTCGACCCGGATAATTGTAAAACTCTTTCATAGATCGCAGCTTAGACCTTTCAAGGGTGAAGGGGAAAACTTGGGTGAGGCTGTGGAGAAGTGGATCGAAGCAATGGAAGAATACTTCGATGTCACTGGGTACAACGACAAGAGTAAAATGGCTCTTGCACGGCTGAACATAGTAGAAACAGCTAGAGTGGCATGGAGAAACCACTGCGAGACAAACCGTCTAGATCGCAACACCCAGACATGGAATGATCTCAAGATTTACCTAAGGAAGAGATTCTGTCCTCCGCTTTTTGGAAACCAAGATGAATGAATTCTTAGATATAACCCAAGGGAGCATAACTATTAAAGTATATCACCAAGCGTTCACTCTCCTCCTCAAGTACTCACCACCGCTGAATGAAGAACAGCTGATGGCCAGGATCATTCGGGGGAATGACTGAACCCTTGAATACCCTGTGAAGAATGCCAAGCCAGTTTCTATGGCTGAAGCTGTACGTATGATGAAGGACTTCGCCAAGGCCTTTGTTTTCAAGGTCCCTCAGTCCCATCATCTTTCAAAAGATTTCTAGCTCCGGAAGGTGATTCCAACTTTCCACCGCCTAAGAGACAACAAGGTCAATCTCAGGATATGGGAAGTTCCAAAATGGAAGAAAGGTCTTTTCCCGAAACTCGATCCCCTGGAATTCAACTTCAAAAGTTCTACTCATGAACAAAGAAGTTAAACGCTATAACTATCACGGATTTGGACATCATAGTATGGATTGCCCAAACACCTTTTGGATTAAGGTTTTCGGGGGGATAGGGAAGTCAAGGACCAAGATTCCACTCCAGCTCCTTCCTTCCAGAGTAATTAGGTTCCTTTCCATTAAAATCAGGGAAATCCCAGAGGAAGACCCGCTAACCAACCCTCAGCTTCAATGCAAAGTAATGCAAGACCTCCGCCTCAGAAAAGGGGAAGTCAAAGAGAGATGTTCCTAGATCGGCCGTCTACTTCCAAGGCAGTAACGCTGGAAGTGATTGAAGAAGAAGAAGAAGAAAGAGATTATCCTCCAGCGAGATGAGGACATCTCGCATTTTTTAAGTGGGATAGAATGTAAGATTCCTCCCTCCAACTTTTGAGTTGTAAAGGTGTAAGAACCTCCCCTTCTGTTCTTGTAATCATCCCCTCTTTGAAATAGAAGAAAGATCTTGTTTTACCTTGTTTAAGCCTAGACTTTCGAGAGAAAATGTCTAGAGAGAGGTAATTCAAAATTGAGATATCTTTGGATACAAAAATTCTCCTACTGTCTAAAATGGATTCCCTTGAAACATAAGTTCAAAATACACTTAACAATGTGCATTAGGAATTAATTGAAAATGGTATAAGGGACCTTAGCATAAGGGTCTTTATGTTCAAAAAAATTTGGATTATGGTCCAATTAAGGTTCCAATGGGCCAATTGGATTAATCCAAGTGTTGGGATGCGATAAATCCAAAGAATAAAAGAAAATACCCAAAAATGAGTAAATGCTCACATAAGATGAAGAGTTGACTGAGTACAAGGTTTATTAGTTAAAAATTAAGAGATATTACTTTAAAAAAAGAGATATTTTGGAGAAATGATGCATTTTTGACACCTTGGTAAGGAGAAGGAGACCTTTGAGGTAGGTGCCTTTTTCACATGTATGGTTGGGTTTTTTATTTCAAAAAAATGAGATATTCTTATCTCTCCTCTCTCCTAGATCAAACTAAATCAAAAAGGGAGCCAAACCAGTCCAAATCTTGTCCAAATTGAGTCAAACTGAAAGTGGAAAATTCTAGAACCCAGTTGGACTTGGTTAGTGACCTCCCTTACTTATGAATAGACCCTCATTCCTTTGTATTTTCATATTGGAACTATACCATGCCAGTATTATCTTAAAATAATCATATTTCTATATCCCTTAAATTTTCCTCTCTTGGGAGCTTGGAGCTTCTCTCTCTCTATCTCTCTCTCCAATAACTCTTGAAAGTTCTCTTCTCCTCTTGGTGGACCAATTGATTGGCTTCACTAAAGAATCAAGCCAAACTTGGAGGTAAATTTGATTTATATGGTTTTTTCAAATTATCTCAATGACCTTCTTCTTCTCAACCCCTCTCAAGCTTGAGAAGCTTTCAAAATGCTAGTTTTTATTCAAATCAAGCTTTCCCTAAGTTTCTTAATGCTTAATTAGCATTAAGTTAATCTTTATGCTTAATTGTAATGCTTTCTTAATTGTAATGCTTTCTTTATGCTTAATTGTAATGCTTTCTTTAAGTAAATCTCTCTCTCTCTAAAAGAGTAGCCATCTTTATGGCTAAATCTCTTGGAAAAGGATGCTTCTAAATGATGGTCTCTTAATTCAAATCTAAAATCTAGGCTCGATGAGCTAGAGGATAAGAATTAACATTTTCATGATTTTGGATTAGTGAAAATAATGGTTAGTCATTTTTAGATATATTATAGTAAATAAAGATTAATTTAATTCATTCTAAATGAGAAAAGGATTATCCTAGTAAATTGGGAAAAGAGGAATGTCTAAATTAACTTAATCTAGTGGAATAATCAATAATTATGTTTATAGTTATGGTTAAAATTATGATTTGAATACATAGTTTGATTTTAAGAATAAAAGAAGAACTTTTATCATATTTTCATTACAAGCTTTTATTCTTTTAGGAAAATTTGAGAATAATCAGTAATAGCACAACGAATCTATGGTAAATTTTTGAGAAAATAATACATATCTTATTTTTATGCATAATGCTAAAAGGGGACTTCCAACCATATGCTAGGATTAGACATCCTATGCAAAAAGAATTATTTTCATCATATTCATGGAAAATAAACTTTTTTAATATTTATGCATAAATATTTATATAAGAGAAAAGGAGAATTTTTGGTAAATTTATCTTTATGCAAAAAGAGGAATTCCCATGATATTCGAGATCCAACTAATTAAATGTTAAAAGATGAATTTTTGGTAAATTCATTTTTATGCAAAAAGAGGAATTCCCATGATATTCGAGATCCAAATAATTAAATGTTAAAAGAGGAATTTTTGGTAAATTCATTTTTATGCAAAAAGAGGAATTCCCATGATATTTGAGATCCAAACAATTAAATGTTAAAAGAAAAATTTTTGGTAAATTTATTTTTATGCAAAAAGAGGAATTCCCATGATATTCGAGATCCAAACAAGTAAATGTTAAAAGAGAAATTTTTGGTATGATTCAAATTATGAGTATTTATCAAAAGTGGAATTTTGAGCATTATTATTTTTATTGAGAAATATGGGTAGAATTGATTTTTGTAAATCCCATGAATCTTTTATTCAAAAAGAATAATATTGAATATATCTTAATTGAGAAATTTGGGAAAGAATGTGAAAATATCCATCGAGAAAACTTGGATAATTCTTATTCAAAAAAGGGAATCTGGAATCCCTGGGAGGATCGAGGATCCAATGAGTAAATGGAAGTTAAGAATTAGTTCTCATTAATGAAGCTTAAGGAATGAAAATACAATACGTAAATCCTCTTTTTGAGTTTTTACTATTCAATTCTGATAAGGTTTATTTTCTCTTTTTAGACCTTCAACAACACTCTGATACTTAGATTTAATGGGATCGAGAAAAAGTACCTTTAACTAGGTCAAGCAATTGG
The DNA here is from genome assembly GCF_041138505.1 of Cibotium barometz. Taxonomy (NCBI): domain Eukaryota; kingdom Viridiplantae; phylum Streptophyta; class Polypodiopsida; order Cyatheales; family Cibotiaceae; genus Cibotium; species Cibotium barometz. The sequence goes on from NC_141072.1 coordinate 26,188,705, forward strand.
CAGAAACTTAGAAAAGTCCTATCAGTATCGAGAGTAGAGAAACTGTACTAAAAGTGGATGTGATAAGATGTGATGTGGATCTGAATAGATGTAGATGGTGGATGTGATGGGGTGGATGTAAATGGATGCGATGTGATAAGATGAGATGTGATAAGATGTGAATGTGATGTGATGAGATGTGAGTGGATGTGATGATATGTGATGAGATGTGAGTGGATGTGATGATATGTGGATGAGATGTGATAAGATGTGAATGTGATGTGATGAGATGTGATAGATGTGAATGTGAATGAATGGATGGATGTGGATGAATGTGATGAGATGTGAATGGATGTGATGTGATATGGATAGATGTGGATGTGATGTAATGTGGATGGAATGAATGTGATGTGATGTGGATAGATGTGGATGTGATGTGATGTAATGTGGATGCAATGAATGTGATGGGATGTGGATGGAATGAATGTGATGTGATGTGGATGGATGTGAACGAGATGTGATAAGGTGAGGATGGATGTGACGAGATGTGAATGAATGTGATGTGATGTAAATGGATGTGGATGTGAATGTGATGAGATTTGATGATATGTGAATGGGTGTGATGAGATGTAAATGAGATGTGATAATATGTGAATGGATGTGATGTGATGTAAATGGATGAGAATGAGATGTGATGATATCTAAAAGGATGTGGTGAGATGTGGCGAGATGTGAATGTGATGTGATGAGATGTGAATGGATGAGATGTGATGTGGATCTGGTTAGATATGAATGGATGAGATATGATGTGGATAGATGAGATGTGATGTGATGTGGATCTGGAAAAATGTGAATGGATGTGAAGTGATGTAAATAGATGTGAACGTGATGTGATGATATTTGGATGCTGCGATGTGGATCTGAATGTATGTAGATTGAGTGATGTGATATGAATGGATGAGATGTGATGTGGAATGTTGTGAGGTGGATAGATGTGATGTGGACCTGGATAGATGTGAATGGATGAGATGTGATGTGGATGGATGTGACGTGATGTGATGAGGATAGATGTGGATAGATGTGATGAGATGTAATATGATGTGATTGGATGAGAATGGATGAAGGACGATGGGAATACATATGACTGGATGTGGAATAAGCAATGTGAATTGATGTAGAAGAATGTGGAATAGCAAGAAATGATGTGGAACAATGTGGAAAGATGAGAGTTTGTTAGAAACTGTATTTATGAAACCTGTTTTTAAATGACTGTTTTATGTCAAGAATGCTGGGGAAGCATTTTGACCATCTTGTGAATGAGGTCGTGGGTGGAGACCTAAGTGATAAAGTTGCAACAGCTGACGGAGAGTCAATGGAGGACATCTCGCATAGCAAGGTCGGCCGAGGTCTTGACCAACCTCGGTTCGATTTAAATGGTGAGCTTCCAGTACGGTGGATGAGGGACCAAGAAGCGGCCTATGAGTGAGGTGCTAGAGGTGACTTGCGAAGGAGCCTAGAGGGTGCTGACCATACGGTGCTCGGGATCTGGGTCGAAGATACCCACACGTGCATCAGGGAAGAAAATGGAACAAGGAGTTAGAGTTTTTTTCTGAACTCAGGCATGGATCTGGTTGATTAGCCTGCTGGTCCTCAACGGATGAGTCCATGGCTCTTTTATATGGAACTGTTGAAAGGAGAGATTACAAGCAATGGGGGCAGTATCCTTAGATTTCACTGCTGGGATCCCTTCACCTAGCTCAATTATGTATGTTGCATGCTTATACCTGAGTGCAAGATCTGGCACACTAGAGAACCAGTAGACAAAGCAAGCTTTAAATAAGATAGGTATGCTACCATCATTGGGGCATGGACCTACAATGTTGCAACGCCATCACCACCTACAACCAAAAAGCAAAATGTGTGGCAATCACCTCTTTTGGGAATGAAGCACAAAAGCACATTATTAAGATCACACTAGACTTAATCCAGCAAGCTCTTAATCTGCCAACATTAAATAGGACTGGGATAAAAAGATCAGCACTCTGGATGAAAAGAGTGAGTGCTTCAAGACCACTCAATAGAAGCCCTACTGGAGTGAGATCTATGGATATTTGTCATTCTGCAAACCATACAGAACAACTCAAGATGATGTGAGCATATTGACTACATTTAACAAAGCTATGAAATGCCAGAATCTTGATCAGGCAAGGAAAACTTTGCAGGGTTCATTCATCTATGAGATGGTGAATTGAAGAACCCCAAAGAGCTATATGTTGGAATTGCATCTTTGTTAACCAGAATTCTCTATCACAACATGAAGACTACAAAGATATTTCCCCCTCCCCATTGCAAAGGCTAACCACCTCAACTTGAAAGGAAGAACAAAAGCTATGAAATGCCAGAATCTTGATCAGCCAAAGGAAAACTTTGCAAGGTTCTTTCACCTATGAGATGGTGAGCTGAAGAACCCCAAAGAGCCATATCTTGGAATTGCACCTTTGTTAACCAGAATTCTCTATCACAGCATGAAGACCATAAAGATATTTCCCCCTCCCCATTGCAAAGGCTAACCGCCTCAACTCTAAAGGAACAACAAAATCCTCTGCATCTCCCATTGATGAGTAGAAGCTTAGCCAAAGGGAAAACATGAAGGCTAGCAAAAAAGAGAGGAGAAAATTGTTTGTCACTATCTATGAACATGGCCAAGTGTTAGAACAATGGAGCTTAGAGATAGACTCAAACACAAAAGAGCCCAAAGCAGACAAGAAGGGGGAGGACACAAAGAAAGAGGAAGCTAAACTGTAATCCTCAGATAAACCAAATACCCAAGAGGCTTAGGCGCAGAAGTAAGAAGATGCCCAAGAAGCGGATAGGGCTATAATCCCTTCTCAATGATTCGGCCAATTTAAAAAGCTTTCCAAAGAGGCAAAGAAATTCCTTTGATAAACCACATACCCAAGAGGTCAAGGAGCAGAAGCAAAAAGATGCCCAAGCAGTGGACAGGGATATAATCCCATCTCAATGGTCAAGCCAACTTAAGAGGCTCTCCAAAGAGGCAAATAAAGTCTTAACAGAGGAGGCAGAGGAAGCCACAAAGCCCCCTCCAATTCAAAGCCAAAAGTTGCCAAGGCTTATGCAAAATTAATAATCTTTAGCACTCTCAACTTGTTGTGCCCACACCTCCAAAGCTGAGCAGTATATAAGGTAAAGCCCAAGGCTACAATAAGTAAGCTACAAATGGATAATCAACAAATTCAAGGCTCGAAGGACTTTCTAGAGGCAAAATATGAACATCTGTTGAACTCTTACACCCAACAATAGTCCAAAACACACAAAGCGACACCTTATAGAGCCACCTAGACAAATAAAAGGAGGAGACCAATCAAAAGCTTAACATAGAGCTGAATAAGTCGAAGGGTGCCATGGCAAGGCTAAACATTTAATTGGAAATTGTGCAAAAGGCTCTTGAGACAACACAAATGTGAGTATGAAGGCTAATTTAGATGCAAAGGATGAATGAATTAGAAGGCTAGAGGCGAAGGTGGTGGCGGTTGAAAGCATGGTGGCGGTTGAAAGCATAGAGAAGTAGGAAGCCCCCCAACACCCTCCTCTCCATCCTCAGAGTAAGATGACGATAAAGAGATAGTTTTAAGACAAATTTCCACAGAGCTCTGAGAGCTCATTTACCAAAAGTAGTGCCCAACAAAATAGCCATAGAGCTCCCAGAGCTCATTCACCAAAACCACTACCCAGCAAAATATCTAAAGCTAGTAAGGTGTGGCCCTAAAGTTGGTAAGGCATACACTTGGCCTCAATGGCCCTATATCATAATAAATCACTGGAAGTGCCTCTTGCATTGCTCAGCTTGGTAATCATGAACAAGAAAGTGTGTCGATGTTGATGAATAGTTATATCACAATGCTGGTGTTTCAAGGGTCCATTTCACTTACATAAGATCCCATGGACATCTACACCTTTAACCAACACCTAATCATAACTGCCTACGTAGTTTGGCTTTGTCTTTTTGATAATGCAATCAAAGAGAAGCTAGATCAAGAGTAGAGAATAGAGCTAGAATCAGAGGTCTATAGATAAAGGGCACTCTTCCAAGCATAACAATGCAATAAAGACATTGCTGGTGTTTCAAGGGTCCATTTCACTTACATAAGATCCCATGGACATCTACACCTTTAACCAACACCCGATCATAACTGCCTACGTAGTTTGGCTTTGTCTTTTTGATAATGCAATCAAAGAGAAGCTAGATCAAGAGTAGAGAATAGAGCTAGAATCAGAGGTCTATAGATAAAGGGCACTCTTCCAAGCATAACAATGCAATAAAGACATTGAATGGCTGGCAGACAGGGGGAAAAAGGATGACAATCATAGGTTATCAAAAGCTAAATATACTTAAGTACCTAACCTACTCCCCTGAAGTGTTCCTCGCATTGTATCTAAGTATTTGAAAGCAAATGGAAATGCAGAGGAAACAAAATTCTTACTTATTTGACACAAAACACATTGCCTACCTAGACTATCTACAGCTTGATGTGAGCATAATGATCTTGATGACCTACTACGGAAATTGAAAACGTGCCAACGCCAAAGAAGGATAAGGATTTAGAGGGGTGTGATAAGAAGAAGAGCTCGGAGAAGCCAAAGCAAGAAGTACAAAGAGTACAACTCAAAGAAAGATGACCTTTCTAGAACTACATGCTGATACCTCTTTGCCGCCAAACCCATCGGGCATTGGATCCAAACTATAGATAGCTAAACCCAATGAGGACCCATGGCGGTTGGAGCTAACACATTAGAACCTCCCTCCCACTGAATGGAATCAAAGTGATGATCTGAGGAGGATGTTTATGATCTCCCACTAAATGATGTCAATTTACTAAGGCAGAACATCACCAAATATAACAAGTTAATATATGCAATAGATGTCCACCACAAGCTAGCAAAGGCAACCCCATATATATATCGCATGCACTTGTCCATATTGAAATCTTATATGAAGGCCCGATGGAAAGATTGGCAAGAGAATCATACAAAAAACTTGAGAGGTAGATTCACATGATCCATTAAGGATAACTTTTGCACTTAGGGCACGATATAGAATCAACCAAGGTGGCGGCTTGCATGGTTATCGAGATATAAACAGACATGGCCCACTACACAAATAATAGATCCTCAGTACATGCCAATTCCAAGGATCTACAGTTGGAATATGTACTCAAAAAAGCTACAGTACAATGAATACCATCAACCAACTTCTAGAACTATCTTTAAGGTCTCTAGGTCAGTTCCCTAATTGGGATCATTGTTGTTCCTTGGAAAAGAAATGGAATGGCTTCAATAAAGGTCAATTGACATGTATAAATGGTTTGGGGAAGTTGAAAAGTCCAATTGAAATAGCGATACCCAAAAAAGGAGAATTATGAAGGTTTTTCCCTTGTTGAAAGATCCCTACCCCCTCCACACAACGAAATCTGGGGTGCTAGCAGCGGAAGTAGCACTTATTACGCAGGGCAGATATTTTATTCTAACATAGTCAAGGTCATCACTAACCAAACTGATCCGTCCAAACCCGTAAGTCTCATGGTCAGATCAAGAAAGAGACTTGCACTTGGATCATAGAGTCCACCAACGCTTTTTTCCTCATCAAGAGGCACAGCCGTTGATTCTTTTCCATCCTATGGCATCATTGGTAACCAGAACGCTCACCACCTATTCACTCAGGGGACTTTTCAATAGTTCCTAGCTCATAGTACCTGGAAATATAATCACATAAGAAAAATCCGGAACCGTTGAAGATCAGCAAGATCAACCAACAGATCCATATAAAAGAACCATGGACTCATCCGTTTGAGGACCAGCAAGGCCAATAAACAAATCCACACCCGAGTTCAGAAAACAACTCTAACTCCTTATTCCATTTTCTTCCCCGATGCACGCGTGGGTATCTTCGACGACCCAGAGCCCAAGCATCGTATGGTCAGCACTCTCTAGGCTCCTTTGGAGGTCACCTAGCGCTTCACTCATAGGCCGCTTCCTTGGTCCCTCATCCATTGTACCGGAAGCTCACCATTGAAATCCAACGGAGGCTGGTCAAGACCTCAGTCGACCTTGCTACGCGAGACATCCTCGTTGACTCTCCGTCAGCTGTTGCAACTTTATCACTTAGGTCTCCACCACGACCTCATTCACAAGATGGTCAAAATGCTTCTCCAGCATTCTTGACATAAAACAGTCATTTAAAAACAGGTCATAAATACAGTTTCTAATGAACTCTCATCTTTCCACATTGTTCCACATCGTTTCTCGTTATTCCACATTCTCTTAAATCAATTCACTTTGCTTATTCGACATCCAGTTATATCTATTCCCATCATCCTTCATCCATTCTCATCACATCATATTACATCTCATCACATCTATCCACATCACATCACATTCATCCACATCACATCTCATCACATCCATTTACATCACATCCATTTACATCTATCCAGATCCTCATCACATCTCATCACATCCATTTACATCTATCCAGATCCTCATCACATCACGTCACATCCATCCTCATCTCATCACATCCATTCACATCTATCCAGATCCTCATCACATCACGTCACATCCATCCTCATCACATCACATCCATTCACATCTACCATATCCACATCACATCACATCCATTCACATCACATCTCATCCATTCACATCTACCCGGATCCACATCACATCACATCACATCCATTCACATCACATCTCATCCATTCACATCTACCTAGATCCACATCACATCACATCACATCCATTCACATCACATCTCATCACATCACATCTATCCACATCACATCTCATCCATTCACATCTATCCAGGTCCACATCTCATCACATTCATCCACCTTACATCTCATCCATCCATTCACATTACATCGCATCCATTTATATTCATTCAGATCCATATCTCATCACATCACATTCATCCACGTCACATCACCTCCATTCACATCTTATCACATCACATTCACATCCATTTACATCTCATCATATCACATTCACATCACATCACATCCATTCACATCTACCCAGATTCACATCACATCCATTCACATCACATCACATCCATTTTCATCTCATTACGTCACATTCACATCTCACCGCATCTCACCACATCTCACCACATCCATTCAGATATCATCACATCACATTCACATCCATTCACATCTCATCACATCCATTCACATCTCATCACATCCACTCACATCTCATCACATCCATTTCATATCTCATCACACCCATTCACATCCATCACATCCATTCACATCCATCATATTCATTGCATCCACATCACATCACATACATTCTCTCCAAATCTATCCATATCACATCACATTCATTCCATCCACATGACATTCATCCACATCTACCCATTCATTCACATTCATATGTATCCACATCCATCCATTCATTCACATACACAACTATCACTTCACAACTCATTCTCATCCATTTACATCACATCACTCCCATTCACATATCATAACATCTCTTCACTTTCACATCGACATCACATCACTCCCATTCACATATCATAACATCTCTTCACTTTCACATCGACATCTATTTACATCCACTCACATCTTATTCACATCCACTCACATCCTTTCACATTGCCTTCACATCTATCCAATTACATTCATTTACATTCATTCAGGTCCACATCACATCTTATCACATCCACTTTTTGTACCATTTTCTACTTTCGATACCGATAGGACTTTTCTAAGTTTCTGCCAATTGCTTAGCCTAGTTAAAGGTACTTTTTCTCGATCCCATCCATTGAATCTACGTATCAGAGTGTTGTTGAAGGTTTAAAAAGGGAAAATAAATCTTATCAGAATTGAATAGTAAAAACTTAGAAAGAGCATTTAAGTATTGTATTTTCATTCCTTAAGCTTCATTAATGAGAATTAATTCTAAACTTCTCTTTACTCAATGGAGCCTTGATTCTCCTAGGGATTCTAGATTCTCTTTTCTGAATAAGAATTATCCAAGTTTTCTTGATGGATATTTTTATATTCTTTCCCAAATTTCTAGTAAAATATATTCAATATTCTTCTTTTCGAGTAAAAGATTCACGGGATTTACAAAAATCGATTCTACCCATATTTCCCAATAAAATTAATAATGCTCAAAATTTTATTTTTGATAAATACTCATAATTTGAATTATGCCAAAAATTCATCTTTTACCATTTAATTACTTGGATCTCAAATATCATGGGAATTCCTCTTTTTGCATAAAAATAAATTTACCAAAAATTACTCTTTTCTCATAATCAATTAGTCATGCATAATTACAAAAAAAATATTTCTCATGAATATGATGAAAATCAGTCTTTTTGCATAGGATGTCCAGTCCCAGAATATGGTAGGAAGTCCTCTTTTAGCATTATGCATAAAAATAAGATATGTATTATTTTCTAAAAATTTTACCATAGTTTTGCTGCTATTACTGATAATTCTTAATTTTTTTTTCTAAAAGAATAAAAGCTTGTAATGAAAATATGATAGTAGTTCAAACTATGAATTTAAAACATAATTTTAACCATAAAATTAAATATAACTATGATTATCCCACTAGATTAAGCTAATTTCATCATTCCTCTTTTCCTAAATTGTTAGGATAATCCATTTCTCATTGAGAATGAATTAGAGTAGTTTTTAACTACTCATAAATAATCTAAAAGAATTTATCATTATTTTAATAGCACAAAATCATGAAAATATCATTTTCTTAATCTCTAGCTCATCAAGCCTAGAGTTTAGCTTTGAATTAAGAGACTATCATTGAGAAGCATCCTTTTTCAAGGGATTTAGCCATAAAGATGGCTATTCTTTTAGAGAGAGAGAGATTTACTTAAAGAAAGCATTACAAATAAGCATAAAGATTAACTTTCTCTTAATTAAACATTAAGACTTTAAGAGAAAGCTTGATTTGAATTAAAACAATCATTTAGAAAGCTTCTCAAGCTTGAGAAGGTTTGAGAAGAAGAAAGTTATTGAGAAAATTGGAAAAAACCATAAAATTTGATTTTACCTCCAAGTTTGGCTTGATTCTCTAATTGCAGTGAAGCCCCCGCGACCAATCAATTGGTCCACCAAGAGGAGAAGAGGAACTCCAAGAGTTGTTAAAGAGAGAGAGAGCTCCAAGCTCCCAAGAGAGGAAAATTTAAGGGATAATAGAAAATATGATTATTTTAATATAATACTAGCTTGGTATAGCTCCAATATGTAATTACAAATGAATGAGGGTCTATTTATAGGTGAGGGACGCCACTAACCAATTCCAACTGGGTTCTAGAATTTTCTAGATTCAGTTCGACTCAATTTGGATAAGATTTGGACCAGTTTGGCTCACTTTTTTATTTGGTTTGATCCAGGAGAGAGGAGAGATAAAAATATCACAACATTTTTGAATTAAAAACCCTTCCACACATGTGAAAAAGGTGCCTATCTCAAGAGTCCCCCTTTCCTTACCAAGGTGTCAAAAATGCATCATTATTTCAAAATATCTCATTTGTTTACTAATATCTCTTAATGTTTAACTAATAAACCTTGTACTTAGTCAACTCTTCATCTTATGTGAGCATTTACTCATTTTTGGATATTTTCTTTTTATCATTTTGGATTTATCTCATCCCAACACTTGGATTAATCCAATTGGCCCATTGGAACCTTAATTGGACCATAAAATGTAGACCCTTAGGCTAAGGTCCCTTATACCATTTTCAATTAATTCCTAATGCACATTGGAAAGTTCATTTTGAGCTTCTGTTTCAGGGGAATCCATTTTAGACACTAGGAGGACTTTTATATCTAAAGATATCTCAATTTTGGATTATCTCTCTCTAGATATTTTCTCTCTCTCTAGGCCAAAACAGGGTAAAACAAGATTTTTCTTCTATTTCAAAGAGGGAAATATTTATAAGAACAAAAGGGGAGGTTCTTATACCTTTACTCCTCAAAAGATGGAGGGAGGAATCTTACATCCTACCCCACTTAAAAAACGCGAGATGTCCTCATCTTGCAGCTGGAGGATAAACTCTTTCACCTTAAGATCCAACTGATTCTGGAGTTCCTTATAGTCTGGTCAACCCACACAGAATCCTAGGATAAAGATCCCTTCTACAAGAAGAACATATAGAACATTCATATCCTTAACACAATAATGGTCCATCAGACCGAAAATTCCATTTGAACATTCCCCACGGAATTTCACTTATGCAAGTTCTCAATTTATCATTCCTTAATTAGATCCACTGGATCAAAGGTCAGACAACATCACAAAACAGTATCACTCTGGACTCTCCATTGAGACCAGCGAGTCAACAACGAGATCATGTGATAGATTACAATAACATTGGTCTGTCATACAATATCTTCCTCGACATACGCATGGGTGTCCTCGGCACTGCGAGCCCGTACATCGCCTGGTCAGAACCCTCCAGGATCCTCCTTAGGTGTCCTGGCACTTCACTCAGGGACCGCTTCGTCGGCCCTCGCCCATCGTACCGGAAGCGCACCATTTTAACCGTACCGAGGCTAGTCAAGACCTCGGCAGGCTTTGCCACGTGAGCTGTCCCTCGAACACTCCACCCCAGTTGTTGCAACCGAACTTCCCTTAGATACATACTTCAATGCATGAAAATCAAATATGATAAAAGTAACACTTTTATATTAAAAAATAATCTTTTATGCATACTTCTATGCATGAAATTCAAATATGATAAAAGTAACACTTTTATAATAAAAAATAATCTTTTATGCATACTTCTATGCATGAAAATCAAATATGATAAAAGTAACACTTTTATAATAAAAAATAATCTTTTATGCATACTTCTACGCATGAAATTCAAATATGATAAAAGTAATAATTTTATAATAAAAAATAATCTTTTATGCATACTTCTATGCATGAAAATCAAATATGATAGAAGTAACACTTTTATAATAAAAAATAATCTTTTATGCATACTTCTATGCATGAAATTCAAATATGATAAAAGTAACACTTTTATAATAAAAAAATAATCTTTTATGCATACTTCTATGCATGAAATTCAAATATGATAAAAGTAACACTTTTATAATAAAAAATAATCTTTTATGCATACTTCTATGCATGAAATTCAAATATGATAAAAGTAACACTTTTATAATTTAAAAAAAATCTTTATGCATACTTCTATGCATGAAAATCAAATATGATAAAAGTAACACTTTTATAATAAAAAATAATCTTTTATGCATACTTCTATGCATGAAATTCAAATATGATAAAAGTAACACTTTTATAATAAAAAATAATCTTTTATGCATACTTTTATGCATAAAAATTAAATATGATAAAATTACCACTTTTATAATAAAAAATAATCTTTTATGCATACTTTATGCATAAAAATCAAATATGATAGAAATAATCTTTTATGCCTAAAAATCTATTTTGATGAAAGTAACACTTTCATAATAAAAGAAAATTATTCCTTTATGCATGAAAATCTATTTTGATGAAAGTAACACTTTCATAATAAAAGAAAATTATTCCTTTATACATGAAAATCTATTTTGATGAAAGTAACACTTTCATAATAAAAGAAAATTATTTCTTTATGCATAAAAATAAAAATAATAATCAATATGCATCTTCTATGCAAGAAAATGACACTTTTAGAGTATATAATTGATAGGAATTACTCTTTTAGCATAATAAAAGATAATTCTTATTTCCAAAAATTTTGCCATAACCTCCTTTGTATGGCTGACCATTTTTCAAATTTTCCTACTTAATTTTGTCTTAAAAATTAACTCTAATTGATTTAAAGTAATCTATACTAATCAAATTTCACTTATAAAAGAGAAAACATTATAAAAAGTTTAATTCCAACAATTTTCACTTAACTAGGATAAAGAAGGGTTGATTCTAAGAAGAGAGAGGGAAAAAGCCTTTCGATCAAGGCATAACATCCATTTATCACTTCAAACAATCATAAACATTAAAAAAACATAGAATCAATAAAGAAAATTACAAGAATCTCTACTTACATAATTTCTTGGAGCTTTCCTTTGGCTTGATGGTTTGAGGGTTCAACTCTTGTTTGTAACAAGAGTGGCCACCAATCTTTGGAAGAGGGAAATGTCAAAAACTAGTGAATTATTAATAAATTCACAGTTCTTGACTTGGGAGGAGCAGAGTAACAGTGCATAAAACACTATTAAGTTTCAACAAAGGGGAGGGCTTCTATTTATAGAAAAAAGTGAGCCTCTAACCAAGCAAACTGATTCTAGAATTTTCCAGATCAGTTTGGTCAATTTTTGACCATTTTTAGGTCAGTTTTGTTCACTTTTTGGATCTAGTTGAAACAGGATAGAGGAGAGATAAAAATATCTCATTATTTGGGAGTTTAAAACTCATTCAAGCATGTGAAATAGGCGCCCTCTTCATGAGGGGAATTCCCCCATGCAGAGGTGTCAAAAATGCATCATTACTTCTAAATATCTCCCTTTTTTAACTATTAACCTTGTCCTTAGTCAACTCTTCATCTTATGTGAGTATTTACTCATTTTTGGGGGATTTTTCTTTTATTTCTTCATTTATCTCCTCCCTACATTTGGATGAATCTTATCGGTCCATAGGAACCTTAATTTAAAATTTCGAAAAAATCTTCACCCCCAAGATAATGCCTTAATTTCTAATGCACCTTTTGAAAATCTTTTTGAACTTCTGTTTCAGGAGAACTTATTTTAATAAGATGAGGTATTTTTCTATCCAAAAATATTTAAAATCTGAATAACCACTCTCTAGAAGATTTTCTCTCTCTAGGTCAAAACTGATAGAAACAAGATCTTTTATATTTCTGAAGAGGAAATTGATTACAGGGGAAGATACTGGACATCATGAGGTCCTGGTGGAGGAATCTTACATTCTACCCCACTTAAAAAATGGGAGATGTCCTCATCTCACAGGTGGAGTATGATTTGTTTCATCTTCTTATTCTTCTTCAATAACTTCCAGTGTTACTGCCTTGGAAGTGGACGGCTGATTTGGGAACAACTCTCTTTGACTTCCCCTATTCTGAGGTGGAGGTCTTGCATTACTTTGGATTGAAACTGCAGGTTGGAGATAGAGGGTCTACCTCTGGGATTTCCCTGATTTTGTGGCGGATAGAACCCTGATTACTCTGGAGGGAAGGGGCCGGAGTCTGGAAGGAAGGGGCTGGAGTCTGGAATCTTGACCCTTGAATTCCTTGCCCTGAAAACCTTGATCCAAAAGGAGTTGGGCAATCCATACTGCGATGTCTAAATCCTTGGTAGTTATAACATTTCACTCTCTTGTTCAAGGGTGGAACTTTTGAAGTTGAAATCCAGGGAATTGAGTCTCGGGAAAAGGACATTTCTTCCATTCTGGAACTTCCCATATCCTGGGTTTGACCCTGATATCTCTTAGGTGGAGGAAGATTGGAATCACCTTCTGGGAATAAAAACCTTTTGAAAGGTGATGGTGCTGGCTTTGGCGGGACTTTGACATCAAAGGCTTTGGCGAAATCCTTCGCCATCCGAACTGCTTCGGCCATTGAGATAGGTTTTGCATTCTTGACTAAAGTATCCAATGGCTCATTCATTCCTCGAATGAACCTGGCCATCAGCTGCTCTTCATCCAATTGAGGGGAATATTTAAGGAGAAGGGCAAAAGCCTGATGGTACTCTTTAATTGTCCAGTTTTCCTGCTTTAGTTCCAGGAACTCATTCATCTTAGTTTCAAGAAAGCCTAGGGGACAAAACCTCTTTCTGAGGTCAGCCTTGAGATCCGTCCAGGTTTGGGTATTTCGGTCGAGACGGTTTGTCTTGCAGTGATTCCTCCACGCAACCCTGGCCGTTTCCACAATCTTTAACCTGGCCGTTTCCACAATCTTTAACCTGGCGAGAGCCATTTTACTTCTCTCATTGTAGCCAGTTACATCAAAATATTCCTCCATGGCTTTAATCCACTTTTCTACAATTTCACCTAATTGTTCCCCTTCACCCTTGAAGGGACCAGGCTGTGAACTATGAAGAGTTTTACGAACATCCAGGTCGAGCTCTTCTTCATCGAGTTGGGGGTTAACATTTCTACCACAACGACCTCGATCCATGTTCCTATCATCAATATGAAAATTCTTGTTAAGTCTCTTTATTTATGATTCAATTCGATTTTTGATTCAACTGATTCTGGGGTTCCCTAAATAGGTCGTCTCCCCACAGAATCAAGGGATAAAGATACTCATATAGAACGCATTATCAGTTAACAATTCATTCAGAATATCTCATTCATATCTTTAACACAATAATGATCCATCAGACTGAATTTTTCTATCTGAACAGTTCTCCATGGGGATTTCAATTTTTCAGATTTTTAATTTATCAACCTTTAACTTGATCCACTGGACAAAAGTTAATAGTAGCAACCTGCCTGCACAATCCACTAATCTCATAGTGAGTGGCTGAAGTCATTAACATCATTCCAGTTAAGAACATCATCACAGGGACTCGTCCCATTCATCCTCATTGTGGTTTCGCTCAGCTTATTATATTTCAACCAAATTTCAGGGATCATCATTTTTCAATCAGAATCCAAATCAACTCATCAGTTCTCAACCAGAATTTAAAAATCATATCAATCACATTCGAATTCATCAATTGGATAGCATTAATGCTTATAATTTCAAGTCTTAGATTTACTCGTATATACTGCCAGTAAACAGCTACAGTTATACCCTCGGTATATACGGGTAGTCATGGTTCTTGGAACTATAAGGTAAATACCATCATGTCTAGGCCTCAAGCAAGTCAGGGATTCCATATAATTGTGGTACTTCTATCTGAAGACCCAATTACCAATTTACGAATTTCAGTTTGAATATCAAATTGTATGAATTTTTATCACACAATTACAACATTTTAGTGCTTCTTGATAAAATTTTGACATTTTTGGCTTCTCGGTTGATCCTCATTAACCAAATTGCTATGATACCAACTGTAAGATCCCTGTCCCCACCGCGCAACGGATTCGGGGTGCTAGCAGTGGAAGTAGCACATCTTGCGTAGGGCAGGGGTCCCACACTCGGGGCCTCGCCCACGGATATCCGGACAGGTGACTAATTCCTCGATTCTTCCAAACCGAACTCGGAAAACTTCTCTTGCCCGGAAAGCACAGGCAATTCCACCAGGATAACTTTTCCCTAACGTAGTCAAAAGCCTTACTTAACTGAACTGATCTGACCGAACTCGTAAGTTCCATAGTCAGACCAAGGGACAGATTGCACTTGGATCATAGAGACCAACGCTTTTTTCCTCATTGAGAGGCACAGCCGTTGATCCTTTTTCCATAGAACAATTTTTGTCCGGGATTTACTTCATCTATCGAACTAAACAGAAATTAAGTCTCGATTTACGGATCCATCAGTCTAGCCTAACCCCATCCACCCAGTCCCATGGGTTAGCCAACCGCCCAACCACTGTAGTGATGGGATCCAATGGTACCAGCAGGGAAAAGAGTTCCCAGGTCCCCTAGCCGGAATTTCAAGCAAATTTAACGCCAGTCACACCACTTACACGCCCAATATGAAATTGCCTTTTTCTCAGCATCAGCTATCTTTAAAACAATTCTTTAATGAAACCATTGTGTCACTGATCATAATCCTCAAAATCTGTGGTTGAATCCTTATTTCCAATCATTCCTTCATCATCGACGTACTTATGGCATCATTGGCAACTAGAATGCTCACCACCTGTTCACTCAGGGGTCTTTTCAATAGTTCCTAGCTCATAGTACCCGGTAATATGATCACTTATAAAAGTCAAGATAGAATCTTCGTTGAAGATCTGCAAGATCAACCAATAGATCCATATAAAAGAGCCATGGACTCATCCGTTGGACCAGCAAGGTCAATCAACCAGATCCATGCCCGGTTTAAGAAAACAACTCTTACTCCTTGACCCAGATCCCGAGCACCGTATGGTCAGCACCCTCTAGGATCCTTCACAGGTCACTTAGCGCTTCACTCATAGGCCGCTTCCTTGGTCCCTCATCCATTGTACCGGAAGCTCACCATTTAAATCGAACCGAGGCTGGTCAAGACCTCGGCCGACCTTGCTACGTGAGACGTCCTCCGTTGACTCTGGCACCAGATTAAACACTAAACTTAAAACACTAGGCAAAAAGCCTGCACCTTTTCTCTTTTCTTTACATAGTCCTTCCATAGTCCGCAGCTTTATCAGGTAGGTCTCCACGACCACATACTTAAGACAGTCAAAATGCTTCCCCAGCATCTTTGACATAAAACAGTCATTTGCAAACAGTTCACAAATACAGTTTCAATAATGAATTCACATCTTTCCAGATTGTTCCACATCAATCCATATTACTTAATCCAAATCCAAATCATATGTGTATCCATTCTTGACCAGATACATCATTTTCCATCCCATCACATCAGATTCATTCACTTCGCATAACATCCATTCCTATCTTTCTTAATTTACATTACGTCTCATCACTTCCATTTCTCATTACATCTCATTCGTTCAGATCTTATATTATTCATTCACATTCTGATTCACATGACATCTCATCTCATCCATTCTCTCATATCGACTTCATATCCATTCACATTCATATTTGCATTCATTATTCCACATACACATCCACATTCGTACATCTACATCCATACATCCATTTTCACATCCACATTCATACATCCACATCCACATCCACATCCACATCCACATTCATACATCCACATCCACATCTACATTCATACATCCACATTCACATTCACATCCATACATCCATATCCACATTCCACATTCATACAACTATATCCACATTCCACATTCATACATCCATATCCACATTCCATATCTACATCCATATCCACATTCACACATCCACATTCACATTCACATATATCTATATCCACATCCATATCCACATTCACACATCCACATTCACGTTCATACATCCACATCCACATTCCATATCTACATCCATATCCACATTCACACATCCACATTCACATTCACATACATCCACATCCACATCCACATACATCAACATCCACATTCCATATCTACATCCATACATCCATATCCACATACATCTTTCCTTTCTCATACATCCTTCACATACATACATCTACATCATTTCTTTCACATACATATAACTACGTCCATTCTTTCACATACATACATCTCCATCTATTCCTCGTTCATTTTCATCTATCTGATTCGTTTCACATCCTCGTATCTATTTATAGAATACAAGAGAATTCTTATTTTTGATATAAGGTTTCTTTACGCATCTATTTATGCATAAATTTTATTTTAAGGAGAATAACACTTTCGAAATAAAAATCAATCTTTTATGCATCTTCCTATGCATAAATTCATTTTAAATAAGAATGACACTTTTGGATTAAAATAAATTCTTTATGCATCTTTCCATGCATAAATCCAATTTAGTAGGAATTACACTTTTGGAATAAAAGAATTTCTCTTATGCATTTAATTTATGCATTAAATCCATTTATGATGAAAATCACACTTTTAATATAAAAAATATCTTTTATGCATATGTTTATGCATACAATCATTTATGATGAAAATCACTCTTTTAATATAAAAGAATTTCTTTTATGCATCTAATTTATGCATAAAATTATTTATGATAAAAGTAACACTTTTATAAATAAAAAATAATCTTTAATGCATACTTCTATGCATGAAAATCAAATATGATAAAAGTAACACTTTTATAATAAAAAAATAATCTTTTATGCATACTTCTATGCATGAAATTCAAATATGTTAAAAGTAACACTTTTATAATAAAAAATAATCTTTTATGCATACTTCTATGCATGAAAATCAAATATGATAAAAGTAACACTTTTATAATAAAAAAATAATCTTTTATGCATACTTCTATGCATGAAATTCAAATATGATAAAAGTAACACTTTTATAATAAAAAATAATCTTTTATGCATACTTCTATGCATGAAAATCAAATATGATAAAAGTAACACTTTTATAATAAAAAATAATCTTTTATGCATACTTCTATGCATGAAATTCAAATATGATAAAAGTAACACTTTTATAATAAAAAAATAATCTTTTATGCATACTTCTATGCATAAAAATCAAATATGATAAAAGTAACACTTTTATAATAAAAAATAATCTTTTATGCATACTTCTATGCATGAAATTCAAATATGATAAAAGTAACACTTTTATAATAAAAAAATAATCTTTTATGCATAAAAATCAAATATGATAAAAGTAACACTTTTATAATAAAAAATAATCTTTTATGCATACTTTTATGCATAAAAATCAAATATGATAGAAATAATCTTTTATGCCTAAAAATCTATTTTGATGAAAGTAACACTTTCATAATAAAAGAAAATTATTCCTTTATGCATGAAAATCTATTTTGATGAAAGTAACACTTTCATAATAAAAGAAAATTATTCCTTTATACATGAAAATTTATTTTGATGAAAGTAACACTTTCATAATAAAAGAAAATTATTCCTTTATGCATAAAAATAAAAATAATCAATATGCATCTTCTGTGTAGGAAAATGACACTTTTAGAGTATAGAATTGATAGGAATTACTCTTTTAGCATAATAAAAGATAATTCTTATTTTCAAAAATTTTGCCATAACCTCCTTTGTATGGCTGACCATTTTTCAAATTTTTCTACTTAATTTTGTCTTAAAAATTAACTCTAATTGATTTAAAGTAATCTATACTAATCAAATTTCACTTATAAAGAGAAAACATTATAAAAAGTTTAATTCCAACAATTTTCACTTAACTTGGATAAAGAAGGGTTGATTTTAAGAAGAGAGAGGGGAAAAGCCTTTCGATCAAGGCATAACATCCATTTATCACTTCAAACAATCATAAATATTAGAAAAACATAGAATCAATAAAGAAAATTACAAGAATCTCTACTTACATAATTTCTTGGATCTTTCCTTTGGCTTGATGGTTTGAGGGTTCAACTCTTGTTTGTAACAAGAGTGGCCACCAATCTTTGGAAGAGGAAAATGTCAAAAACTAGTGAATTATTAATAAATTCATAGTTCTTGACTTGGGAGGAGCATAGTAACAGTGCATACAACACTATTAAGTTTCAACAAAAGGGAGGGCTTCTATTTATAGGAAAAAGTGAGCCTCTAACCAAGCAAACTGATTCTAGAATTTTCCAGATCAGTTTGGTCAATTTTTGACCATTTTTAGGTCAGTTTTGTTCACTTTTTGGATCTAGTTGAAACAGGAGAGAGGAGAGATAAAAATATCTCATTATTTGGGAGTTTAAAACTCATTCAAGCATGTGAAATAGATGCCCTCTTCATGAGGGAAATTTCCCCATGCAGAGGTGTCAAAAATGCATCATTACTTCTAAATATCTCCCTTTTTTAACTATTAACCTTGTCCTTAGTCAACTCTTCATCTTATGTGAGTATTTACTCATTTTTGGAAGATTTTTCTTTTATTTCTTCATTTATCTCCTCCCTACATTTGGATGAATCTTATTGGTCCATAGGAACCTTAATTTAAAATTTCAAAAAAATCTTCACCTCCAGGATAATGCCTCTGAACAGATTATACTTAATTTCTAATGCACCTTCTGAAAATCTTTTTGAACTTCTGTTTCAGGGGAACTTATTTTAATAAGATGAGGTATTTTTCTATCAAAAAATATTTAAAATTTGAATAACCACTCTCTAGAAGATTTTCTCTCTCTAGGCCAAAACTGATAGAAACAAGATCTTTTATATTTCTGAAGAGGAAATTGATTACAGGGGAAGATACTGGACATCATGAGGGCCTGGGGGAGGAATCTTACAGTCTTTGGTTCAGGCCAATCTATGACTGCTTGGATTTTTGTTGCGGAATCTGGAGAAATTCTATCTTTGGATACCAGAAAGCCCAAGTATTCAACATGGTCGGCAGAGAAAGTGCATTTTCTCTTTTTTGCAAAGAGTTGGTGCTTCCTTAGAATCTCAAGAACTTTTCTGACATGAGTCTCATGGTCAGCTGCATTCTTTGAGTAAATCAGAATGTCATCAAAGAAAACTAGAACAAAATCATCCAACTATTCTCTGAGGATGTCCTGCATTAGGCGATTGAATGTAGCTGGGGCATTTGTCAATCCAAACGGCATGACAGTAAATTCATAATGCCCATAGCGAGTAGTGATGGCTGTTTTTGGTATATCTTGATCATTGATCCTGATCTAGTAATACCCGGATTTGAGATCTATCTTTGTGAAGATCTGGGCTCCATTTAGCCTGTCCAGAAGCTCATCAATTCTTGGGATAGGATACTTATTCATAACTGTCAGCTGATTCAGACCTCTGTAGTCCACACAGAGTCTAAGCGTTCCATCTTTCTTTTTCTGAAAGAGAACTGGCGCACCCCAAGGTGAAACACTGGGT
This sequence comes from Cibotium barometz, assembly GCF_041138505.1. NCBI lineage: Eukaryota > Viridiplantae > Streptophyta > Polypodiopsida > Cyatheales > Cibotiaceae > Cibotium > Cibotium barometz. Next base: position 26,209,256 of record NC_141072.1, read on the forward strand.
CTTACAAACCCTTGTTCTAACAGCTGTCTAAGCTGTTCCTTGAGTTTGATGGTTTCAGGAACTGGCATTTTGTACGTGCGTAGGTCTACTGGCTGAGCTCCGGGGGTTAATTCTATCACATGATCTACTTCTCGAATTGGAGGCATCTCTGTTAGCTCTGCTGGGAGTAGATCATCAAATTCACTTAACCATTCTGGTTCTTTAGCCTTAAGTTTTGAGTCTACTGGGTTCATTTTGACAACATAAATTTGCTGCTTCTTTCTAAGTCCTTTCAGCAACCTGGAAGCTTTTACTAACTGAAGGTCTGGGGATCCGGAAACTCCAGTTCCTTGAACTTTGTTCCCGTGAAGGTCATGGAAGGAAATGGTTCCATTGTGACAATGTATGTCAGCTTGATTTTTGTGGAGCCAATCCATTCCAAGGATCTCGTCAAAAACTCCCAGAGGTAAGACTTTAAACTGACAGTCGGTTACATTACCATCTAGATTGAACTGACAGTCGGTTACATTACCATCTAGATTGAACTGACAGTCGGTTACATTATCATCTAGATTGAATTGGATAAGATCTGTCTCAGGTGAGTGAAAAGAGTCTTCCCACTGGCCAATTCCACTTGCATAGGTTTCCCTGATTTCTGTTCTAAGACTAGCCTACGCAAGCATCCAGGGGAAATGAATGAATGAGAACTGCCTGAATCAATCAAAAGTTTAAAAGGCTTACCCTGATACTCTGTTGGAGTATGGATGACTGAGGACTGATGGTTAGGCCCTTGATTTTCAATTGCAGCATAGATCTGCCCTCTTTCCTCTTCTACTACATCTGAAATTGTGACTGCTCTAGCTACTGCAATTTGAGGTGGAACTCTTTCTTTTTGGTTTCCCCAGTTCTGGGAAGGAGTTCTGAGGTTGCTCTGGACAAAGGCAGATGGGTGGGCTGGAGTTCTTCTAGGGTTTCCTTGGCTTGGGCGAGACGGACCTTGATTAGACTGATATGAAGGAGTTGGTGTCTAAACTCGGGGTCCTTGACTTCCCTGTCCCCTTGACATGGCAGGAGTCGGACAGTCTTTTAGTTGGTGACCAAAACCCTGGCATCCAAAACATCAGTTTTCAGTTCTGAGCTCATCCCTCTGATTTCTTGAAAGAGGTGGGGCTCCTGAGAAAGTATTCTGGGGGGAAGGGTCTTCCTTCACTTCGGAATCTTCTTGCATCCTGATTCTGATTCGGGCCTTGCTACCTCTTTGGGGCTGGAAAGTTTGAAAAGTACTTCCCTGGGCTTGGAATCTTTTAAAGTTAGAGGGTGCAGGAGACCTTTACTACAAAGGCTTTGGCAAAATCTTTTGCCATTCTTACTGCTTGAGCCATGGACACTGGCTTGGCATTTTTGACCAGTGTGTCCAAGGGTTCGTTCATTCCCCGAATGAACCTGGCCATGAGTTGCTCTCAAGAGGTGGTGAATATTTGACTAAAAGAGCAAAGGCCTGGTGATATTCCTCTATGGTTTTGCTCTCCTGCTTTAGTTCTAAAAATTCGTTCATTTTGGTTTCCAAAAATCCAGGGGGACAAAATCTCTTTCTTAGATAGGTTTTTAGGTCGTTCCAGGACTGAGTATTTCTGTCCAGACGGTTGGTGTCACAGTGGTTCCTCCATGCTACCCTGGCTGTTTCCACTATTTTCAGCCGGGCAAGAGCCATTTTGCTCCGTTCATTGTAGCCTGTGACGTCAAAATATTCTTCCATGGCTTCCACCCATTTCTCCACAGCCTCGCCCAGGTTCTCCCCTTCTCCTTTGAAGGGTCCTCGCTGAGTCCTATGAAGAGCCTTGCGAACATCAGGGTCAAGCTCATCGTCTTCAGAGAGAGGGTCTGGCTGACGGCCACGGTTTCCTCGTCTCATAATTCTGCCAAAAATTGATATATTATTAAATTTTTATTTTGATATCATCCACGAGATCCTAAGACTTAAGAGGTTCGGAAAACAATTTCTTAAACAAGACAATGATCTTATTGGAGATCTATGACATATGTCCGATAATAGATTTTTCTTTATAATCACTTATACAACAGGGATTTTTTTTCTCCAGAAAACATTTCTATAAAAGTTGCAATATGTACATAGAGCAGCTCGGCTCCATAATCACCGCCTCAGTCGTAATCGCATAAAGAAGCGAAACTAAGAAGAAGACATACCATGGTACACACGATTCATTACACAAAGAGGTGCTGTAATTCTATTCCTAGGGATAAAGCGGCTAAGAAGTCTAAAAAATTGGCATGAAGTTCTGAAGTTCTTGGATGAATGATCAAAGAGTTGAACATGCTGAACAAGCCCTAGTCTTATCAGAATCATGGCCAAGGAAATATTTTGCCTGAGCCTCCGACGCTGATTGGTACTGACATTAATGCACCGTCTCTGAACCACATATACCGATGTCACTCAAGAGGATCAGGAAAGTAAAGACTCTCAAAATGGCGAGCAAGTCTCACTCTGCTCATTCAGTTTATAGCAGAGTTTGTGAGGTGATCAAACGAAAAAGCTATCATATCCTCACTCTGAGAGAGTCCAAGAATTCCAGATAGGTTTGGGGTGTCCATCTATAAATTTCCAATTCAATTTATAAGTTTTCAATTTTTGAAGTTCATACAGATAGTATTAACAAGTGAAAAACATTTCTGTCCCAGTTTTCTATTAAAAAAAATTTAGGCAATTTCTGCTCTGATACCAACTGTGAGATCCCTCTGCCCCCTCCGTGCACCGGCGGACTACAAGCGGAAGCAGCCCCCTCATACACGGGGCAGGGTCTCTCACTCGGGGCCTCGCCCACGAATGTCCAGGCACGAGACTAGGCTGGTGGTCACTCCGAAAACCGAAACCGAGAAAATTTCCCATGCCCAGAAAGCGGGGACGATTCCACCTTTTTGATTTTTCTTAACGAATTTTTCTAACGAGATCAATTCTAAACTATCCTTCACCTGAATAAATCAAATAGAAGGAAACTATCAATGATATAATTTGATCATTCTGAGTGATTTCAATGCTTTTTTCCTAATCAAGATCAGGCACAGCCGTTGATCCACTCAATTGAGAAATTTATCAGGGAATTAACTGGCTACTCGAATCCTAGCCTAATTCTAATATTTTTCAGTTTGATTATTAAAACTCCACTGATTCCAGCCTAACCCCATATGGCCCATGGGTTAGCCACCACCCTGCCCCACTGGAATCGGTAGATCTAAACAAGTACTCACCCACCCATAATTGAAATGCCTTTCTTAACTTTAGCTTTAGAAAACAGATACGCACACACTCCTCTTTAAAACTTTAATATATATAAAAAAATCCATTGACAAACAATTTATTGGTTACACATGTCATACTTCAAAATTTCCATTGAGTCTTTGTTTCTCACAAAACAATATCACTTTGGACTCTCCGTTGAGACCAGCGAGTCAACAACGAGATCCAGTGATAGATTACAATAACATTGGTCTGTCATACAATATCTTCCTCGACATACGCATGGGTGTCCTCGGCACTGCAAGCCCGTGCATCGCCTGGTCAGGACCCTCCAGGATCCTCCTTAGGTGTCTTGGCACTTCTCTCAGGGACCGCTTTGTCGGCCCTCACCCATCGTACCGGAAGCGCACCATTTTAACCATACCGAGGCTGGTCAAGACCTCGGCAGGCTTTGTCGCGTGAGCTGTCCCTCGAACACTCCCCGCTAGCTGTTGTTTGCAACCGAACTTCCCTTAGATAAACATATATGCCCAATGCTCCTTCCAGCATTCTGGCGTAAGACAGTCCTTTAAGAAAACATGGTTTCTATGCAAGTTTACAGTTTTGATTTTTGTTTGAAAACCATGAATAATCTTAAATCCATATCTCAATACTTCTAGATCTAGGTCTGAATTCTAAACAGAATTCCTCGAATTCTGTTAGCTTGATCTTCAGATCAAAATCAAAAGTCTTAACTTAGTTTCAGATTCGGTGGGTGTTTTCAGTGTATTTTTCCTGAACTGAGCACATCGTCATTGACGAAGGAATTAGGTCTTGGTTAGTAGTCAGAATCAGAGTTTGGGTATGGAAAGGTTCTTCCTAAACTATCTTTCTCTCGAAAGGTACTATTTCAATTTCTCTTTTTCTAAATTTCATTCGACAAATATTTGCTTACAGATTTCTAAAACATGAATTTCTTATGAGGAATAAAATAATCATTTATCTCAATCTCCGACTTCGATAGTTTAATTGAATTTTCTCATTACCATCTTAGTGAATATGAAACGGTAGCATTTCTTCTCACAGATTATCTACTTATTCATTTTTCTAATTTTTACTTAAATAGAAGATTAAAGAGAACCCTTATTTAATTTATAAAGATTCTATATGCATCTAATTATGCATAAAATCTAATTTTGATGAAAGTCACACTTTTATCATCATAAAAATCATTTATGATGGAAATCACTCTTTTAACATGAAAGAATTTCTTTTATGCGTATATTTATGCATACAAATCATTTATGATGAAAATCACACTTTTAATATAAAAAAAAATCTTCTATGCATATGTTTATGCATAAAAATCTTTTATGATGAAAATCACACTTTTAATATAAAAAAATATCTTCTATGCATATGTTTATGCATAAAAATCTTTTATGATGAAAATCACACTTTTAATAAAAAAAATATCTTCTATGCATATGTTTATGCATAAAAATCTTTTATGATGAAAATCACACTTTTAATATTAAAAAAATCTTCTATGCATATGTTTATGCATAAAAATCTTTTATGATGAAAATCACACTTTTAATATTTAAAAAAATATCTTCTATGCATATGTTTATGCATAAAAATCTTTTATGATGAAAATCACATTTTTAATAAAAAAATATCTTCTATGCATATGTTTATGCATAAAAATCTTTTATGATGAAAATCACACTTTTAATATAAAAAAATATCTTCTCTACATATGTTTATGCATAAAAATCTTTTATGATGAAAATCACACTTTTAATATAAAAATTTATCTTTTATGCATCCATTTATGCATAAAAATCATTTATGATAAAAGTAACACTTTTATAATAAAAAAATAATTTTTTATGCATACTTTTATGCATGAAAATCAAATATGATTAAAAACACTTTTATAATTAAAAATAATAATCTTTTATGCATAAAAATCAATATGATAAAAGTAACACTTTTACAATTAAAAAAAAATCTTTTATGCATACTTTTATGCATAAAAATATACATCCATTTCCACATCCACATCCATACATCCATTTCCACATCCACATTCATACATTCACATCCACATTCACATTCATACATCCACATCTACATCCACATTCATACATTCACATCCCCATTCACATTCATACATCTACATCCATATCCATACATCCATTTCCACATCCACATCCATACATCTAATTCCACATCCACATTCATACATTCACATCCACATTCATACATTCACATCCATTTCCACATTCACATTCATACATTCACATCCATTTCCACATTCACATTCATACATCCACATCTACATCCACATTCATACATTCACATCCCCATTCACATTCATACATCTACATCCACATCCATACATACATTTTTCCTTTCACACACATCCTTCACATACATATAACTACATGTAACCGACTGTCAGTTCAATCTAGATGGTAATGTAACCGACTGTCAGTTCAATCTAGATGGTAATGTAACCGACTGTTTGTTAAAAGTCTTACCTCTGGGAGTTTTTGACGGGATCCTTGGAATGGATTGGCTCCACAAAAATCAAGCTGACATACATTGTCACAATGGAACCATTTCCTTCCATGACCTTCACACGGGAACAAAGTTCAAGGAACTGGAGTTTCCGGATCCCCAGACCTTCGGTTATTAAAAGCTTCCAGGTTGCTGAAAGGACTTAGAAAGAAGCAGCAAATTTATGTTGTCAAAATGAACCTAGTAGACTCAAAACTTAAGGCTAAAGAACCAGAATGGTTAAGTGAATTTGATGATCTATTCCCAGTAGAGCTAACAGAGATGCCTCCAATTCGGGAAGTAGATCATGTGATAAAATTAACCCTCGGAGCTCAGCCAGTAGCCCTACGCACGTACAAAATGCCAGTTCCTGAAGCCATCGAACTCAAGGAACAGCTTAGACAGCTGTTAGAACAAGGGTTTGTAAGACCCAGTGTTTCACCTTGGGGTGCGCCAGTTCTCTTTCAGAAAAAGAAAGATGGAACGCTTAGACTCTGTGTGGACTACAGAGGTCTGAATCAGCTGACAGTTAAGAATAAGTATCCTATCCCAAGAATTGATGAGCTTCTTGACAGTCTAAATGGAGCCCAGATCTTCACAAAGATAGATCTCAAATCCGGGTATTACTAGATCAGGATCAATGATCAAGATATACCAAAAACAGCCATCAATACTCGCTATGGGCATTATGAATTTACTGTCATGCCGTTTTGATTGACAAATGTCCCAGCTACATTCAATCGCCTAATGAAGGACATCCTCAGAGAATACTTGGATGATTTTGTTCTAGTTTTCTTTGATGACATTCTGATTTACTCAAAGAATGCAGCTGACCATGAGACTCATGTCAGAAAAGTTCTTGAGATTCTAAGGAAGCACCAACTCTTTGCAAAAAAGAGAAAATGCACTTTCTCTACCGACCATGTTGAATACTTGGGCTTTCTGGTATCCAAAGATAGAATTTCTCCAGATTCTGCAAAAATCCAAGCAGTCATAGATTGGCCTGAACCAAAGACTGTAAGATTCCTCCCCCAGGCCCTCATGATGTCCAGTATCTTCCCCTGTAGTCAATTTCCTCTTCAGAAATATAAAAGATCTTGTTTCTATCAGTTTTGGCCTAGAGAGAGAAAATCTTCTAGAGAGTGGTTATTCAGATTTTAAATATTTTTTGATAGAAAAATACCTCATCTTATTAAAATAAGTTCTCCTAAAATAGAAGTTCAAAAAGATTTTCAGAAGGTGCATTAGAAATTAAGTATAATCTGTTCAAGAGGAATTATCCTGGGGGTGAAGATTTTTTCGAAATTTTAAATTAAGGTTCCTATGGACCAATAAGATTCATCCAAATGTAGGGAGGAGATAAATGAAGAAATAAAAGAAAAATCTCCCAAAAATGAGTAAATACTCACATAAGATGAAGAGTTGACTAAGGACAAGGTTAATAGTTAAAAAAGAGAGATATTTAGGTGAAATAATGCATTTTTGACACCTCTGCATGGGGGAATTCTCCTCATGAAGGAGGCGCCTATTTCACATGCTTGAATGAGTTTTAAACTCCCAAATAATGAGATATTTTATCTCTCCTCTCTCCTGTTTCAACTAGATCCAAAAAGTGAGCAAAACTGACCTAAAAATGGTCAAAAATTGACCAAACTGATCTAGAAATTTCTAGAATCCGTTGGCTTGGTTAGAAGCTCACTTTCTCCTATAAATAGAAGCCTTCCCCTTTGTTGAAACTCAATAGTGTTTTGCACTGTTACCCTGTCTCTCCCAAGTGCCAAAAAGAGTGAATTTTACTCATAATTCATTAGTTTTTGACCTTCCCTCTTCCAAAAGATTGGTGGCCACTTTTATCTCAAACAAGAGTTGAACCCTCAAACCATCAAGCCAAAGGAAAGCTCTCAAATTATCTATGTAAGTTGGAGATTCTTCTCTTTTCAATGTATTTTATGGTTTTTATGGTTTTTTATGCTTTTTGTCTTCTCAAAAATTGCAAATGATGTTATGCCTCATTGCAAAAAGGCATTCCCCTCTCTTCTCTAGTAAATCCAACCATTCTTTATCCTAGGTGAATGATTAATGAATAAAATCAAGTTTTTCATAATGTTTCTCTTAAATAAGTAGAAAAATGTTACTTTAGAATGATTTAAATACTCTTGATGCATTTCTAATTAATTTGAGAGACTTAAAATTGAAAAATGGTCAGCCATACAAAGGAGGTTATGGCAAAAATTTTCAAAAATTTGGAAATAAGTATTATCTTTCATTATTCTAAAAGAGTAATCCTTATGATTTCTACATTCTAAAGTGTCATTTTCATGCATAGAAGATGCAGTTTGATTATTTGTATAAAAGAAATTTAGTTTTATTATAAAAGTATTACTTTCATTATTATTGATTTTTATGCATAAAAGTATACAAAAAAGAATATTTTTTTATTATAAAAGTGTTACTTTTATCATATTTGATTTTCATGCATAAAAGTATGTATAAAAGATTATTTTTTTATTATAAAAGTGTTACTTTTATCATATTTGATTTTTATGCATCAAAGTATGCATAAAAGATTATTTTTTAATTATAAAAGTGTTACTTTGGGGTGTCCATCTATAAATTTCCAATTCAATTTATAAGTTTTCAATTTTTGAAGTTCATACATATAGTATTAACAAGTGAAAAACATTTCTTTCCCAGTTTTCTATTAAAAAAAATTTAGGCAATTTTTGCTTTGATACCAACTGTGAGATCCCTCTGCCCCCTCCGCGCACCGCGGACTCCCGGTTAGCTGACAGCGGAAGCAGCCCCCTCATACACGGGGTAGGGTCTCTCACTCGGGGCCTCGCCCACGAATGTCCAGGCACGAGACTAGGCTGGTTGGTCACTCCGAAAACCGAAACCGAGAAAATTTCCCATGCCCAGAAAGCGGGGACAATTCCACCTTTTTTATTTTTCTTAACGAAATTTTCTAACGAGATCAATTCTAAACTATCCTTCACCTGAATAAATCAGATAGAAGGAAACTATCAATGATATAATTTGATCATTCTGAGTGATTTCAATGCTTTTTTCCTAATCAAGATCAGGCACAGCCGTTGTTCCACTCAATTGAGAAATTTATCAAGGAATTAACTGGCTACTCGAATCCTAGCCTAATTCTAAGATTTTTCAGTTTGATTATTAAAACTCCACTGATTCTAGCCTAACCCCATCCGGCCCATGGGTTAGACACCACCCTGCCACTACTGGAATCGGTAGATCCAAACAAGTACTCACCCACCCATAATTGAAATGCCTTTCTTAACTTTAGCTCTAGAAAACAGATACGCACACACTCCTCTTTAAAACTTTAATATATATAAAAAAATCCATTGACAAACAATTTATTGGTTACACATGTCATACTTCAAAATTTTCATTGAGTATCACTCTGGACTCTCTGTTGAGACCAGCGAGTTAACAACGAGATTCACTGATAGATTACAATAACATTGGTCTGTCATACAATATCTTCCTCGACATACGCATGGGTGTCCTCGGCACCGCGAGCCCGTGCATCGCCTAGTCAGAACCCTCCAGGATCCTCCTTAGGTGTCCTGGCACTTCACTCAGGGACCGCTTCGTCGGCCCTCGCCCATTGTAAGATTCCTCCCCAGCCTCTCAAAATGTCCAGCATATTCCCCTGTAATCAATTTCCTCTTCAGAAATATAAGAGATCTTGTCTCTGCCTGTTTTGGCATAGAGAGAGAGAAAATATTCTAGAGAGAGAATATTCAGATTTTGAATATTTTTGGATAGAAAAATATCTCATCTTATTAAAATGAATTCCCCTGAAACAGAAATTCAGAAAGAATTTTTCAATGTGCAATTGGAATTAATTGGAAATGGGATTTCGTGAAAGAAGATTGCGTAATACGCTTATCACGGAATACAAGATAAAAGAAGATACCCAAAAATGAGTAAATGCTCACATAAGATGAAGAGTTGACTATGTACAAGGTTTATTAGTAAGAAACTATGAGTAATATCAAAAATATGAGATATTTTGGGTATCCAAAAATGAGTAAATGCTCACATAAGATGAAGAGTTGAAAATGTACAAGGTTTATTAGTAAAAAACTATGAGCAATATAAAAAATATGAGATATTTTGGGTATCCAAAAATGAGTAAATGCTCACATAAGATGAAGAGTTGAAAATGTACAAGGTTTATTAGTAAAAAACTATGAGCAATATTAAAAATATGAGATATTTTGGGTATAATAATTCCATTTTGACACATATGTAAGGAAGGGGAGTCCATTAAAGGAGGTGCATATTTCACATGCTTGAATGAGTTTTAAACTCAAAATTAATGTGATATTTTTATCTCTGCTCTCTCTTGAATCAAACCAAATCAAAATGGAACCAAACCGAATCAAAAAGGAACCAAACTAGATCCAAATCTAGTCCAAATTCAACCAAACTGAATTTGGAAAATTCTAGAATTCAGTTAGCTTTGGTTAGAGCTTCCCTCTCTTATAAATAGAACATGAGTCCTTTGAAAAAAATAGAAGAATTTTACTATACTAAAGTTATGCTGAAATAATGTTAATTTTTACTATTCTCTAAAATTCTCTCCAAATTGAAGAAATTGGAGCTTCCCTCTTTCTTCAATCCCCATTGGTGGCTCCATCAACATACTTAACCAATTGATTGGTTGGGGGCCTCTACCGTGAACAAAGAATCAAGCAATTTGTAAGGTAATTAGTGAATTTTGATCATTTTCTATAATTTCTCAATGTTTCTCTCTTCTCAACCCCTCTCAAGCTTGAGAAGCTTAATTGGAATGGTTTTTGAATGCTATTAAAGTTAATTGATGAATGGTAGTGAAGAGTTACATAATTTGATGAATTCTATTGAAGTTAATTGATTAATGATAGTTAAGAATTACATAAATTTCCATTTATGCTTAATTCTAATGGTTTTTATGTAATTTCTCTCTCTCACTCAAGAAATGGTCATATTCATGACCCATTCTCAATCCAAATGAAGCTTTTCGTAAAGCTTTTCCTTAATCCAAGATTAATCTATGCTTGAGGTCAAATTAATGGCTTTTTTCTATGCTTTTAGTTTATGTATTTCATGAATATTGATGATTCAACCCATTATTGGGTTAATGATCCAATTAGGGATCATTCTAATCATTTTCTTAATGATAAGCTTTATCCTTCAAAATAAATTGAGATTTATCAATCATAGTAGCGGAGCTATGGCAAATTTTTTATAAAAATTACACATAAAATAATTTTATTCAAAGCATGAAAAGAGAACTTCCTACCATATTCTAGAAATTATCATCCTAGATTAATTGAAAGAATTTTATTGTAATCATGGAGAAATTATTTTTTATGTTATGCATAATTGATGATTATTTTATTATAAAAGTGTTACTTTTATCATAATTGGATTTCATGCATAGAGGTATGCATAAAAGTTGATTATTTTATTATAAAAGTGTGACTTTTATCATATTGGATTTCATGCATAGAGGTATGCATAAAAGTTGATTATTAATTATAAAAGTGTGACTTTTATCATATTTGGATTTCATGCATAGAGGTATGCATAAAAGTTGATTATTTTATTATAAAAGTGTGACTTTTATCATATTGGATTTCATGCATAGAGGTATGCATAAAAGTTGATTATTTTATTATAAAAGTGTGACTTTTATCATATTTGGATTTCATGCATAGAGGTATGCATAAAAGTTGATTATTTTATTCTAAAAGTGTGACTTTTATCATATTTGGATTTCATGCATAGAGGTATGCATAAAAGTTGATTATTTTATTCTAAAAGTGTGACTTTTATCATATTTAGATTTCATGCATAGAGGTATGCATAAAAGTTGATTATTTTATTATAAAAGTGTGACTTTTATCATATTTGGATTTCATGCATAGAGGTATGCATAAAAGTTGATTATTTTATTCTAAAAGTGTGACTTTTATCATATTTGGATTTCATGCATAGAGGTATGCATAAAAGTTGATTATTTTATGCTAAAAGTATGACTTTTATCATATTTGGATTTCATGCATAGAGGTATGCATAAAAGTTGATTATTTTATTGTAAAAGTGTGACTTTTATCATATTGGATTTCATGTATAGAGGTATGTATAAAAGATATTCTTTTTATACTAAAAGTGTGATTTTTATCATAAATGGATTTTATGCATAACTTAGATGCATAAGAGAAATTCTTTTATTCTAAAAGTGTAATTCCTACCAAATTGAATTTATGCATAAGAAGATGCATAAAAGATTGATTTTTAAATTCAAAGTGTCATTCTCATCTAAATTGAATTTATGCATAGGAAGATGCATAAAAGAATGATATTTCAATTCAAAAGTGTTATTCTCATCCAAATTGAATTTATGCATAGGAAGATACATAAGAGATGAATTTTTAATTCAAAAGTGTCAATTCTCATCTAAATTGAGTTTATGCATAGGAAGATGCATAAGAGATGGAATTTTAATTCAAAAGTGTCATTTTTATTTAAAATGAATTTATGCATAGGAAGATGCATAAATGATTGATTTTTAAATGAGATGTGATAAGATGTGATAAGATGCATATGGGAAGTGATAGGATGTGATAAGAGGTGTATGAGATGTGAAAAGATGTGATAAGATGCGTATGGGAAGTGATAGGATGTGATAAGAGGTGTATGAGATGTGATAAGATGTGTATGAGATGTGATAGGATATGATAAGAGGTGTATGAGATGTGATAGAATGTGTTAAGATGAGTTAGGATGTGTTAAGATGTGTATGGGATGAGGTAGAGAGTGTATCTGATGGGATAAGATGTATATGAGATGTGTTAGGACGAGAATGGATGTAGTATGGATGTATGGATGTAGATACGGATGTATGTATGTATGTGGATGTGGATGTATGTAGATGTGGATGTATGGATGTGAATGTGAATGAAGATGTGGATGTGGATGTATGGATGTAGATTCGGATGTAGATGTATGTATGTGAATGTGGATGTATGAATGAGGATGTGAAAATAGATGTATGCATGTAGATGCGTATGTATGAATGTGAAATTGGATGTATGTATAATGTGGATGTATGAATGAGGATGTGAAAATAGATGTATGCATGTAGATGTGTATGTATGAATGTGAAATTGGATGTATGTTGTGGACATACGAACATGGATATGTATGTAGAATAATGAATGTGAATGTGTATGTGAAATAATGTGTAGTCTATATGAGTGAATGGATGAGAATGAGTACATATTGAATGGAATAGGGAATAAGTAATGTGGTCCGAGAGTGGATAATGTGGAAAGACGAGAGTTCGTTATAGAAACTGTATTTTGTGACTGTTTGTAAATGACTGTTTTATGTCAAGAATGCTGGGGAAGCATTTTGACCGTCTTGAGGATTAAGGTCATGAAGACCGAACTGATAAAGTTGCAACTGCTGACGGAGAGTCAATGGAGGACGTCTCGCGTAGCAAGGTCGATCGAGGTCTTGACCAGCCTCGGTTCGATTTAAATGGTGAGCTTCCGGTACGGTGGATGAGGGACCAAGGAAGCGGCCTATGAGTGAAGCGCTAGGTCACCTGCGAAGGATCCTAGAGGGTGCTGACCATACGGTGCTCGGGCTCTGGGTCGCCGAAGATACCCACACGTGCGTCGTGGAAGATATTGGAACAAGGAGTAAGAGTTGTTTTCTGAAACCGGGCATGGATCTGGTTGATTGACCTTGCTGGTCCTCAACGGATGAGTCCATGGCTCTTTTATATGGATCTGTGGGTTGATCTTGCTGATCTTCCACGGGGATTCCATTCTATTATATGAATATATTGCCGGTTACTATGAGCTAGGAACTATGGAAAAGGCCCCTGAGTGAACAGGTGGTGAGCGTTCTGGTTGCCAATGATGCCATAAGTACACCGATGAATGAATGACGGGAAATAAGGATTCAACCAGAGACTTTGAGGATTGTCATCAGTGACATAATGGTTTCATTAAAGGATTGTTTGAAAGTTAATTGATGCTGAGAAAAAGGCAATTTCATATTGGGTGTGTAAGTGGTGTGACTAGTTTTATGTTTGTATGAACTTCCGACTAGGGGGCCTAGGAACTCTTTTCCATGGTACCCGGGACAAAACCTAACCAAATTCCTAATTGGATCCCATCACTACAGTGGTTGGGAGGTTGGCTAACCCATGGGACTGGATGGGGTTAGGCTGGACTGATGGATCCGTAAATCAAGACTCAATTTCTGTTATTACGATAGATGAAGTAAATCCCGGATAGTAATTGTTCTATGGATAGGAATCAACGGCTGTGCCTCTTGATGGGGAAAAAAGCGTTGATCCCAATGATCCAAGTGCAAGTTTCGTCCTTGATTGACCAAGTACCTTTAAAGGTGCAGTCGGATCAGTTTGATCAGTAATGGTCTTGACTACGTTAGAGTAAAAAGTTATCCTGGTGGAATCGCCCGTGCTTTCCGGATAAAGGAAGTTTTTTCGGGTTCGGTTTTGAAAAAACCGACGGATTAGTCTTTTGTCCGGATATCCGTGGGTGGACGAGGCCCCGAGTGTGGGACCCTGGCCCGTGCAAGAAAGGCTACTTCCGCTGCTAGCACCCCGAATCCATTGCGCGGTCGAAATTGGGATCTCACAGTTGGTATTAGAGCGAATTGGCTAATAAAGATCAACTGAAAAGCCAAATATGTCAACAATTTATCAAGTAGCACAAAAAGGTTATAATTGTGTGATATAATTCATACAAATTGATATTCAAACTAATTTCGTAAATTAGTAATTGGGTCTTCAAATAAAAGTACCGCAATTATATGGAACCCTGACTTGCTTGAGGCTTAGACATGATAGTATTTACCTTATAATTCCAAGTATCATGACTAACCGTATATACCGAGGGTATAACTGCAGCTCTTTACCGACAGTATATACGAGTAAATCTAAGACTTGAAATTATAAACATTAATGCTATCTAGTTGATGAATTCGAATGTGGTTGATATGATTTTTAATTCTGTTTGGGAACTGATGAATTGATTTGGATTCTGATTGAAAAATGATGATCCCTGAAAATGGGTTGAAATGTAATAAGCTGAGCGAAACCACAATGTGGATGATTGGGACAAGTCCCTGTAATGATAAATGATGAAAATGATTTCAGCAAATCACTATGAGATTAGTGGATTGTGCTGTCAAATTGCTACTGTTAATACTTGAGACGGTAGATCAAGTTAAGGGATGACAACTTGAGAACTTGCTTA
The DNA here is from genome assembly GCF_041138505.1 of Cibotium barometz. Lineage (NCBI taxonomy): Eukaryota > Viridiplantae > Streptophyta > Polypodiopsida > Cyatheales > Cibotiaceae > Cibotium > Cibotium barometz. The sequence continues at coordinate 26,224,352 of NC_141072.1, forward strand.
ACTAAAATTCCCGTGGAGGAATGTTTAGGAGAAAATTTTTCGGTCTAATGGACCATTATCGTGTTAAAGATATAAATGATATGATCTGAATGAATTGTTATTTAATGATGAGTTCTATATAAGGGATATTTATCCCCATATTCTGTTGGGTTGACCGGAATATAAGAAACTCCAGAATAAATTGGATCTTAAGCAAAAGAGTTGTCCTCTACTTGCGAGATGAGGACATCTTGCACTTTTTAAGTGGGGTAGAATGTAAGATTCCTTCCCCAGCCTTAGAGGTATACAGGAGTAAGAATCTCCTTTTCTGATCTAATAATTATTCCTTCTCTAAATAAAAGAAAAATTCTGTTTAAAAAGGGAAGACACTTTCCCAGAATACCTTCTCAGGAGCCCACCTGTTTTAAGGATTCAGAACGATGAGTTCAGAAGTGAGAACCGGTATTTTGGATGCCAAGGTTTTGGTCATCAGTTAAAAGACTGCCCGACTCCTACCATGATAAGGGCACAGGGAAGTCTAGAACCCAAATTCAGAGACCAATTCCTGACTTTCACGTCTTAGACTCTCACGTCTGCTAATTCACGTCTTAGACTTTCACATCTGATAATTCACGTCTACTCACTCACATCTTGGACATTCACGTCATATGTTTCACGTCTTAGTCTGTCACGTCTTAGACTTTCACGTCTTAGACTTTCACGTCCTAGACTTTCACGTCCTAGACTTTCACGTCTTGTACTTTCACGTCATTTTCACGTCTAGTAACTCACTAACATACTATACACTCACAGATTAACATACTAACACTAAATTACTAAAAAAATAAAAAATAAAAAATTATAATTGCTCATTTAGGAGCATTTAGGCACTCCGACATGGCCACAATCACACAAGGACTAAACCCAATGTGGCTAACATCTTCGAGCCATTGAGACCCATACCACAAATTCACTTCCCAATGCCATTGGCCATGCCTATAACAAGCATGTCATCGGGTTTTACACCCCCTATGACTTCGATACCACCAAGCTTTGGCCCCTTGCCTCAAAGTCCTATAAGTACCACCCCTTTCCTAGATGCCCACATCTTGGACATACTGACTAATCTAGGAAGGGGGGTGGCCCAAGGACTCTCAATGAGTATCTTCCAAACAAGAGCACTCACATACGACCTCAATGATTCATACTGAAATATGACTGTACAAATTTCTAAGATTTTGGGCAAATATCTCTTTTCGGAATAATAGATCCTGTTCAATTCATTTAAATGTCTGAACAGAGATGTGAAGCCTTTGGAAATCCCAACTGCCCCACTAAGGTACATGCATTGAACTTATGCTTAGAGGGAAAAGCTAGTCAATGGTTCATCGCATTAATGCCGACAATCGAGACCAACTTCAAAACCTTGAAATCAACCTTTATACATGGCTTTTCCAGACAAGGTGATCGGTGGAGTGCAACAACAGAACTCTATTCAATTGAGCATCAACCAAATGAATCCATTAGAGATTTTATCCTTCAGATAAAACTCTTGGACTCACGTTGTGAGTCACGGGAAAAATTGAACGATGTTCAATTGAGGAGATGTTTCATGTTGGACTTAAAGATAACAGCTTACACAACTTGATTATTGTATCCAATCCGGAAACATTTGATCAATGTTGCAAAGAAGCAATATGTTTAGATGACAACATGCTAGAAGATGATCATGCTATGAGACGTTCCTCATCTAAACCAAGTGAAGCAATGGGTGGCAAAAGAAAGATTGATCTCAGAATTGACATTTCTGGAATTTTATGTAGCCTTGCTTAAAACCTTCTCTAAGAGAGGATGAAAACCTTCAACACCAAACATCCTTAATGTCTATAAAAGTGACGAGCAAAATGCCTTGTGTTGAATGCAATCACTACGATCATCCCAATCCTCATTGTGCATACAAGGCACTTATTTTTCTATAATGCATGTATTGTTAAATCTTTGATCATGATACTAAAAAGTATCCCACTACTTTATCCACAATGGACTCAAAACCTCCATCTCCCGTGCACAAAACAGAAACAGTCCAAAGGGTAGAAACTGCTCAAGAAGCAGTTAATCGGACACTTCAGTATTTCTATTGTCATGGACCTCACAAGGTGGCAGACTGCACAGTTTGGAATACTTCCATGCCCATAGTCACTAACACCTTGCGACCAATGTGTGAACGATGTGGCATTGATCACATGTTCCAAGATTGCCCAAGACGAGTTGCTTCAATGCAACTTGTCTCATAAAATACAACTCTTAACATCTTAAGTGTACAAAACGGGCAATTGTCCACAGTGCCATTGAATGTGCTTACACGTTTACAAGCCAAGGCATAACAAAAAAGACAACACCTCAACATGGGTAGAAGAACATGCTTTAAAACAGAACCCAAAAGAGAAAACAAAACCTTCTAAACCCAAGAAAGACAAGGGACAAAAAAATATGGAAACCAAGGTCGAAGTAAAAGACAGAAAAGGAGTATGTAGAGGGCATATACCCAAAAGGGGACATAAACACAAAAGAGCCAAAAGCTATACATGATGCAGATGCATCCACCTCAAAGACCACCACACACAAACCTCAACACACATTTGTGCGACATAGGATACAAAAACCTAAAAGAAAATTCGATCTCGTCGCATGGGTAAACATAGTGAAAAATTGACAAACCAAAGAAAGTCAGAGAAGGAAACAAGTTCTAGTACATCACTAAGTGAGGATGAGACAAGTTCTTACTCTTTGCTCAGTGCACCACATAGACCAATCAAGAAAATAGAACCCACCCAACCACCCCAAATGGATAATAATGATCACATGACATATGCAGAATGCAAAAAACGAGCTCAAGAGTGCATTCTTAGTATGGTTAAATGTCTTATAGGGTCATCGATTGTGAGATTGAGCCTCATAATGCCAAATCTACACTAGCAACCAAGATATGAAGCCTAGAGGAGTAGCGCTTTCCCTTTTAAGAGGAAGACATACTCTCTACAAAAGAGTCATTTGAGATAGATTGTACGAACTATAGGCTTGAGAAAGCATGTAAGGAATTCGATAATTCCCTTACAAGATTAAAACAGTCTCTTAAAACCTCATTCGAAGGAATGCTCTTCTCTCATGATAAAGCCAACATCATATCAACACTTGCACCTTTAATGGCTCAACCTGAGTTATACAAGGACATAACAAACTACATAAACCAGGAATGTTAGGATTCGCAAGTTTCCAAACAGTCCTCATTAAGAATTGTCAGAGGGCCAAGTGTGCCATTGTACGCATTGGTGGGTACTCTTGAAAATGCTGAGACCTAAACAGAGGATGAAAGTGAATGGGAATATGAAACAGACACAAGATCTGAAGCTGAAACAATAACCGAAACACCCATGGTTCCTTTGGAAGATTCTATTATGGTATGGTTAGATTTCCCTACAGGAAATGATGTTCAACACAAACGCACATTGATTAGCCCTCGTGCAAGTCATAACATCATGACAACCTAAACTCAGCCGCCCAACAAGCAATAGTCTTGCAAAAGGAACCAATGAACAAAACATTGAAGTTCCAGGCTACTTTAAATACACTACTCGAACAATCGATGCGATATGGAATTTACATTTCATGTCACCCTAGATTCCCTTGAGTATGATGTCATCCTTGGCGGACCTTGGATAAGTGAATCATTATATTCACTAGTTGAATCCATGCAAACAATCACCTTGAACACTCCTGCATGCAATGTACAATTGCTATTTATTACGGGAGGAAGAAGCCTTGCAGGAGCTGGAACTTCCAACATATCTTACTGAAAAGACCCCTAGGATTTTGGTTGGATTAGAAATTGTAAATAAAATCACCACAGCTCAAGCACAACTTTATCCAACATGAGAACATAATCTCATGACTCTTGAGCTATGGGATTTGTTAGGTCAACCAACACTCACGGCACATCCTAAAAGGATTACCTTTACACAAGACTTGAACATGCCATGTTTGGGGTACTTTGAACATACAATGTATGTTGAAACTAACCCCCTGACTTGCAAGTTTTTTTGTATGTTGAGTATGTGTTGGAAGCAGATTTGATCTTGGGGCATAAATGGACTAAGGTGTCTTTATTACCAACAAAAGTATTTATATGTACAAGATGCGGGTGCCCAGAGAGTACACACTCATCTAGTCGACACCATTTTTATCCACCTGTGAAAAACATAGGTAAACACATTACCTACAACTCCTCGATTACCAACCACTCCTATTACAACACCCTCGGTCACCAACCAAGGTTGAGCGATCACCAACTGCTCCTGTAGAAATAGCCTCAGTCACCAACCAGGGTAGAGTGATCACCAACCACTCCTATGCTTTGATAGAGCGGTCACCAACTCTCTAACAAAGTGCTGTCCCAAACCTGCAAAACAGTAACCAGCCATGGTTTTGGCTCACTGGCCACCCACAGGTTCCACCAGATCAGATCCCCAGGCCTAGTACTTGTTAGGGACATGTTTGCTCAAGTTTTGTCTCGCGAGAAACCTCTTGCAAACCTATAAAAATAGCCAATAATGGCCCTTATAACAGTCGGCCAGCTCCTGTTGAGGCTCTGTTCACTCCGTCCAAGCCTATACATAACAGAGTAGCACAAAAATAGTCCCAACAACCATGCGCTAGCAGCTTTTGGAAACCAATTTAACAGCCTATAGCCCTGTAGATGCAGTCGGCTAGCCCTGTAGAGAGAAAGAGAGAGAAATTGCAGCCAGCCAACCTTGGGACTCTTTCTCTTGGCATGTACTCCACCTGTAGCTCATGCAAATGAGTAAACTTGCTATTTTTCCTGTCCAAACAGCAAGTTTTTCTTGTCCAAACAGCTCCTAACAGCCCACGTTTTTCAGATGAGTGCTCTACAAGTTAGGGCTTGCCCACTTTGGCCCTCCCACACCCATAATAGCGACTCGTGGAGCTATTTGGGAGTGCCCGAGTGCCCATCTCTCATAATTGGCCTTGGTTCATTAGAAATATTCCAGCCTGATGTGAACTCACTTATAAAATTATAAGTGTGTTTGCCCACACTTTAAGTGAATGTGAACCCTGCACCCAATAAACCTTAATAACATGAAATAATGAATAAATTGGGTTAAGTGTGCACACTTACCACCTGCAAAACACATAAGGAAACCATATGAGTCCCAAACAGGTGTGGACACACGTATCCACGGGTTGTCCAGGCATCCCGGGTGCTTGTGGACATTCACAGGCAAAATACCAAGCAATGTCCAGGCATAAAAAATAAGTCATCAAAATAATGAATAAATTGGGTTAAGTGTGCACACTTACCACCTGCAAAACACATAAGGAAACCATATGAGTCCCAAACAGGTGTGGACACACATATCCACGAGTTGTCCAGGCATCCCGGGTGCTCGTGGACATTCACAGGCAAAATACCAAGCAATGTCCAGGCATCCAGGGTGCTCGTGGACATTCACAGGCAAAATACCAAGCAATGTCCAAGCAATGTTGAGGCATCAAAAACAAGTCATCCATGCATGTGCAATGCACATACATATGCTGGTGCACAAACATAGTGGATGAAATCTCCCAACTTACATCTCTTACATCCAACTAGCAAGCCAAGAAAAATTCACTCTTCTTGCCATTAATGTAGAGCTTATGGCGACAAAGCTCTTCAAACACTATGGCCAAATGCTCCTTATGCTGCTCTTCATCTCTAGAGAACACAATGATGTCATGAAAGAAAGTACCAGCAGTGAACTTTATGTGTGCTCTGAAGATACGATCCATCATACGATTAAAGGTGGCAGGAGCATTGGTAAGTCCAAACGGGACCACCAAGAACTCATAAAGAAAAGTAGTTTTATGAATATCCTGAGGGGCCACCCGTATCTGATTATATCCACTCTGAAGATCGATGTGGCTAAAACATGCTGCACCCTCCAACCTATCCAAAATATCATTGATACATGGTATCGGAAACATGTTCTTTATCGTCATCTTGTTAAGGGCACGATAATCCACACACATCTTGTATGTCTCGTCTTTCTTTTGCACCAGCAACACAGGTGAGCAATAAGGAGATGAACTAGGGTGTATCAACCATTTCTTAAGCAAGTCATTAACTTGCGCCATAATCTCTTCTTGTTGACTTGCACTCAACCTATAAGGAGGTCTATTCGGGGGTGTACTCCCAGGTATCACATCAATACGATGATCCTCAGGACGCTCAGGTGTGTGGCAACTCTCCTTGTAATGCATCCCTGAAACAATCACCATAACCACGTAAAAAGTCTATGCGCTCTCTGGTTAGATGATCTACATTTACATTCTCATGTTCAGATTGTTCTCGTACAAAAACCAAGTAAGAACAAGCTGACTTCTTCATTATTTTGGAAACCTGAACATGACTTACAATAGGTATGGTACTACCTGGAGTAGCAGCTTCTATAACAAGCTCTCTACCTCTATGAGAACAAAGCTGATTTTCTTGGACTTATAGTCCTTCTTGGGCTCCATCCGAGCATGCCAAGGCATCCCAAACAAAACATCACATCCTGTGAGAGGACCAACTAAGAAACTCTCATGATCAAGATATCCCTGTATATGAATTCGGAGTTTGCCAATGATTGGCATTACATTAACTCCTTTACCCTCAAAGGCGGCATCTGCATTCATTTGAGTCCCAAAATCTGATACATCCAAGCCTATGGCATTATCCATCTGTTCCGAAATGAAATTATCTGTGGGTGTTTCCCCTACAGATTGAGCACAACATTCACCTGAGGCTTTTTTGCATTAGAATTTGCATTCTTGGGGTTATGCAGGCATTTAGTAAATATGTGATCCTTACTGCCACAACCAAAACATTTCCCATCATGTACATAATCAAGCTTCTGCTATTTTGACAGCCCAAAATCATTGCATTTACCCCCCGGCTTCTAAGATGAGTTTCCCTTTGTATCTGAGGCATCTTTCTGCTCACTTTTATAGGGCTGTCCACCCTTTTTCTGGTCATAACCAGCCCGTCTCTTGCCCTTAAATGAATCTGAATTTGACTTGTTTTTAACCCACTTCATATGCAAATTTTCATTAGTGCCAAGTTTATCAACTGCTAAAGAGTTTGATTTGGGTACACGTGTAAGCTCTCTTGAATGATGGGGTGCAAACCTGATTCAAATTTCCGTTTCTTCTCCCCATTAGAAACTTTCAATAGTAGTACCTTCCAGTACTTAGCTATGTATGTCTGCATTGTCTCCCCTTTAGTACTTAGCTATGTATGTCTGCATTGTCTCCCCTTTATCCTGCTTCAACCAATCCCACTCTTTGCATACATTCTTGGCAAAGTTTGGAGGCAAGAATTGAGCATAAACTGAATTTTAAAGTCATCCAATGTGCGGGTAGCACTTGCATCCAAAAGCTTGTCCATCCACCAATCACTAGTAGCTGTCTCTTTGAGATGCATACCCACATGCTTGAGTTTAGACTTCTCAGAGAAATCTTCAGTGCAAAAAATAATTTCAAACTGTCTCACAAAAGCAAGCACCTTCGAAGTATCATCTTGCCATAGAAGGTCTCAAACTTCACATCTTTGTCTCCTGACTTGAACTCTCGGTTTTTCTTTTTAGAATGAGACCTGTCTCTAGCCTCATGTCTAGGCTGTAAGATTCCTCCCCAGCCTCTCAAGATGTCCAACATCTTCCCCTATAATCAAATCCCTCTTCAAAAATATAAAAGATCTTGTTTCTACCAGTTTTGGCCTAAAGAGAGAAAATCTTCTAGACAGTGGTAATTCAGTTTTTAAATATTTTTGGATAGAAAAATATCTCATCTTATTAAATTAAGTTCCCCTAAAATAGAAGTTCAAAAAGATTTTCAGAAGGTTCATTAGAAATTAAGTATAATCTGTTCAAGAGGCATTATCGTGGGAGTGAAGATTTTTTCGAAATTTTAAATTAAGGTTCCTATGGACCAATAAGATTCATCCAAATGTAGGGAGGAGATAAATGAAGAAATAAAAGAAAAATCTCCCAAAAATGAGTAAATACTCACATAAGATGAAGAGTTGACTAAGGACAAGGTTAATAGTTAAAAAAGAGAGATATTTAGGTGAAATAATGCATTTTTGACACCTCTGCATGGGGGAATTCCCCTCATGAAGGAGGCGCCTATTTCACATGCTTGAATGAGTTTTAAACTCCCAAATAATGAGATGTTTTATCTCTCCTCTCTCCTGTTTCAACTAGATCCAAAAAGTGAGCAAAACTGACCTAAAAATGGTCAAAAATTGACCAAATTGATCTGGAAATTTCTAAAATCAGTTGGCTTGGTTAGAAGCTCACTTTTTCCTATAAATAGAAGCCTTCCCCTTTGTTGAAACTCAATAGTGTTTTGCACTGTTACCCTGTCTCTCCCAAGTGCCAAAAAGAGTGAATTTTACTCATAATTCATTAGTTTTTGACCTTCCCTCTTCCAAAAGATTGGTGGCCACTCTTGTCTCAAACAAGAGTTGAACCCTCAAACCATCAAGCCAAAGGAAAGCTCTCAAATTATCTATGTAAGTTGGAGATTCTTCTCTTTTCAATTTATTTTATGGTTTTTATGATTTTTTATGCTTTTTGTCTTCTCAAAAATTGCAAATGATGTTATGCCTCATTGCAAAAAGGCATTCCCCTCTCTTCTCTAGTAAATCCAACCATTCTTTATCCTAGGTGAATGATTAATGAATAAAATCAAGTTTTTCATAATGTTTCTCTTAAATAAGTAGAAAAATGTTACTTTAGAATGATTTAAATACTCTTGATGCATTTCTAATTAATTTTAGAGACTTAAAATTGAAAAATGGTTAGCCATACAAAGGAGGTTATGGCAAAAATTTTCAAAAATTTGGAAATAAGTATTATCTTTCATTATTCTAAAAGAGTAATCCTTATGATTTCTATATTCTAAAGTGTCATTTTCATGCATAGAAGATGCATTTTGATTATTTGTATAAAAGAAATTTAGTTTTATTATAAAAGTATTACTTTCATTATTATTGATTTTTATGCATAAAAGTATGTAAAAAAAGATTTTTTTTTATTATAAAAGTGTTACTTTTATCATATTTGATTTTCATGCATAAAAGTATGCATAAAAGATTATTTTTTTATTATAAAAGTTATACTTTTATCATATTTGATTTTTATGCATCAAAGTATGCATAAAAGATTATTTTTTAATTATAAAAGTGTTACTTTCATCATATTTGATTTTTATGCATAAAAGATTATTTTTTTAATTATAAAAGTGTTACTTTTTTCATATTGATTTTTATGCATAAAAGATTATTTTTTTAATTATAAAAGTGTTTTTTTATCATATTTGATTTTCATGCATAAAAGTATGCATAAAAATTTATTTTTTTATTATAAAAGTCTTTCTTTTATCATAAATGATTTTTATGTATAAATGGGTGCATAAAAGATAATTTTTTATATTAAAAGTGTGATTTTCATCATAAAATTTTTTTAAGCATAAACATATGCAGAGAAGATATTTTTTTATATTAAAAGTGTGATTTTCATCATAAAAGATTTTTATGCATAAACATATGCATAGAAGATTTTTTAATATTAAAAGTGTGATTTTCATCATAAAAGATTTTTATGCATAAACATATGCATAGAAGATTTTTTTAATATTAAAAGTGTGATTTTCATCATAAAAGATTTTTATGCATAAACATATGCATAGAAGATTTTTTTAATATTAAAAGTGTGATTTTCATCATAAAAGTTTTTTATGCATAAACATATGCATAGAAGATTTTTTTTTATATTAAAAGTGTGATTTTCATCATAAAAGATTTTTATGCATAAACATATGCATAGAAGATATTTTTTTATATTAGAAGTGTGATTTTCATCATAAATGATTTGTATGCATAAATATATGTATAAAAGAAATTCTTGCATGTTAAAAGAGTGATTTCCATCATAAATGATTTTTATGATGATAAAAGTGTGACTTTCATTAAAATTGGATTTTATGCATAATTAGATGCATATAGAATCTTTATAAATTAAATAAGGATTCTCTTTAATCTTCTATTTAAGTAAAAATTAGAAAAATGAATAAGTAGATAATCTGTGAGAAGAAATGCTACCGTTTCATATTCACTAAGATGGTAATGAGAAAATTCAATTAAACTATCGAAGTCGGAGATTGAGATAAATGATTATTTTATTCCTCACTCATAAGAAATTCATGTTTTAGAAATCTGTAAGCAAATATTCGTCGAATGAAATTTAGAAAAAGAGAAATTGAAATAGTACCTTTCAAGAAAGATAGTTTAGGAAGAACCTTTCCAGACCCAAACTCTGATTCTGACTACTGACCAAGACCTAATTCCTTCGTCAATGACGATGTGCTCAGTTCAGGAAAAATACATTGAAAACACCCACCGAATCTGAAACTAAGTTAAGACTTTTGATTTTGATCTGAGGATCAAGCTAACAAAATTCGAGAAATTCTGTTTAGAATTCAGACCTGGATCTAGAAGTACTGAGATATGGATTTAAGATTATTCATGGTTTTCAAACAAAAATCAAAACTGTAAACTTGCATAGAAACCATGTTTTCTTAAAGGACTGTCTTACGCCAGAATGCTGGAGGGAGCATTGGGCATATATGTTTATCTAAGGGAAGTTCGGTTGCAAACAACAGCTGGCGGGGAGTGTTCGAGGGACAGCTCACACGGCAAAGCCTGCCGAGGTCTTGACCAGCCTCGGTATGGTTAAAATGGTGCGCTTCCGGTACGATGGGTGTGAGATCCCAATTTCCACCGCGCAATGGATTCGGGGTGCTAGCAGCGGAAGTAGCCTTTCTTGCACGGGCCAGGGTCCCACACTCGGGGCCTCGTCCCACGGATATCCGGACAAAAGACTAATCCGTCGGTTTTTCCAAAACCGAACCCGGAAAAACTTCCTTTATCCGGAAAGCACGGGCGATTCCACCAGGATAACTTTTTACTCTAACGTAGTCAAGACCATTACTGATCAAACTGATCCGACTGCACCTTTAAAGGTACTTGGTCAATCAAGGACGAAACTTGCACTTGGATCATTGGGATCAACGCTTTTTTCCCCATCAAGAGGCACAGCCGTTGATTCCTATCCATAGAACAATTACTATCCGGGATTTACTTCATCTATCGTAATAACAGAAATTGAGTCTTGATTTACGGATCCATCAGTCCAGCCTAACCCCATCCAGTCCCATGGGTAAGCCAACCTCCCAACCACTGTAGTGATGGGATCCAATTAGGAATTTGGTTAGGTTTTGTCCCGGGTACCATGGAAAAGAGTTCCTAGGCCCCCTAGCCGGAAGTTCATACAAACATAAAAGTAGTCACACCCCCACTTACACACCCAATATGAAATTGCCTTTTTCTCAGCATCAATTAACTCTCAAACAATCCTTTAATGAAACCATTATGTCACTGATGACAATCCTCAAAGTCTTTGGTTGAATCCTTATTTCCCGTCATTCATTCATCGGTGTACTTATGGCATCATTGGCAACCAGAACGCTCACCACCTGTTCACTCATTCAGGGGCCTTTTCCATAGTTCCTAGCTCATAGTAACCGGCAATATATTCATATAATAGAATGGAATCCCCGTGGAAGATCAGCAAGATCAACCCACAGATCCATATAAAAGAGCCATGGACTCATCCGTTGAGGACCAGCAAGGTCAATCAACCAGATCCATGCCCGGTTTCAGAAAACAACTCTTACTCCTTGTTCCAATATCTTCCACAACGCACGTGTGGGTATCTTCGGCGACCCAGAGCCCGAGCACCGTATGGTCAGCACCCTCTAGGATCCTTTGCAGGTGACCTAGCGCTTCACTCATAGGCCGCTTCCTTGGTCCCTCATCCACCGTACCGGAAGCTCACCATTTAAATCGAACCGAGGCTGGTCAAGACCTCGATCGACCTTGCTACGCGAGACGTCATCCATTGACTCTCCGTCAGCAGTTGCAACTTTATCAGTTCGGTCTTCATGACCTTAATCCTCAAGACGGTCAAAATGCTTCCCCAGCATTCTTGACATAAAACAGTCATTTACAAACAGTCCACAAAATACAGTTTTTATAACGAACTCTCGTCTTTCCACATTATCCACTCTCGGACCACATTACTTATTCCCTATTCCATTCAATATGTACTCATTTTCATCCATTCACTCATATAGACTACACATTATTTCACATACACATTCACATTCATTATTCTACATACATATCCACGTTCGTACGTCCACAACATACATCCAATTTCACATTCATACATACGCATCTACATGCATACATCTATTTTCACATCCTCATTCATACATCCACATTATACATACATCGAATTTCACATTCATACATACGCATCTACATGCATACATCTATTTTCACATCCTCATTCATACATCCACATTCACATACATACATCTACATCCGAATCTACATCCATACATCCACATCCACATCTTCATTCACATTCACATCCATACATCCACATCTACATACATACATCCATTTTCACATCCTCATTCATACATCCACATCCACATACATACATACATCCGTATCTACATCCATACATCCATTCTCGTCCTAACACATCCCATATACATCTTATCGCATCAGATACACTCTCTACCTCGTCCCATACACATCTTAACACATCCTAACTCATCTTAACACATTCTATCACATCTCATACACCTCTTATCATATCCTATCACATCTCATACACATCTTATCACATCTTTTCACATCTCATACACTTCTTATCACATCCTATCACTTCCCATACGCATCTTATCACATCTTTTCACATCTCATACACCTCTTATCACATCCTATCACTTCCCATACGCATCTTATCACATCTTATCACATCTCATACACCTCTTATCACATCCTATCACTTCCCATACGCATCTTATCACATCTTATCACATCTCATTTAAAAATCAATCATTTATGCATCTTCCTATGCATAAATTCATTTTAAATAAAAATGACACTTTTGAATTGAAATTCCATCTCTTATGCATCTTCCTATGCATAAACTCAATTTAGATGAGAATTGACACTTTTGAATTAAAAATTCATCTTTTATGCATCTTCCTATGCATAAATTCAATTTGGATGAGAATAACACTTTTGAATTGAAATTCCATTCTTTTATGCATCTTCCTATGCATAAATTCAATTTAGATGAGAATGACACTTTGAATTTAAAAATCAATCTTTTATGCATCTTCTTATGCATAAATTCAATTTGGTAGGAATTACACTTTTAGAATAAAAGAATTTCTCTTATGCATCTAAGTTATGCATAAAATCCATTTATGATGAAAATCACACTTTTAGTATAAAAAGAATATCTTTTATGCATACCTCTATATATGAAATCCAATATGATAAAAGTCACACTTTTACAATAAAATAATCAACTTTTATGCATACCTCTATGCATGAAATCCAAATATGATAAAAGTCACACTTTTACAATAAAATAATCAACTTTTATGCATACCTCTATGCATGAAATCCAAATATGATAAAAGTCACACTTTTAGAATAAAATAATCAACTTTTATGCATACCTCTATGCATGAAATCCAAATATGATAAAAGTCACACTTTTAGAATAAAATAATCAACTTTTATGCATACCTCTATGCATGAAATCCAAATATGATAAAAGTCACACTTTTATAATAAAATAATCAACTTTTATGCATACCTCTATGCATGAAATCCAAATATGATAAAAGTCACACATTTATAATAAAATAATCAACTTTTATGCATACCTCTATGCATGAAATCCAATTATGATAAAAGTAACACTTTTATAATAAAATAATCATCAATTATGCATAACATAAAAAATAATTTCTCCATGATTACAATAAAATTCTTTCAATTAATCTAGGATGATAATTTCTAGAATATGGTAGGAAGTTCTCTTTTCATGCTTTGAATAAAATTATTTTATGTGTAATTTTTATAAAAATTTTGCCATAGCTCCGCTACTATGACTGATAAATCTCAATTTATTTTGAAGGATAAAGCTTATCATTAAGAAAATGATTAGAATGATCCCTAATTGAATCATTAACCCAGTAATGGATTGAATCATCAATATTCATGAAATACATAAACTAAAAGCATAGAAAAAAGCCATTAATTTGACCTCAAGCGTAGATTAATCTTGGATTAAGGAAAAGCTTCTTTTGGATTGAGAATGGGTCATGAATATGACCATTTCTTGAGTGAGAGAGAGAAATTACATAAAAACCATTAGAATTAAGCATAAATGGAAATTTATGTAATTCTTAACTATCATTAATCAATTAACTTCAATAGTAATTATCAAATTATGTAACTCTTCACTACCATTCATCAATTAACTTCAATAGCATTCAAAAACCATTCCAATTAAGCTTCTCAAGCTTGAGAGGGGTTGAGAAGAGAGAAACATTGAGAAATTATAGAAAATGATCAAAATTCACTAATTACCTTACAAATTGCTTGATTCTTTGTTCACGGTAGAGGCCCCCAACCAATCAATTGGTTAAGTATGTTGATGGAGCCACCAATGGGGATTGAAGAAAGAGGGAAGCTCCAATTTTTTCAATTTGGAGAGAATTTTAGAGAATAGTAGAAATTAGCATTATTTCAGCATAACTTTAGTATAGTAAAATTCTTCTATTTTTTTCAAAGGACTCATGTTCTATTTATAGGAGAGGGAAGCTCTAACCAAAGCTAACTGAATTCTAGAATTTTCCAAATTCAGTTTGGTTGAATTTGGACTAGATTTGGATCTAGTTTGGTTCCTTTTTTATTCGGTTTGGTTCCATTTTGATTTGGTTTGATTCAAGAGAGAGGAGAGATAAAAATATCACATTAATTTTGAGTTTAAAACTCATTCAAGCATGTGAAATATGCACCTCCTTTAATGGACTCCCCTTCCTTACATATATGTCAAAATGGAATTATTATACCCAAAATATCTCATATTTTTAATATTGCTCATAGTTTTTTACTAATAAACCTTGTACATTTTCAACTCTTCATCTTATGTGAGCATTTACTCATTTTTAGATACCCAAAATATCTCATATTTTTTATATTGCTCATAGTTTTTTACTAATAAACCTTGTACATTTTCAACTCTTCATCTTATGTGAGCATTTACTCATTTTTGGATACCCAAAATATCTCATATTTTTTATATTACTCATAGTTTCTTACTAATAAACCTTGTACATAGTCAACTCTTCATCTTATGTGAGCATTTACTCATTTTTGGGTATCTTCTTTTACAAATTGGATTTATCTCCTCCCTACACATGGATTGATGCTATTGGCCCAAAGGAACCTTAATTGGACCATAATCTAAAATTTCTGAAAATCTAGACCCTTAGGCTAAGGTCCTTTATACCCATTTCCAATTAATTCCAATTGCACATTGAAAAGTTCTTTCTGAATTTCTGTTTCAGGGGAATTCATTTTAATAAGATGAGATATTTTTCTATCCAAAAATATTCAAAATCTGAATATTCTCTCTCTAGAATATTTTCTCTCTCTATGCCAAAACAGGCAGAGACAAGATCTCTTATATTTCTGAAGAGGAAATTGATTACAGGGGAATATGCTGGACATTTTGAGAGGCTGGGGAGGAATCTTACATTCTCTCCCACTTGAAAAACGCGAGATGTCCTCATCTCGCAAACTTGGGATAATTTTGCAAGATGCACGAAGATGAGACTTAGAGAAAAATTTAATTAAGATTAACCACCAAAAAAAAAACTCAAAGAGAGCAAGATTCAAGACAAGAACAAGATTTCAACTTTATTCATTCTTGAAACATATACAGTAAAGATAGAAGAACTCTTTACACTTCCATAAGCCCGTCCATCATATGATCACAAAAGCAGCACTCACAAGCTGCGCACGTATAAGGTAACTCATCTATGGGAATAATTCTGCTGGTTATTGCCACACCTATCTCAGTGGTATGAGGTGATCTAACAAAAGGACCTCTGAGAGGCAAGCCAAAAACGGGGTAAAGGCATATCTTCTGATGAGGAAGAAAACATGCCAGTAAGAAGACCCGCTCAGAAAACCCAATATGCCTTGATCTCATGACGCAGTAGTATCGGGGACCCAAACCCAAAGCTTCAATAACCATGGCCAAGCGGACATTGTTACGAAAGTGCTGCTGACCCCACGGTGTTACCCTAGTTATGTCTTGATAGGTCCGCCATTTGGTTTGAGTTACAGACGTTCCCAAGTGAGGAAAAAGTG
This sequence comes from Cibotium barometz, assembly GCF_041138505.1. Classification (NCBI taxonomy): domain Eukaryota; kingdom Viridiplantae; phylum Streptophyta; class Polypodiopsida; order Cyatheales; family Cibotiaceae; genus Cibotium; species Cibotium barometz. Next base: position 26,240,748 of record NC_141072.1, read on the forward strand.
AGCGCTCATACTGTTCTATAAAATCCTTCTTCACAGACTCGCTTGCGTCTTGAAGGTGAGAAATCATCATGGATAAAACTAATTCCTGTTGCCAAGCCATGAAGGAGATTAAGAAGAAGGGAGATCGATGGAAGTAAGATTATTGTGAGCGATAAGTAAAAGTTACGACTTATATAAAGGAAGGAGCTAGCGTAACCTAGAAGCCAACGGTATCTTGCCACTGAAGTTTTACCATCTTTCCATGATTTGGGTTTGGCACATATTTCTATAGAAGGTATTAAGAACTTTGAGATGAGGAGATAAAAGAAGTTCGTAGGCTAAGTCACTTACTTTCTTTGGTCCACAATATCTGGGGGATAACTACTTATACTCCCCAAGAGATAAAGAACTTCTTTTGGTCCGTACTCAATGAAGACCATATCTGCTTCTTTGAATTCTCTGACTGTCCTCTTCTTATCTGTATATTGTTTAAGTCGATCCTGGGCAGCATTTATATCTTTATGAATTGCCTGCATTTGTTGCTCTATGTCGCTAAGCATTTGTGAAAGTCTAAGACGTGAATTAGTAGACGTGAAGGACTAAGACGCGAAACATATGACGTGAATGTCCAAGACGTGAGTGAGCAGACGTGAAAGTCTAAGATGTGAAAGTCTAAGACGTGGAAGTCTAAGATGTGAATTAGCAGACGTGAGAGCCTAAGACGTGAAAGTCTAAGATGTGAGTGAGCAGACATGAATTATCAGACGTGAAAGTCTAAGACGTGAATTAGCAGACGTGAGAGTCTAGACGTGCAAGTCTAAGACGTGAAAATCTAAGATGTGAATTAGCAGACGTGAGAGTCTAAGACGTGAAAGTCCATGATGTGAATTAGCCGACGTGAATTATCAGACATGAAAGTCTAAGACGTGAAAGTCGAGGACGTGAATTAGCAGACGTGAAAAATTAGCAGACGTTTTTTTTAAGTCTAGTGGGAAATATGAATTTCCTTTTTTGGGGGGAATATTTTTTGAATTTAGAATGAAAGAGATATGGGCATTTTCACAAAAAAGGTAAGTGGAATCAAAAAAGTCAACCTTTTCATGACACACCTTACATCGTTCATAAATGACTCCCAAAATGGACAAATTGACAATTCATGAGCATCTTCTCATTGAATGCTCATTAGCCTTAATGAGTTATGTATGTAAAAAGTGATTAAGGATTAGTACAAGATTAATCCTTTCACTAATCTTTTCCTCTTTTACACTAATCAAGGACTCTAATTAACTACTAATCTCTAATTAATTCATACAATTGAGCACACCATTGGATAGAGTAAGGAAAAACTAATCTTTGTGCATCAACAATTGTGTAAATTAATTTAAATTAGGAGTTTAATTAGACTCTTAATTATAGTCTCCTCTTTAAGACAAAATTAAGCAAAGAAAGTCAAATTTCTCTAATTGATTAAAAAATTGATGTGATTAGATGTTTTGATGTATCTAGATGCCTTAAAAACACTCAAAAACTCCAATTTCGACTACTCATATGATCAATTTAGACCCCAATTAATACATTTTCTAAATTTTTAGCCTCTTGATCAAGATTAATCACCCTTAATGACAAAAACCAAATGACAAAAACCAAATGACAAAAACCAATCCATTAAGAGAAATTAGTCAAATATTCAAGGGTTGTTTTGATGGTTTTAAATTTTTTTTTGAAAGATTAATCTACTCCTAATACTTGCTAACACTCTAATCCAAACAATTTCAACAAAAAATCACACAATTAAACTAGAATTAATGATCTTAGATCTATGTTTAAACTAAAGAGAGCTAACATTCACTAAGAAATGCATTCTCTTGCATTGTTTGATGCAATGGATGCAAACTAAGCCTAGTACAAACTATTTGTAAGCCCTAAAAATATGAAAAACCATAAAAACAATAACAAAACAGCAAATTAAGCAAAAAACATTCTTTCAAAAATAAAAAAGAGAGCTATTCTACACCAAATCTCACACAAATCCTATCAAATCCATATCTTTTTCATGGAAAACCATTAATTAAGATAATGGGCAATGGGTTATGCGTAGATTAGAGGAAAATCGATGAAAAAAGCCAAGGGATGGCTCCCCAACAGCGGTGCCAAAAATGTTAAGGCTCACCCCCCTAACCCTCCTTGAAACACATCCAAAAAGAGATTACCTGGTGAACCGCAACTGTCGTGAGGATCTTTCCAATGGCCAAGCTCGTAACCCTTGAGGTCTCCAAGCTTTACAACTCTTTGAGAAGCAATTTCACCGCGTCTCCCCCTGCGAGCATTGTCACACCGCCGCGTTGCACTACGGGTCCTCGTCCCTCCTCTCACCTCACTTCACTCACACACACTCACTAGCATGCATTAGGGAGAGAGATTAGCAAGAGCAAGACTCAATTGCACGTTGGGAGAGTATGTTGTATTGTGAGACCCCTCTGTCCCCTCCGCGCACCGGATTTCCGGTTGCTAGCAGAGCGGAAGTAGCTTCCTCTTGCGTGGGGCAGGGTTTCCCACTCGAGGCCTCGCCCTCGAATGTCCGGACACGAGACTAATCTAGTGGTCATTCCGAAACCGAAATCAAGAAAATTTTCCTTGCCCGAAAGCGGGGACGATTCCACCTTTTTTATTTTCTTAACAAATTTTCTAACGAGGTCAAGAGACTAAACTATCCTTCACCTAATTAAACCAGATAGAAGGAAAACTATCATTGACTTAATTTGAAGAAATCAACGCTTTTTTCCTAACCCAAATCAAGCACAGCCGTTGATCTAATCATTTGAGAAAATCAACACTTTTTTCCTAACCGAAGTCAGGCACAGCCATTGAACTACTCATTTGAGAAATTCTTCAGGTTTTTTATTTAACTACTCGAATTCTAAGCGTATTCCTATTATTTCAATTTAATTATTAAAACTCCACTGATTCCAGCCTAACCCCATGGGTTAGCGACCACCCAACCCACTGGAATCGATAGAACCAGACAATTACTTACCCACCCATAATTGAATGCCTTTCTTAACTTTTGCTTTTGAATACAGATACGCATACACTCCTCTTTAAAACTTTAACATATAAAATAATCCATTGACAAACAGCTATTGGTTACAGATGTCATAACTAAAAAATTCCATCCAGACCCTTGTTTCTCAAAAAATAATATCACTCTGGACTCTCCGTTGAGACCAACTAGTCAGCAAACGGTAATAGATTACAATAATCATTTCGTCCATCATACATATCTTCCACGACATACGCATGGGTGTCATAGGCACCGCGAGCCCATGCATCTCCTGGGTCAGAACCCTCCAGGATCCTTCTTAGGTGTCCTGGCACTTCACTCAGGGACCGCTTTGTCGGCCCTCGTCCATCGTATCGGAAGCGCATCATTTTTCAACCATACCGAGGCTGGTCAAGACCTGGGCAAGCTTTTCCGCATGAGCCGTCCTTTGAACACTCCCCGCCAGCTGTTGCAATCAAACTTCCCTTAGAAAAACATATACCAAATGCTCCCTCCAAGCATTCTAGCGTAAGGCAATCCTTTAAGAAAACAGGGTTTCTAAGCAAGTTTTCAGTTTGATTTTCTTTTGAATACAAGGAGTATTTCTTGAATCAGTATCTCCAAAACTTCTTGATTGAAATTCTGAAATTCAAACCAGAATTCCTTAAATTCTATAACCTTGATCCACAGATCAATTCGAAGGGTCTTAAACTTAGTTTCAGATTTGGCGAGAGTTTTGAGTGTATTTTTCTAAACCGATCACACCTTCTTTCCTCAAAACTGACGAAAGAGTTTGGTCTTGGTCATAGTCTGATTCAAGGTTCGAGTCGGATAAGATTTTTCTTGAACTATCTTTCTCGAAAAGGTTTGGTAATTCAATTACTATTTTACTGAATTTTTTTCTTTGAATATTCACTTAACTGATTTCTAAATTAGTTACGAATTCTAATGAGGAATAATTTAATCATTTATCTTAATATTTCAATCTTAATAGATTTCATGAATTTTCTTTTTACAATCCGTGAATATAAAATGATAAAAATTTCTCTCTTAGAGTATTTAATTATTCATTTATCAAATACTCATAGAATTTAAGAGAATTCTAATTTTGATATAAAAATTCTTTATGCATCTATTTATGCATAAAATCAACTTCAATGGGAATAAAACTTAAAAAAAATCCTTTTATGCATCTATTTATGCATAAAATCAAATTTAATAGGAATAACACTTTTAAAATAAAAAGAATTTATTTATGCATCTATCTATGCATAAAAATTAATTTTTATAAGAATAACGCTTTTATAATTAAAAAAATCCTTTATGCATCTTTCTATGCATAGAAATCAAATTTAATAAGAATAACACTTTTATAATTAAAAAATTCCTTTTATGCATCTTTCTATGCATAGAAATCAAATTTAATAAGAATAACACTTTTATAATAATAAAAAATTTCTTTATGCATCTTTCTTTGCATAGAAATCAAATTTAATAAGAATAACACTTTTGTAATAAAAAAATTCCTTTATGCATCTTTCTATGCATAAAAATCAAATTTAATAAGAATAACACTTTTGTAATAAAAAAATTCCTTTATGCATCTTTCTATGCATAGAACTCAAATTTAATAAGAATAACACTTTTATAATAAAAAAAAATTTCCTTTTATGCATCTTTCTATGCATAGAAATCAATTTTAATAAGAATAACACTTTGTAATAAAAAAAATCCTTTATGCATCTTTCTATGCATAGAAATCAAATTTAATAATTAATATCAGTGATATCCATGCATATTCATAGGTGAATATGTACATGGAGTAATTAGAATATTTCTTTTAGATGCAAAAAATGGTGGGAATTACTCTTTTGGATTAACTTAAAAACAAGCTTTCTTTTTTCACAAAATTCTGGAAAAATTTACCATAACCGTCTTTGTATGGTTGATCATTTCTCATTTTTATCTTTCTTTACTTAACTTAATTAATCTAATTTAGAATTATAGAACTCTAATCTACATAATTTTCTAAATTCAAGAGAGTAAACAATAAAAAGAGTTTAATTAATCACTTAGTTAATCTTTCTAGGATTAAAAAAGGTTGGAATGTAAAGAAGAGAAGGGGATGGCCTTTTCATCAAAGGCATAGCATTTGAATTTAATTCAATCATTTGCAAAACATAAAAATCAAAAAAACCATAGATTTTTCATTAAAATTCGTAAACAAAGTAAGCGCATAGAAAGATGCATATTGAAAATAAGTTTTTTTTATTATAAAAGTGTTACTTTCACCAATATTGATTTTTATGCATAAAAGAATTTTTTTTAATAAAAGTGTTACTTTCATCAAAATTGATTTTTATGCATAAAATGAAACATAAAAGATTTTTTTATTATTATAAAAGTGGTACTTTCATCAAAATTGATTTTTATGTATAAATAGATGCATAAAAGAATTTTTTTAAGTATAAAAGTGCTACTTTCATCAATATTGATTTTCATGCATAAAATGATGCATAAAAGATTTTTTTTTAATTATAAAAGTGTTACTTTCATCAATATTGATTTTCATGCATAAAATGATTTTTTATTATTATAAAAGTGTTTTTTTCATCAAAATTGATTTTTTTACATAAATAGATGCTGAGGAATCACTGCGAGACTAACCATCTCGACCGGAATACCCAGACCTGGACTGATCTTAAAGCTTACCTCAGAAAGAGGTTTTGTCCTCCTAGCTTCCTTGAAACTAAAATGAATGAGTTCTTGGAACTAAAGCAGGATAGCCGGACAATTGAAGAGTACCATCAAGCTTTTGCCCTTCTCCTCAAATATTCCCTGCAATTGGATGAAGAGCAGCTGATGGCTAGATTCATTCGAGGAATGAACGAGCCATTGGACACCTTAGTGAAGAATGCCAAACCTGTCTCAATGGCCGAAGCTGTAAGAATGGCAAAGGACTTTGCCAAAGCCTTTGTTATTAAGGTCCCGCCGAAACTTGCACGCTCTAACTTTAAAAGATTCCAAACCCCGGGAAGTACTTCAAGCTTTCCTCCCCCAAAGAGGTAGCAAGTCCCAAATCAGAATCAGAATACTGGGAGATTCAGAAGTGAAGGAAGACCCTTCCCACAAAACACTTTCTTAGGAGCCCCACCTCTTTCAAGGATTCAGAGGGATGAGCTCAGAAGTGAGAACCGGTGTTTTGGATGTTAGGGTTTTGGTCACCAGCTAAAAGACTGCCCGACTCCTACCATGTCAAGGGGACAGGGAAGTCAAGGACCGAGAGTGCCGAGACCAGCCCCTTCCTATCAATCACCATCTCGTCAAAATCAGGGTAATCCCAGGAGAACTCCAGCTTAGCCATCTGCCTCTGTCCAGAGTAGCCTCAGAACTCCTTTCCAAAACTGGGGCAACCAAAGAGAAAGAGTTCCGTCTCAGACTGCAGCAGCCACCAGAGCAGTCACAATAGCAGAAGTAGTGGAAGAGAAAAGAGGATAGATTTATGCAGCAATTGAAAACCAAGGGCCAAATCGCCAATTCTCCGTCATTCATACTCCAGCTGAGTATCAGGATAAGCCTTTTAAGCTTTTGATTGATTCAGGCAGTACTCATTCTTTCATTTCCCCAGGATGCTTGCGTAAGCTAGTCTTAGAATAGAAATAAGGAAAACCTATGCAAGTTGAATTGGCTAGTGGAAAGATTCTTTTCACTCACCTTGAGATAGATCGTATTCAGTTCAATCTAGATGGGAATTTAACTAACTGTCAGTTCAGAGTTATACCTTTGGGAGTTTTTGACGGGATCCTTGGAATGGATTGGCTCCACAAAAATCAAGCTGACATTCACTGTCATAATGGAACCATTTCCTTCCGTGACCTTCACGAAAATAAAGTTCAAGGAACCGAAATTTCACGATCCCCAAGTCTGCAATTAGTAAAGGCTTCTAAGTTACTAAAAGGACTTAGAAAGAAGCAGCTCATTTATGTTGTCAAAATGAATCTAGTAGACACTAAAGAACCTGAATGGTTAAGTGATTATGATGATTTATTCCCAGCAGAATTAACAGAGATGCCTCCAATTCGAGAAGTAGATCATGTGATAGAATTAACCCCCAGAGCTCAGCCAGTAGCCCTGTGCACGTACAAAATGCCTGTTCTTGAAGCCATCGAACACAAGGAACAGCTTAGACAGCTGTTAGAACAAGGGTTTGTAAGACCCGGTGTTTCACCTTGGGGTGCGCCAGTTCTCTTTTAGAAAAGAAAGATGGAACGTTAAGACTCTGTGTGGACTACTGAGGCCTCAATCAGCTACAGTTAAGAATAAGTATCCTATCCCCAGAATTGATGAGCTTCTGGACAGGCTAAGTAGAGCCCAGATCTTCACAAAGATAGATCTCAAATCAGGGTATTATCAGATCAGGATTAATGAGCAAGATATCCCGAAGACAGCCATCAATGCTCAGTATGGGCATTATGAATTCACTGTCATGCCGTTTGGCTTGACAAATGCCCTAGCTACATTCAATTGCTTAATGCAAGACATTCTCACAGAATACTTCGATGATTTTGTTCTTGTTTTCTTTGATGATATTCTGATTTACTCAAAGAACGCAGCTAACCATGAAACTCATGTTAGAAAAGTTCTTGAGATTCTAAGGAAGCAAAAAAGAGCAAATGCACTTTCTCTGCCGACCATGTTGAATACTTGGGTTTTCTGGTATCCAAAGATGGAATCTCTCTAGATTTCGCTTAAGTCCAAGCAGTCATAGATTGGCCTGAACCAAAAACAATGAAAGAAGCCAGGGGATTCTTGGAATTGACTGGTTGGTATAGAATTTTTATACCAAAGTATGCTCTCATAGCTTCCCCCCTAACTAATCTTCTCAAGAAGAATATTCCGTTTCAATGGTCTGCCGCCAGGTGCCAGAGTGCTTTTGATAAGCTGAAGACCGCCTTGGTAACCAATCCCGTTCTGAAGCTGCCGGATTTCTCTCCACTCTTTGAGGTAATAGCTGATGCCAGTGGTTTTGCCCTAGGAGGTGCACTCATGTAGGAAGGTCATGCAGTGGTCTATGAATCTCGAAAGCTCAGAATGCATGAGAGAAATTATGTTGTCCACGACCTGGAACTACTTTCAGTAGTATATGTCCTGAAGTTGTGGAGACATTACCTACTGGGTTAAAGATTCACTTTGATGATAGATCGTTAGAGCTTAAAGTGGATCTTCACTCAGAAGGATCTCAACATGCGCCAAAGAAGGTGGATGCAGACCCTGCAAGAATTTGATTTTGAAATCCAGTACCGCCCAGGCAAAGAAAATGTGGTACCAGATGCCCTCAGCAGAAAAGCCTCCTTGGTTGCAGTGTCAAATCCTTTGATTATTAAAGCAAGAAAGAAGATCATGCAGGATAGATTCTTTGGCCCTATTGCTACCCTACTTATGCAGGAAAGCAAAACTCCACAGGAGTTGAACTGAGTTCAAGGGTATAGCCTGGATGATGGAATTATGTATTATAATCGCACGCTATGCATTCCCAATGATGAGGGAACTAAGGGTCAAATTCTGAATGAAGCCCATGATAGCCTTGCAGGACATCCTGGTTTCATCAAAACCTACATGTCTGTGAAGAAAAGCTTCTTTTAGCCTGGTCTAAAAAAGAATGTGCTTAATCATGTACGTCAATGTGTCTGACCTATCAAAAAGTCAAGGCCGAGAAAGCAAAAATGTCTGGGAAGTTACATCCATTAGACATCCCCCAGATGAAGTGGAAATGTATCGGTATGGATTTTATTACTGGATTACCTTCAGTGCAATCAGGTTACAACTCCATCTTCGTAGTAGTTGATAGACTAACCAAAGTTGCCCATCTGATTCCAGTAAAGAAACCTACACTACAATGGATGTGGCCAGAGTGTTCCTCAAGGAAATCTTCAGATTGCATGGCCTACCAGGAGAATAGTAAGTGATCGAGATCCCAAGTTCACGTCAAGATTCTGGACTGCATTTTTTGAAGTAGTAGGAACTTTCTTGGATCTCAGCACAGCTTACCACCCCAAGACCGATGGTCAATCAGAAAGGGTAAACCAAGTAATCGAAGATACACTTCGGTCATGTTGTGGCAGGAAACCCAAGAAGTGGCTAAGTTATCTGCACCTAGTCGAGTTCGCCTACAATGCTTCTTATCACCGAAGTATTGGGATGAGCCCTTTCAAAGCTCTGTATGGACAAGATTGTTTAACTCCAGTAACTTGGTCCAACCCATTGATTAGAGTCGAGATATCCAGACAGATACTTGACGACATGGAGCAGCAGATGTAGTCAATTCACAAAGATATTAAAGCTGCCTAGGATAGACAGAAGCAGTATGCAAATAAGAAGAGGTCAGGCAGAAAATTTGAAGAAGCAAATATGGTCTTCATTCCAGTACGCCTCAAAAGAAGTTCTCTATCTCTTGGGAAGTACAAGAAGTTATCCCCCAGATATTGTGGGCCATATTTGATTATAAAGAAAGAAGGTAACTTAGCCTACAAGCTTCTTCTGCCTCCTCATCTCAAAGTACATAATGTATTTCATGTCAGCCTTCTGAAAAAGTATATACCAAGCCCGAATCATGTGCTTGATGATGAAATCTTAACTTCTTCAACCCAAGGGCAAATGGAACTCCAACCTGAAGAAATCCTTGGTGTTCGAGAAAAGGTTCTTAGGAATAGAATTCTAAGAGAATTATTGGTTAAATGGAAGTTCTATCCTTTTGAAGATGCCACCTGGGAGAAAGAAGCCGAACTGTACCCCCAGTTTGCGAGATAAGGACATCTCGCGTTTTTCAAGTGTGGGAGAGAATGTAAGATTCCTCCCCATTCCCTCAAGATGTCCAATATCTTCCCCCTGTAATCAATTCCCTCTTCAGAATAATAAAAGATCTTGTTTCTACCTATTTTGGCTTAGAGAGAGAAAATATTCTAGAGAGAGGTTATTCAGATTTTAGATATTTTTGGATGAAAAAATATCTATTCTTATTAAAATAAATTCCCCCGAAACAGAAGTTCAAAAGATTTTCAGAAGGTGCATTAGAAATAAATTATAATCTATTCAAAAGGCCTTATCCTAAGGGTCCAGATTTTTTGAAAAATTTTAAATTAAGGTTCTGAGGGGCCAATTAGATTCATCCAAATGTATGGAAGAGATCAATTAAATAAATAGAGAAAATCTTCCCAAAAATGAGTAAATACTCACATAAGATGAAGAGTGGACTAAAAACCAAAGAAAATACTAAAAAAATAAATTTTTGACACCTCAAGAGTGAGGATTCTCCCTCATGAAGGAGGCGCCTATTTCACATGTGTGGTGGAGTTTTAAATTCTCAAATATTGAGATATTTCATCTCTCCTCTCTCCTAATTCAAGTCTAGTTCCAAAAAGGAAGCTAAACTGATCCAAAAATGGTCAAAAATTAACCAAACTGATCTGGAAAATTCTAGAATCAGTTTGCTTGGTTAGAAGCTCACTTTTTCCTATAAATAGAAGCCTTCCCCTTTGTAGAAGCTTAATAGTGTTTTATGCACTGTTACTCTACTCCACCCCCCAGAGCCAAAAATGGTGAATTTATTGATAATTCATTAGTTTTTTATCTTTTCCTCTTCAAAAGAATTGGTGGCCACTCTTGTTGCAAACAAGAGTAGATCCCTCAAACCATCAAGCCAAAGGAAAGCTCACAAAAATTCAAGTAAGCTAGAAATCCTGCTTTTTCTTTATTCCTTTTAATGGTTTTCTAATTTTTGTTTTCTTTTAAATGAAAAAATGATGTTATGCCTTGTTGGAAAGGCTTTCCCCCTCTCTTCATTCTTAAATTCAGCCTTTCTTTATCCTAGATAAGTAATCAAATTATCAGAATTAAACTTTTCATATTGTTTCTCTTTTAAAAGTGGAATTTGATTAGTTTAGAGTGCTTTAGACCATTTGGGATAATTTTTACGTAATTTGAGGATAGAAAAATTTTAAAAATGGTCAGCCATGGCAAAATTTTCTTAAATTTTATGAAATAAGTTTTATCTTTTATTATTCAAACAGAGTAATCCCCACCATTTGTGTATTCTAAAAGTGTTATTTTCATTCTAGGCATAGAAAAATGCATAGTAAAAATATTTTTATTATAAAAGTGTTATTTAAATTCTATGCATAGAAAGATGCATATTGGATATTTTTTTATTTATAAAAGTGTGATTTTCATTAGAATTAAATTCTATGCATAGAAAGATGCATATTGGAAATAAGTTTTTTTATTATAAAAGTGTTACTTTTACCAATATTGATTTTTATGCATAAAATGATGCATAAAAGAATTTTTATATATAAAATAGTTACTTTCAACAAAATTAAATTTTATGCATAAAAGAATTTTTTTTATTATAAAAGTGTTACTTTCATCAAAATTGATTTTTATGTATAAATAGATGCATAAAAGAATTTTTTTATTATAAAAGTGTTACTTTCATCAATATTGATTTTCATGCATAAAATGATGCATAAAAGAATTTGTTTTTCATATAAAAGTGTTACTTTCATCAATATTGATTTTCATGCATAAAAGAATTTTTGTATTATTATAAAAGTGTTACTTTCATCAAAATTGATTTTTTTACATAAATAGATGCATAAAAGGATTTTCTTTTATATAAAAGTGTTATTTCCAAAGAAGTTGGATTTTATGCATAAATAGATACATAAAAGTGTTATTTCCAAAGAAGTTGGATTTTGTGCATAAATAGATGCACACATAATTTTTATATCAAAATAAGAGTCCTCTTTAAAATAAGAGTCCTCTTTAATCCTATGTTTAAATCCCATGTATAATTTTTATATCAAAATAAGAGTCCTCTTTAATCCTATGTTTAAATACCATGTATATTGGTAAATGAATAAGTAAATACTCTGTGAGAGAAAATTCTACCGTTTCATATTCTCTAGGATAGTAATGAGAAAATTCAGAAAAACTATCGAAGTCAGAATTTTAGACAAATGATTAATTTATTCCTAATAGGAATTCATGATTAGTTTTAAATTCAGTTAAGCAAAATACTCAATGAATAAAATTCAGTAAAGTAGTAATTGAAATATTACCCTTCGAGAAAGATAGTTCAAGAGAACCTTTCTAGACTCAAACCGTGAATCATACTATGACCAAGACATAACTCCTTCGTCAGTTTCAAGAAAAGATGATGTGACCAGTTTAAAAAAATTCACTCAAATCACCCACCGAATCTGAAATCAAGTTAAGACCCTTGATTCTGATCTGAGGATCAAGGTTACAGAATTCAAGAAATTCTGTTAGAACTTTAGACCTGTGATCTAGAAGTATTGGGATACGGATTTAAGATATATCCATTGTATTCAAAAGAAAATCAAAATTAAAAACTTGCATAGAAACCCTGTTTTCTTAAAGGATTGTCTTACGCTAGAATGCTGGAGGGAGCATTGGTATGTGTGTTTTTCTAAGGGAAGTTCGGTTGCAACAGCTAGCTGAGAGTGTTCAAAGGACGGCTCACGCGGCAAAAACCTGCCGAGATCTTGACCAGCCTGGGTATGGTGAAAAATGGTGTGTTTTCGGTACGATGGGCGAGGGACGACGAAGCCGTCCCTGAGTGAAGTGCCAGGACACCTAAGGAGGATCTTGGAGGGTTTTGACCACACGATGCATAGGCTCGCGGTGCTTAGGACACCCATGCGTATGTCGTGGAAGATATATATATGTATGATGACGAGAAAATTATTATAATCTGTTATACTGGATCTCGTTGATGACCTGCTGGTCTCAACGGAGAGTCCAGAGTGATACTGTTTTGTGAGAAACAAGGATTGAATGGAAATTTTGAGCTATGACATCTGTAACCAATAACTGTTTATCAATGGATTGTTTTTAAAAGTTAAAGTTTAAAGAGGAGTGTGTGCGTATCTGTATTCTAAAGTTTAAAGAGGAGTGTGTGCGTATCTGTATTCTAAAGAAAAAGTTAAGAAAGGCATTCAATTATGGGTGGGTGAGTACTTGTCTGGTTCTACTAATTCCAGTGGTTGGGCGGTGGCTAACCCATGGGCCGGATGAGGTTAGGCTGGAATCAGTAGAGTTTTAATAATAAAATTGATTAATAGGAATACACTTAGAACTCGAGTAGTTAAATAAAAGCCTGAAGACTTCTCTAATGAATAGATCAACGGCTGTGCCTGATTCAATTAAGAAAAAGGCGTTGATTCCTTCAAGATAAGTCTATAATAGTTTTCCTTCTATCTGGTTTAATAAGATGAAAGTTAGTTTAGTATCTTGACCTCGTTAGAAAAATTCGTTAAGAAATTCAAAATGGTAGAATCATCCCCGTTTTCTGGGCATGGAAAATTTCCCCAGTTTCGGTTTTCGGAATGACCACCAGCTTAGTCTCGTGCCCAGACATTCAAGAGCAAGGTCCCAAGTGGGAAACCTTGCCCCGCACATGAGGGAGCTACTTCCGCTCTGCCAGCTATACTGGGAATCCGGTGTGCGGAGGAGGCAATGGGATCTCACAGTTGGTATCAGAGCGCTGTTGTAAATTTACATAATAGCAGCAGAAATTGCTTAAAATTTTAAAGTAAATCTGGAAAATAATATTTTCACTTGTTAATATTATGTTGAATGAACTTCAAAAATTGAAAACTCATAAATTGAATTAGAAATTTATAGATGGATACCCCGAATCTATCTGGCATTCTTGAACTCTCTCGAGGTCAGGATATGATAGCCTTTGCATTCGAGCACCTCATCAACTCTGCTACGACCTGAGTAGGAAGAGTGAGACTCGCACGACATTTTGCGAGTCTTTACTTTCCTGATCCTATTGAGCGACGTTGGTATATGTGGTTCTTTGGAAGACGATGTATTAATGTCAGTACCAGTCAGCATCAAAGGCTCAGGTAAAATATTTCCTTAGCCATGATTCTGATAAGGCTAGGGCTTGTTCAGCATGTACAACTCTTTGATCATTCACCCACAAACTTTAGAATTTCATGCCGAGTTTTTAGGCTTCTTAGCCGCTTTATCCCTTGAAATAGAATTACAGCACCTCTTTCTGTAATGAATCGTGTGTACCATGGTATGTCTCCTTCGCAGTTTCTCTTCTTTATGTGTACGCGATTGAGGCCGTGATTTTGGGAGCCATGATGCTCTATGTATATATCGATAACTTTTGATAATAAACGATGTTTTGCAAAAAAATTCCAAATTGTTTTCATGATTGTGAATATGGTTAATAAAATTATCAAAGTAAATCTTGTTTCATGAAGTATGATGAAATAATTATCTATTTAAAGAATAAATCGCAAAAATTAAATAATCATAAATCTGTTGTCAAAGTTAAGTTGACGAAAATCTCGGTTTGTCAGAATCGTGAGGCGCACGGCCCGTGCAAGGCAACCGAATCCTCTAACTGATGACAAAGAGTTAGATCCGGATGTTCGAAAAGCCCTACACAGATCCCAACTTGCTCCCCTTCAAGGGTGAAGGGGAGCAGTTAGGTGAAGTAGTGGAGAAGTGGATTGAGGCTATGGAAGAATACTTTGATGATGTAACTGGCTTCAATGAGATAAGCAAGATGGCTCTCGCCACGTTAAAGATTGTGGAAACTGTTGAAAGAACGGTAGAGGGGGAGGAGAGACACACACAGGAGCAAACCCTAATGTATATTGCAAACCCTAACCATAGAGGGAAGCCATCTCCACTCTCACACAAAGCATAATGCACTAATCCATAATCCACACAACACACAATGAGTTGTGTCCACACTCTACTAACCCTAGCTAATGTCCACACACTATGACCAGCTGGACACGCGGTCATTTATGTCTCACACATGTTCCTACCTAATCTGCCAGCACATAGCATAGCTGGCTCACACTGACATCAAGCTTGAATCTCAACAGCCCCTCTCAAGCTCATGATGTACTGCCGATGAAGATGTAGATGAGCTTGGGATATCAAGACTCTCAACACTCCCCCTCAAGCTCATCCCATGTACTCCCGACATAGTCCGGAAGTACTCAAACTTCTCCCTGCTAAGTGGCTTCGTAAAGATGTCTGCCACCTGCTCATCAGTCTTCACATATTGAAGATCAATTGTACCATCCAGCACCTTTTCTCTGACAAAGTGATAATGGACCTCTATGTGTTTGGTCCTCGCATGAAACACTGGATTCTTTGCCAACTGTATACTGCTCATGTTGTCACAATGAATGACAACTTTGCCTTCAAGAGGCTCACACAAATCTGTCAAGAGACTCTTTAACCATATAGCCTCACAAGTAGCAATGGCTGCACCCCTGTACTCAGCCTCTGTACTGGATAAAGCAACTGTAGGTTGCTTCTTGCTACTCCAACTCACCACGGCACTTCCAAGTGTAAAAGCATAACCACTAGTAGACCTCCTGTCATATGAACTACCTGCCCAATCAGCATCTGTGTAGCTATGTATGTCCAAGCTTTTACCACTCTCATAAAGTAGACCATAATGTGTTGTGGTCTTCACATATCTCATGATGCGTCTCACTGCATCCAAATGTGGTTTCCTGGGGCTCTGCATAAACTGACTGACTAGCCCCACAGCATAACTCAAATCCGGGCATGTGATAGTCATGTATATGAGACTACCAACCATCTTCCTGTACATAGAAGGATCATCCAATTCCTCGCCATAATCAGCCCGCAACTTCACATTTTGCTCCAATGGTGTACTCATAGGCTTACACCCTGTCATGCCATACTTTGCCAACATATCCAATGCATATTGGCATTGTACTAACCAAGTACCTGCATGATCTTTCACCACTTCAATACCAAGGAAGTATCTCAACTCACCAAGATCTTTCATGTCAAATTGCCCACTCAAAGCTTTCTTGACATGCATCACATCTGCACCATGATCACCTGTGTGATAATCAAATCATCCACATAGATGACGAGTAAAACAATCCCATGCTCTGTCTTCTTCACACAGAGTGAAGAATCTGCTGTAGAAATCTGAAAACCAAGTGAGATAAGATATCTGCTCATCTTATCACTCCAAGCACGTGGTGCTTGCTTCAAACCATACAATGCCTTTTTCAATTTGCATACGTGAGTGGGATATCTTGGGTGTACATACCCTTCTGGCTGTGCCATGTACACTTCCTCTTGTAGATCTCCATTTAGAAATGCATTTTTGACATCCATTTGATGCATTTCCCAGCCATTAGCTGCAGCCATAGCAATGACTGCTCTCACTGTGCCCATCTTAGCCACTGGACTAAAGGTTTCATCATAGTCCAAACCTTGGGTCTGTGCATAACCCTTTGCTACCAATCTTGCTTTATGTCTTTCAATAGAACCATCAGATTTGCACTTCACTTTGTAAACCCATTTACATCCAATAACATTCTTGTCCTTTGGTAATGCAACCAAATCCCATGTATCATTATGGACCAATGCGTCCATCTCAACATCCATTGCTTTCTCCCATACATGCTCTCCAATAGCCTCTGTATAGTATGTAGGTTCCACATGCTTCACCATAGATGTCATATATGCATAGTGCATAGCAAAATCTCTATATGTCAACCTGTCAACAAGATATCTGACTCTCTGGGATCTCCGCAATGCATGAGGGTCACTCTGTACACCTGTAACTCTAGCATGTGGTGGCACATATCTGTCCTGCCTAGCACCAGGTGTGCGTAAAACAGGTATGCCAAGCTCCTCATCCAAACTCTCTGAACTAGATGACTCATAACCTATGATTCCAATTCCTTCGACTTTCTTCTTTCCTTTATCCATAGCACTACTCCCAGTGCTCACACTCTCATGCCTCAAACGTCCTGACCATGGACGTACACTGCTACTTTCAGCTTCTGCTGCTGCTGGCCCAGACATAGTAGTAGAACTAGAACTTGCTTGTGGTGGCAAGTTCACAGGCACATCAGCCTCAAGTGACTCAATGACTCCCTCATCTTTTGCTTTGTACCAACTAGCAAGCTCATCAAACACCACATCTCGTGAGATGACTACTTGTCTAGTTTGAGGATTATAACATTTATATGCCTTTCGATCCTGTGCATATCCAACAAATACACATTTCTCTGCCTTAGGATCCAACTTCCTTCTTCTTTCATCAGGCACATGTACATAAGCTATGCATCCAAAAAATTTGAGATGTCCAATGTCTGGCCTGTAACCTGTAAGCCGCATCTCTGGCGTGCTTCCATGAATGGCTGCTGTAGGTGTTTTGTTCAGTATATACACTGCAGTAGCACATGCTTCTGCCCAATAGTAATCTGGCATGCTCTTTTCATTAAGCATCGCCCTAGCCACTTCACATATGACTCTATTCTTCCTCTCAGCCACACCATTCTGCTGAGGTGTATACCTGCAAGTCAACTGTCTTCTTATTCCATGCTTCCTCAAGAAATGCTCAAAAGCTTTTGAGGTGTATTCACCACCTCCATCTGTCCTCAGACATTTAATCCAACAGCCATATTGCTTTTCTGCAAAAGCTTTGAAATCCATGAACTTTTCCAATACTTCACTCTTCTCTTTGAGAAAGTATATCCATGTCATCCTGCTGAAATCATCTATGAATGTCACATAGTATAAACTGCCTTTGATAGATGGGTTTTGTGCAGGACCCCATACATCACTATGTACGATCTCAAGTGGCCTGCTACTCATATTTCCTTCTCTAGGAAACCTCAATCTTGCCTGCTTTCCAAACTGACAGGCTTCACAAACATGCATATGTCCATCATATTTGAACCTAGGCAATCCACTGACAATGCCTCTTGTTTGCATGTTCTTTAATCTCTGTATATTGACATGTCCAATCCTCTTATGCCACATATCAATGTCCTGTACCACATTCCTGCTCTTTGAGAACATGGCTGATTTTAGCTCAGGAATTCCAGCATCTAGCTTAAACAATCTGCCTTCTTTCTTTCCTTTAGCAATGACTCTACATCCATGTTTAAAGTCCTCAACGAAGCAACCATGCTCGTTGAAACGAACCTGTAATCCCTGTTCCACCATTTGACCAACTAAGGCCAAGCTCTTTGTGATAGAAGGCACGTACAATACATCAGACATAGACTTTGTTTGACCATTGTGCATGACCAATGGTACACTTCCAACATGTGTAATGACATGCTGGGTATCATCACCTGTTTCCACATAGCCTTTTACATCCATAGGCTTCATATGCTCAAACCATTCACCATGACATGTCATATGGTTTGATGCTCCAGAATCCATATACCAAGTATCATCATTCTCAGCATTTGTCGTCATAGAACCCACAACATGCTTCATGGCAAACAAATGATTTGCTGTGCCATCATTACTGCTTGATGCATAGTTTCCACCATGTTGTGCATAATTTCCACCATAATGACCACCACGTTGTGCTCTACCCCCTCTCAAATCATTCTGTTTACGGAAACAATCTCTCGCCATATGACCATATTTGCCACAATAATGGCATTCAACATCTTGCATAGAATTTTGTTGGCCTTGCCAACGTCCTCGACCACGGGGGTTACCTCTGTCTCTCTGAGGTGCATATCCACGACCACCTCGAGCACCATATGAAGGCTGAAAATTCTGTTGTGGAGGCCTGTCCTGCCATCCACGACCATTACCACCACGTCCACGTGATGCGAATCTCCCCCTGCCTCTAAAGCCTCTCTGCGAGTAGAAAGCCTGATTTCTGCCATCATCATGGCTAGTAGATGCATCCAGAAATGAATCACTGAGCTTGATTTCCTCAACTAACAAGAGTGAAACCAACTCATCAAAGTCGGGTAGACCTGTACTCCTCACTGAGATAGATGTATCAAAAGATTTGTATTCCTTGCCAAGACCACGCAAGGTAATATCCACCAAATCATCATCAGGCATGGGGGCATTTATTGTGGCCAATGCATCTGCAAACTTCTTGATTTCTTGCACATAATCATGTATGCTCCTTTTATTCCTTTTCACATTATGTATCTGTTGTCACAACTGAGACTTGCAAGCACTCGTATCTGTATCAAACATCTTGACCAAAGTATCCCATGCATCTTTGGGATTCTCAGCATCCTGTATGTGTATGAGCATAGCATCAGAAATACATATAGACAAATAATGCAGCACTTTGAATGCTCTCTCTGACCATTGCTTATGAGCAATAAGCTACTGCTGTGTAGGTTGTCGAGGTAGCTCAGGCTCTGGCTCAGCACCTGTAATGAGATTCCAAAATCCTTTTCCTTTCAAGAAACTCTTTATCCTGTACTTCCATGCCTGGAAGTTCTTCCTATCCAGCTTCTCACCAACTATCTGAACTCGATTATCTGACATGTTTGCTCAATGTGTACCTTTTGAACTCGTCCAAATCTGTAACCGAGCCTTCCTCAGCTCAACCACACTCCAATGAGTGTTCTAGATACTCCAAGGTAGCCAACAAACTCCAAATTAGATGTAGAAAATTAACCTGTATGCATCCAAGATGAACTGTCTCACGCAGTCCGAGATAGCCTGTTTCGATGCGCTTCCACAGCTCCAAATCACAATGTAATGGTGCAATCAAGTATGGGCAACTTGCATTGACACCTAATGAACCTCAATGTTGAGTATCAACACCATCTGACATGTGTACATATCAATTTTTGAAAACCCCTTTCTCTGTTTTGGGAAAAACCAGAAAAACCAGTAGGAAAAATGGCTCTAATTTCTTAAATATTTGTCCAAATTGAGCAACCAGGCATTCATTAGCTTAGCAATAGTGTCCATCAACTTCATGTAAGAGGAATTTGTCCAATTGTAAAAGACCAAAGATTAATTGCTCAATTAAAATGCTCTGTTTCGCTGCAACCAGTGGGCAGCCTGTTTTAATCAGCTCATTCCTAGCTCAATTAGGCATAACTGACCAAACAAATCACATAGCCCTCTTCTCCAAAGTGTAAAGCATTCAATTGCTAAAGAAATTGTGGAAGATATCAAGCACCCAATGAGAAATCGATCTCCTCGTAGGCAAAATGATCAAAAATTGCTCTGTTTTCACTGTTCTGGCTGCGCTGCCTGCTGTAGGGGGGTTTAGGAGAGTTTGTGATGCTAATTGATGATGACTATAGGTGCCCAACACACCTAGGTACATGTGCAATCCACCAATGGTTGGATTTTAGCCAAAATCACACTCCAAATGCTTCAATTTTGGGCTTCCTTCTCTCTGTTTTGTGAGAGCTCAAAAACCAGAGATTTTCACACTTTGAAATGTATTCAAATTGCTCCAAAATTTGTTCAAGGCTTGCATATGGGTTGCCAATACATCCCTCTTTGTCAAATACATATGTCTTTTGCCAGATTTACATGTATTTCCACCATACATCAATGTTCCCAAGCTTTAATGGAAAGCTTCCAACAACCAAAATTTTTCTTTGCTTTGATTTGCTCTATTTTGCTTTGCTTTTGCCTGTATCACCTGCAATCCGCTCAAGGATGTTTAGAAGACCTTACCCGGTAGGCCAAGCTTTCAGATCTGATAGTATTTGGTGTGTTCCAAGCTTCACAGCTCCAATGGCAAGCTTCACAGCTTCTTTTCACAGCTTCTTTTCCCTCTTCACTTCACTAACCCTAATAAACAGCACAAGGCTCTGATACCATGTTGAAAGAACGGTAGAGGGGGAGGAGAGACACACACAGGAGCAAACCCTAATGTATATTGCAAACCCTAACCATAGAGGGAAGCCATCTCCACTCTCACACAAAGCATAATGCACTAATCCATAATCCACACAACACACAATGAGTTGTGTCCACACTCTACTAACCCTAGCTAATGTCCACACACTATGACCAGCTGGACACGCGGTCATTTATGTCTCACACATGTTCCTACCTAATCTGCCAGCACATAGCATAGCTGGCTCACACTGACATCGAGCTT
The DNA here is from genome assembly GCF_041138505.1 of Cibotium barometz. Lineage (NCBI taxonomy): Eukaryota > Viridiplantae > Streptophyta > Polypodiopsida > Cyatheales > Cibotiaceae > Cibotium > Cibotium barometz. The sequence goes on from NC_141072.1 coordinate 26,261,729, forward strand.
GAATCTCAACAGAACCGGCCAGGGTCGCTTGGAGGAATCACTGCGAAACTAACCGTCTCGACCGGAATACCCAGACCTGGACTGATCTTAAAGCTTACCTCAGAAAGAGGTTTTGTCCTCCGGGTTTCCTTGAAACTAAAATGAATGAGTTCTTGGAACTAAAGCAGGATACCCAGACAATTGAAGAGTACCATCAAGCTTTTGCCCTTCTCCTCAAATATTCCCTGCAATTGGATGAAGAGCAGTTGATGGCCAGATTCATTCGAGGAATGAACGAGCCATTGGACACCTTAGTGAAGAATGCCAAACCTGTCTCAATGTTGGCCGAAGCTGTAAGAATGGCAAAGGACTTTGCCAAAGCCTTTGTTGTTAAGGTCCCGCCGAAACTTGCACGCTCTAACTTTAAAAGATTCCAAACCCCGGGAAATACTTCAAACTTTCCTCCCCCAAAGAGGCAGCAAGTCCCAAATCAGAATCAGGATACTGGGAGATTCAGAAGTGAAGAAAGACCCTTCCCACACAACACTTTCTCAGGAGCCCCACCTCTTTCAAGGATTCAGAGGGATGAGCTCAGAAGTGAGAACCGGTGTTTTGGATGTCAGGGTTTTAGTCACCACAGCTGAAAGACTGCCCGACTCCTACCATGTCAAGGGGATAGAGAAGTCAAGGACCGAGAGAGTGCAGAGACCAGCCCCTTCCTACTATCAGTCAGATCAAGGTCCATCTCGTCAAAATCAGGGTAATCCCAGGAGAACTCTAGCTTAGCCATCTGCCTCTATCCAGAGTAGCCCCTTCCCAAAGCAGGGGCAACCAAAGAGAAAGAGTTCCGTCTGAGAGAGACTGCAGGTCACAATAGCAGAAGTAATGGAAGAGGAAAGAGGACAGATTTATGCAGCAATTGAAAACCAAGGGCCAAATCGCCAATTCTCCGTCATTCATACTCCAGCTGAGTATCAGGGTAAGCCTTTTAAGCTTTTGATTGATTCAGGCAGACTCATTCTTTCATTTCCCCAGGATGCTTGCATAAGCTAGTCTTAGAACAGAAATCAAGGAAACCTATGCAAGTTGAATTGGCCAGTGGAAAGATTCTTTTCACTCACCTTGAGACAGATCGTATTCAATTCAATCTAGATGGGAATTTAACTGACTGTCAGTTCAGAGGTATACCTTTGGGAGTTTTTAACGGGATCCTTGGAATGGATTGGCTCCACAAAAATCAAGCTGACATTCACCATGACCTTCACGAAAATAAAGTTCAAGGAACCAAAATTTCACGATCCCCAAGTCTGCAGTTAGTAAAGGCTTCTACTTACTAAAAGGACTTAAAAAAAGCAGCTCATTTATGTTGTCAAAATGAATCCAGTAGACACATAGTTAAAAGCTAAAATGGTTAAGTGATTATGATGATTTATTCCCAGCAAAATTAACAGAGATACCTCCAATTCGGGAAGTAGATCATGTGATAGAATTGACCCCCGGCGGAGCTCAGCCAATAGCCCTGCGCACGTACAAAATGCCAGTTCGTGAAGCCATCGAACTCAAGGAACAGCTTAGGCAGCTCTTAGAACAAGGGTTTGTAAGACCCGGTGTTTCACTTTGGGATGCGCCAGTTCTCTTTAAGAAAAAGAAAGATAGAACGCTAAGACTCTGTGTGGACTACATAGGCCTCAATCAGCTAACACTTAAGAATAAGTATCCTATTCCCAGAATTGATGAGCTTCTAGACAGGCTAAGTGGAGCCCAGATCTTCACAAAGATAGATCTCAAATCAGGGTATTATCAGGTCAGGATTAATGAGCACGATATCTCGAAGAAGACAGCCATCAATACTCGTCAGTATGGGCATTATGAATTCACTGTCATGCCGTTTGGCTTGACAAATGCCCTACCTACATTCATCAATCGCTTAATGTAGGACATTCTCAGAGACATTCTCAGAGAATACTTCGATGATTTTGTTCTTGTTTTCTTTGATGATATTCTGATTTACTCAAAGAACGCATCTGACCATGAAACTCATGTTCTTGAGATTCTAAGGAAGTACCAACTCTTTGCAAAAAAGAGCAAATGCACTTTCTCTGCCTACCATGTTGAATACTTGGGCTTTCTGGTATCCAAAGATGCAATCTCTCCAGATTCCGCTGCTAAAGTCCAAGCAATCATAGATTGACTTGAACCAAAAACAGTGAAAGAAGTCAGCGAATTCTTGCGAGCGATTGACTGGTTGGTATAGAATTTTTATACCAAAGTATACTCTCATAGCTTCCCCCCTGACTAATCTTCTCAAGAAGAATATTTCGTTTCAATGGTCTGCCAGGTGCCAGAGTGCTTTTGATAAGCTGAAGACCGCCTTGGTAACCAATCCCGTTCTGAAGGCTGCCGAATTTCTCTCAACCCTTTGAGGTAGTAGCTGATGCCAGTGGTTTTGCTCTAGGAGGTGCACTCATGCAGGAAGGTCATGCAATGACTTATGAATCCCAAAAACTCTGAACGCATGAGAGAAATTATGTTGTCCATGACCTGGAACTACTTTCAGTAGTATATGTCCTGAAGTTGTGGAGACATTACCTACTGGGTCAAAGATTCACTTTGATGACAGATCATCAGAGCTTAAAGTGGATCTTCACTCAGAAGGATCTCAACATGCGCCAAAGAAGGTGGATGCAGACCGTGCAGGAATTTGATTTTGAAATCAAGTACCACCCAAGCAAAGAAAATGTGGTGGCAGATGCCCTCAACAGAAAAGCCTCCTTACTTGCAATTACTGTAGTGTCAAATTCTTTTATTATTGAAGGCAAGAGAGAAGATCATGCAAGATAGATTCTTTGGCCCTATTGCTATCCTACTTATGCAGGAAAGCAAAACTCCACAGGAGTTGAACCGAGTTCAAGGGTGCAGCAGCCTGGATGATGGAATTATGTATTATAATCGCAGGCTATGCATTCCCAATGATGAGGGAACTAAGGGTCAAATTCTGAATGAAGTCCATGACAGCTTTATTGCAGGACATCCAGGTTTCATCAAAACCTACATGTCTGTGAAGAAAAGATTCTTTTGGCCTGGTCTAAAAAAGGATGTGCTTAAACATGTACATCAATGTCTGACCTCTCAGAAAGTCAAGGCCGAGAGAGTAAAAATATCTGGGAAGTTACATCCATTGAAGTGAAAATGTATCAGTATGGATTTTATTACTGGATTACCTTCAGTGCAATCAGGTTACAACTCCATCTTCGTGGTAGTTGATAGACTAACCAAAGTTGCCCATCTGATTCCAGTAAAGAAACCTACACTGCAGTGGATGTGGCCAAAGTGTTCCTCAAGGAAATTTTCAGATTACATGGCCTACCTAGGAGAATAGTAAGCGATCGAGATCCCAAGTTCACGTCAAGATTCTGGACTGCATTTTTCTAAGCAGTAGGAACTTTCTTGGATCTCAGCACAGCTTACCACCCCGAGACCGATGGTCAATCAGAAAGGGTAAACCAAGTAATCGAAGATATACTTCGGTAATGCTGTGGTGGCAGAGAACCTAAGAAGTGGCTAAGTTATCTGCACCTAGTCGAGTTTGCCTACAATGCTTCTTATCACCGAAGTATTGGGATGAGCCCTTTCAAAGCTCTGTATGGACAAGATTGTTTAACTCCATTAACTTGGTCCGACCCATTGATTAGGGTCAAGATGTCCGGATAGATGCTTGACGACATGGAGCAGCAGATGCAGTCAATTCGCAAAGATATAAAAGCTACCTAAGATAGACAGAAGCAGTATGCAGATAAGAAGAGATCAGAGAGAAAATTCGAAGAAGCAGATATGGTCTTCATTCGAGTACGCCCCAAAAGAAGTTCTCTATCTCTTGGGAAGTACAGGAAGTTATCCCCCAGATATTGTGGGCCATATCTGATTACAAAGAAAGTAGGTAACTTAGCCTACGAGCTTCTTCTGCCTCCTCATCTTAAAGTACATAATGTATTTCATGTCAGCCTTCTTAGAAAGTATATACCAAGCCCGAATCATGTGCTTGATGATGAAATCTTAACTTGATGATGTACACAATGTATTTTATGTCAGCCTTCTTAGAAAGTATATACCAAGCCCGAATCATGTGCTTGATGATGAAATCTTAACTTCTTCAACCCAAGGGCAAATGGAACTCCAACCTGAAGAAATCCTTCATGTTCGAGAAAAGGTTCTCAGGAAAAGAATTCTGAGAGAATTATTGGTTAAATGGAAGTTCTATCCTTTTGAAGATGCCACCTGGGAGAAAGAAGCCGAACTGTTGCGGGATTACCCCCAGTTTGCGAGATGAGGACATCTCGCGTTTTTCAAGTGTGGGAGAGAATGTAAGATTCCTCCCCATTCTCTCAAGATGTCCAGTATCTTCCCCCTGTAATCAATTTCCTCTTCAGAATAATAAAAGATCTTGTTTCTACCTATTTTGGCTTAGAGAGAGAAAATATTCTAGAGAGAGGTTATTCAGATTTTAGATATTTTTGGATAGAAAAATATCTCTTCTTATTAAAATAAATTTTCCCGAAACAGAAGTTCAAAAAGATTTTCAGAAGGTGCATTAGAAATAAATTATAATCTATTCAAAAGGCCTTATCCTAAGGGTCCAGATTTTCTGAAATTTTTAAATTAAGGTTCTGAGGGACCAATCAGATTCATCCAAATGTATGGAGGAGATAAATTAAAGAAATAAAAAAATCCCCCCAAAAATGAGTAAATACTCACATAAGATTAAGAGTGGACTAAAAACCAAAGAAAATACTTAAAAATGAATTTTTGACACCTCAATAGTAGGGATTCCCCCTCATGAAGGAGGCGCCTATTTCACATTTGTGGTGGAGTTTTAAATTCTCAAATATTGAGATATTTCATCTCTCCTCTCTCCTAATTCAAGTCTAGTTTCAAAAAGTAAGCTAAACTGACTCAAAAATGGTCAAAAATTGACCAAACTGATTTGAAAATTTCTAGAATCAGTTTGCTTGGTTAGAAGCAAACTTTTTCCTATAAATAGAAGCCTCCCCCCTTTGTAGAAGCTTATTAGTGTTTTATGCACTGTTACTCTACTCCACCCTAGAGCGAAAAACAGTGAATTTATTGATAATTCATTAGTTTTTGACCTTTCCCTCTTCAAAAGAATTGGTGGCCACTCTTGTTGCAAACAAGAGTAGATCCCTCAAACCATCAAGCCAAAGGAAAGCTCACAGAAATTCAGATAAGCTAGAAATCCTACTTTTTCTTTATTCCTTTTAATGGTTTTCTAATTTTTGTTTTCTTTAAAATGAAAAAATGATGTTATGCCTTGTTGGAAAGGCTTTCTCCCTCTCTTCATTCTTAAATTCAGCCTTTCTTTATCTTAGATAAGTAATCAAATTATTAGAATTAAACTTTTCATATTGTTTCTCTTTTAAAAGTGGAATTTGATTAGTTTAGAATGCTTTAGACCATTTGGGATAATTTTTACATAATTTGAGGATAGAAATTTTTTTACGTAATTTGAGAATAGAAAAAATTTGAAAAATGGTCAGGAGATTACTCTGTTTGAATAATAAAAGATAAAACTTATTTCACAAAATTTAAGAAAATTTCGTCATAACCTCCTTTGTATGGCACCATTTGTGTATTCTAAAAGTGTTATTTTCATTCTAGGCATAGAAAAATGCATAGTAGACATATTTTTATTATAAAAGTGTTATTTCCATTAAAATTTAAATTCTATGCATAGAAAGATGCATATTGGTTTATTATAAAAGAGTGATTTTTATTAGATTTAAATTCTATGCATAGAAAGATGCATATTGGATATTTTTTCATTATAAAAGTGTGATTTTCATTAGAATTAAATTCTATGCATAGAAAGATGCATATTGGAAATAAGTTTTTTTATTATAAAAGTGTTACTTTCACCAATATTGATTTTTATGCATAAAATGATGCATAAAAGATTTTTTTTTAAAGTATAACTTTCATCAAAATTAATTTTTATGCATAAAATGATGCGTAAAAGAATTTTTTTTATTATAAAAGTGTTACTTTCATCAAAATTGATTTTTATGTATAAATAGATGCATAAAAGATTTTTTTTTATAAAAGTGTTACTTTCATCAATATTGATTTTCATGCATTAAATGATGCATAAAAGAATTTTTTTTAATTATAAAAGTGTTACTTTCATCAAAATTGATTTTTTTTACGTAACTAGCCCGACCAGCAGCATAAACTCATATATAAGACAACGCAGCATTCATTCAGTATCTCATTTCATACCAGGCCTCCTCTTAGTGTTTCCTTCCTAGGAAGCAAGGGGAGTCAACAGTTCAGCATATTCAGCATTCAACATCATCAGCAGCATAATCATCAGCATACATTCAACAATTCAGTCATCAGCTCTTGTCTCCTACTACGTAGAGGAAAGCCAGCATCTTAAGAGTGGACCTCAGCATTGGAGAAGGGAACATTCATCATCATCATCATCATCCATTTAATATACGTGCATTGCATTGCATTGGCACCATTGTCTATCTCTTAAGTATCATTAAATGAAGTTTAGTAAGCCTAAGGTTGTTTTACTACGATCAATTCCTCGCATGTCACATTGGTATCACAGCATTACGGGGTAAGTAGCCTTAGTTCATGTTCATTCCAAAGGTCATTCAGTAAACCAACATGTTAGTCGCTTCCACTCAGTTAAATCCAGTCCTCAAGATCTTGCAGGCCATCCCTAGTGTTTTCCCTTAGGCATGCATCAATAACCCATCCATCTCCATTCTTGCATAGCATATAGGGTTGCACATGGCTTGCATCAGTATAGTAGTCATCCTAGCAGTCAATCTAGCATCTCGCATCTGCAAGGCATACAGGTTTTACCCATGAGTTTTTCGGCGGGGAAGAATGACATCCATCATCAAAGGAGTAAATGGAGTTTTGGGCTTCAATTGGTAGCAGGGGATTCTCTTCCACATTAGAAGACGGAAGTTTTCTCCAACATCGCCTCAGGAGGTTCAAAGGTTCAAGAACGACAGAGATGGTGTGTGAAAGGATTCCACAGAGAGGTTAGTCGTTTCCAAGCAGTTTTAACAGGATTTGCCATGTAGTTTCCATAGTAGAGAAGTCTTTGGCTCAAAGGATTCAACGCCTACAGTCGACCTCAGTCCCGGAAGAAGAAGTCAGAAGGAGGCAGTGGTTTCAGTGGAGGAGGACCAACAGAGGAGTCAAAAGGTTGCGAGGTGTACCACCCAGCAACAATTTAGCAAAGGGGAATGTCACGTGCACACCCATTAGGTGTTCAAGTGACATGGCATTCTTAGCATCCATAAGCATTAATTAGATAGCATTCATGATCATCAAGTATTATCTAGGGCATTTACAACATATATATCATCATGTGCAGCATGTGTATGGGACTGTTTCAACACCAACATCAGCACATAAGTCATCAAGAGCATTTAGGGCAAGTAAGCATCAGGATTCAGGTTGTGGAGTGTGGTCAGCATGCTATCAGGGCCTGGTCAGCAAAACTGACAGCATTATTAGGGCATTTAATGAAGTCGTGAGGTCCCAGACACCTGGCCGACAGCAGTAACCAGCTCGACCAGCAACATAAAGTCATATATAAAGCAACACATAATTCATTCAGTATCTCATCTCATATCAGGCCTCCTTTCAGCGTTTCCTTTCTAGGGAGCAAGGGGAGTCAACAATTCAGCATATTCAGCATTCAGCATTCAGCATCATCAGTAGCATAATCATCAGCATACATTCAACAATTCAATCATCAACTCCTGCCTCCTACATAGATGAAAGCCAAAATCTCAAGGGTGGACCTCAATTTGGCTTCATGGTTGCGTTGACACTCCTCCATAAGGGCCTTATCTTCTTCAAGCTTTCTTATTTCCTCCTTCGCATTCAAATATTTTCCAACACCCTTGGGGGTCGCTGGTCTTTCTTTTGCGGTTCCTAGTGCCTGCTTATCCGGTCTTGGCAATAGATTGTCTCCTTCCTCTGACTAGGTGGAGCCGGTGTCCATGGTATCTTCCTCGGATCCATCTTGAATTATGACCAAGGTGTCACCCTTGCCCACCTTTTTCACTCTTCTCCTTATCCTAGCCTTAGAAGTTGTAATACCTTCTAGGTTTCTCCTTTTGTCCACCTGTTTGGCTTGTGCACACGTCAGGACATTTACTAGCATGATATTTATAGACTGCATACTTATAGTCCTAATGGTGGCATGGTTAGATGTATAAGCATTACCATTGGTGCGAGGGTAGTTCTTGATCAGATGATCAACACCACACTTGACACCATTGTCTATCTCTTTAAGTGAAGTTTAGTTAAGCCTAAGGTTGTTTTACTACGATCAATCCCTCGCATGTTATAGATACTCTGATGCTGATTGGGTAGGTGATTAGGATACTCGACGCTCCACTTTTGGTTATTGCTTCACTCTTGGTTGTGGTCTTATTTCCTGGAGATCCAAGAAGTAGAATACAGTTTCATTTTCTTCTACTGAGGCTGAGTACCATGCTTAGCTAGATACTTGTTGTTAGTTGTTATGGTTGTTCTAAATGTTGAGCAATCTTGATGTGCTCTCTTGAGCAATCTTGATGTGCTCTCGAATTCTCCGATCCTTATTCTTACAGACAGTCATAGTGCCTTGGTGTTGGCTCAAACTTCATCCTTTCATGGCAGGACCAAACATATTGAGGTCCACTTTCACTTCGTTCGTGAGCTGGTCGCCGACGGCATTATTACACTGGAGTATTGTCCTTCTTAGGACAACCTTGCTGACCTCTTCACCAAACCTCTTCCTCGAGATACTATTGATCAGCTCCTTACCCGTATGGGAGTCAGACCCCCATGTTGGATCTCGGAGTCCTTTTTATCGCTTGGTGCTGACCCCGTGACTCATAGTGGGGTTGGTACCAAGCGATATAAAGGAGACAGGATCCAGGAGGCCTTTGCTTTGCTTGGTACTGACCCCGTGACTCACGGTGGGGCCGGTACCAAGTGATATAAAGGAGACATGATCCCGGAGGCCTTTGTTTGGCTTGGTACTGACCCCGTGACTCACAGTGGGGTCGGTACCAAGTGATATAAAGGAGACATGATCCCAGAGTCCTTTGTTTTGCTTGGTACTGACCCCGTGACTCACAATGTGTCGGTACCAAGCGATATAAAGGAGACACGATCCCCGAGTCCTTTGTTTCGCTTGGTACTGTCCCCATGACTCACAGTGGGGTTGGCACCAAGCGATATAAAGGAGACGAGATCCCGGAGGCCTTTGTTTCGCTTAGTACTGACCCCGTGACTCACAATGGGGTCGGTACCTCTAGCGATATAAAGGAGACAGGATCTCGAAGTCCTTTGTTTCGCTTGGTACTGACCCCATGATAGGTATGAGGCGATTTTGTTAGTACCAACTAACATTGACTCTCTATCGGGGATCAAGGAGTCCGTCGCCTACCAATGGATACCGAAGCCCAAGAAGAAGGCTTTCATCATCTACTACCAGTCATCTACTACCAGTGGATACCAAACACAAGGAAATATTTGCCGACAAGTCACAACCAGTTCAAGAAGGGAACAGTGTTGGGTTAGGCTTAACCCTAACGTGCGAGAAATGGGGACACAAAATGTAGAACACTTGCGCCTGTGAGAATATGTGAATATGAAGCAAAAGCAAATAGAGATCACACAAGAAAGAGTAGACAGCCAAGAGAGATCTAACACTTGAGCCAAAAACTGAAAGTATTGAATGAATATGCAATGGCAATGCTTATATACATCTCATGGAGAGCGATTGGCAGTAGCAAAAGGCACATGACTAAAAATAAGCTATAAAGTAGTGGAAAAATGCCAATGAGGTGATAGCTCAAGTGGTGAAGGTGTTTGCCTAGGACAAAGAGGTCCTAGGTTCAAAACCCCCCTTGGTGCATCCTTGGCAGCATCGCCACGGGTGGATAAATAAGAGCCTATGGGTGGCTGTCTAGGGATGGTGAAATTTCGTAACTATGGGAGGATCTTGGGCCAAAGGCCAGTTGAAAAAAAAAATAGTGAAAAAATATGGGAAAATTCCCTAATGAAATAAGATAAATATCTGGATAAAAAGGGCCATGAAATGGAGTAAAAGAGAGATGGAGATGACATGTCCAACACTACCTCTTATGTACATGTCAAGGGTGTGACTATGAAATCATGTACGAAACCTTCCTCTTGGATCACTAACTCAGCACTACGTGCTACTGATTCAACTCTATGACGCATGCATGTGCCAAAATCAACTATGGCCGTGTCTACTGAAGTCAACTCTAAGTGAGTTTGCTAGGCAACTTGCTCAGAGATAACATCCTGGATCGTGAACAACCGCTGAAGCAATAGAGGCTTGCCCTGTCGGCTTGGCACTAGTGGTGCTGAAGGACTGGAAGGAGGTCTATGAGGACCCGTGCCCCTGGGTCTTATTATCTTCCCCCCATGATGTTTATTTCTCCCATTGGGAGTGGACTTGGGGTTGGCAGATTGGACTTGCCATGGTTGTACGGCACCTCCATGTTCTGGGCGACTTGCACGACAACTGCCTGTGTCGGATGAAAAAGACACTTGATGTCCCATTGGATCCGTTGGTCTAACTCAATCTATCCTTATCCGACTTCTGCAATTAAAGCTTTAACTGGGTGACTCGATCCTCATAGGTGAGGATGGGTTGTGAGTTTTGCCACGTGGTCGCCGCCGAAACTCATTCTGAAGACGCTTTTAAGTATTGTGGATGCAAGAAATGAGCCTTGGGATCCTCCACAAAACCTAGGCCACTACAAGACATGACACCGGTCAAAGGATTGGTATGTTGACACAACCAATCATCATGCCACATATGCTAGCTTCCCGCGTGTGGTGCATAGGGCTAGCAAGATGCTCTCTTGGTTGGAGCTCTTAACAATGAGAAAATATGCAATGAATTGATGAAGCGAATAATGTACAACATTTATCATCATACTTTCTAAATTGGATCTTTTTTGGAAGTGCAGGTGAACTTTATGTTAATGGTGCGCTTCAAACTCTTGTTGTCATTGAACCGGCACGGCATTAAGTTGGTGGTCCCACTCTTGGCGATGCCAGCCGGGCTGAGCAAAGCGTGGTGAACAGGTGTGGGCAAAGCCGGACAGAGAGCGCGGGTGGATGCAGCTGTGGACTGGATGTATGCCAGGCAGGGAGGTGGCGAACTGGAAAGAGGAGAGGCGCACGACACTTGTGCAGCTCTGATGCCACTGTTGGCCCCGATGAGAGAGGGCAAGTGCACAACTGATGGGAGAGAGAGAGAGTGATGGTGACAAGCAAGATAATCAGCACATTAAGCAAAGGATTAATTGAGGATTAAAAGGAAGTACACAAGCTTCGTGGAAGAGACCCCTCTTTACAAAGGTGAAGCATATGCTGCCACCACATGCCATATGCCAAACATGATGCCAAGTGTCCCTCATAGGTGTCACTTTGCCACACATCATTGCTTACATAATATCTTTCTAAGAGGTTGTTTCCTCACAAATGAACTCACACACACTAGCGGTTGATCACACACATTAGAATTGCTTTATTGAAAGCCTTAGCTTACACATAATATAGTGTTAGTTTACACCACCACCACCTAGCACCTAGTTATTCCCACATTAATATTTAACAATAGTAACCTATGGGGAACACATAGCTTGCTTTTCAATGTGTACATATTCTATTTAGCAACCATAATCATAATATTGAACTTGCAACATTAGTTTGTCTTGTATTGGAAGAGGAAGCAATCATAGGCAGATGATAGGATGCTAGTATTTAATACTTCAATGTGCAAGGACAAATAATGGCAGAATTGCATCTGACAATTGGTCACAGATTTGTTGCAATGTCTCTAGATTGAAGGCAAAACTAACCCAAGCTATCGCTAATTCACCATGATAAATTCCTTTCTAAAGGATTAGTCATGATCAAATCTCTTTTTCAATTTAGCTTTTTGTCTCTGGTTGTTTTTTTTGCCACAAATTGGATGATTGGCAAAAGGTATAACTGATTTCCTAAAACTTTGTGCGATTAAATTGTGAGTATTTGATGTAAATTTTTATCAATTCCCCAATCGATTATTCTTTAGGTAAGAGGTGCACCCACCGCTGCATGAAGATTTTACGAGGTAGGAGTCACACTTTCTGGTCTCCATCCTTAGGCCCCTTAGGAATGTAGGGAGGAGTTTGTATTTCTGTCAGTGATGAGCAACTTTTACCAACAGTGAGAGGCTCAGGAGTCATAGTTCCTGGGCGAGCACAGTGGGTTACCATTTTGATTGGAAAGATTGCGTGGGCTTCCTCAATGTTTATGCCCCGAACACCGCTATAGGTAGAGCCATCTTTCGGAGCACAGTCCGGCAGGCCCTTCCTTAGGCTGACTTTTGGTGCATGGGTGAAGACTTTAACATGATTGAGGCAACAGAGGATAGACTTGGAGGAGGCATGGCCACAGTCTCAGGAGCAGAGTACTCTACCTGGGAGGAGATGATACTGGCACTCAGGGGGGATAGGACGCTTGGCATCTTCCATAGTTTGGGTGCATCCCTGGGAGCCTTAGCTTCTTGCGGTCGGATAGGAGGAGCACCGGCCCCAACCTCTCTAGACTTGACAGGTTTTATGTTGATGAGTGGGCTTGTGGCCGTGGGTGCATGATCGGTATCTTGGCGGCCACTACTTTTTGAGATCACACTCCAGTTATGCTGTCCTTAGAGGACCCCTGGAGGCAGGACAAGCATGTGAGCTCTAGGATTTCGGACAGCCTCATTCAGGACCCCGAGGTCTGCACAGCAGGATAGAGAAAATATGGGCAGAACTGGATTTTATTTCAGGCTCTGTTGTGTGCACATTGGTGGATGTGGGATTGGGGGAGATCAGGAGCTTCTTACAGGAGGCAGCCTAGAGCAGATTGGAGGGATTTTGGGAGGAGGAGAAGAGTCTGAGGAGGGATCTGGCTTCTCTACAGTGGCTTCGGGAGAGTTCCCCAGATAGCGCTTGGATTGAGAGTCATTTGTTGTCACCCGCACAGAGATAGATCCATAGAGGAGAGGAGGGTGGAGTACAGGCACCATACCAAAGCTTCCTTATGGACCCAAGCCAGCGACAGAGTCAAGGGGATTTCTTTGAGATAGTCAGCCCCCACAGGAGGAGAGATGGCATTCGCAGGTTGTGTGGCCAAGATGGAGCTATTGTTTCTGTTCCCCCGATGTGAGAGCCATCGCCACGGATTTTTTCCGATGTCTTCTCACTGGTGCCCCATTATCCCCATAGGTGATAGACACGCGCAAGAGGGTCTGGCGGCACACGAGAGAGGTGGTTCCCCCCGTTCTTTGGTCCTTCTTATTAACTCCATTCTCTACTGAGAAGCTGGCGGAGGCAGTGATGGCACTTCCTAGAAGAAAATGCCCAGGGGCAGATGGGCTTCCAGTCTCTTTCTTTCTTCGTCTCACTGGTACCTCATGGAAGGCGGCCTTCGAGTTGCCTTCAATGAGATTATGATCACAGGTGCCATGCTAGAGAGGCTTTCAAAGGGTTTAATACACTTGATTCCTAAGGAGGGTGGTGACAAATTGGAGATTCGGCAGTGGAGACCCATTACCCTTCTTAGGACCGCCTACAAGATTTTGGCCAAGGCCCTCAATAAGGTCCTGCACGTCACATCTCTCCAATTGCCATCCATCCTGTACAGAAAAAAAGACCGGTACATCATCCTCCCTAGGCAAAGGGAGACCCATAACCTGAAGAGGAACACCTATCCCAGAAAAAACCCCAAACCAAGAATGATGACAGTCTTCCAAGAAAGATCCAGTAATCCAATGGTTGGAAATGGCTACATCAATCTGTGCAATCCTCCGACTAGAGCCTCCGAATGGTTGGAAATGGCTGCATCAATCTGTGCAATCCTCCGACTAGAGCCTCTCAAATGCTGCGTGAGATCCAATCTCTGTACCTCGGTGAGGCTCTGAAACCTCTTCCAAGCCAACACTGTAGGACAAAGGGTCTCCCAGCACAGCCAGCCCCCCAAAGAATATGCATAGCTGCCCCAAGAGGCCTACCATGCACATCTAAGAACAAATCATTCCACAGAATGGGCTGCCGGTTAACTTCCTCCACTGAACACGGGGGATGTGTACCAAAAAACTCCTCAAGTAGTCCCAGGCCTGTAGGAGGGACCTAACCAGGGGGGATGAAGGGGAGCGGTGAATTGCATCCGAAAAAATAAAGCATGAGCTGAGAGTCCAGTCACCTCCGTGAACAGGGACACACTTCGTGATCTGCTACATGAGAAAGTCCTTCCACAGCTCAGTGCCTGGAAGAAAGCCCCTAACAACCAGCTTACACAGCAAAGCCTTACATTGTACCTCAGGGTCAATGATATTCAATCCCCCTTCCTGCTTAGGCCTGATAATGGTTTCCCAAGCAACTCTAGCCCTGGTGTGTGCAATTTCCATCAAGTCGCCTTGACCAAAGAAAGTTTCGAATAAGGTGACAAAGCTGGCCAATGCAGCCCTTATGAAAAATCCAACACGAAGCGATAAACCAAGTTGTGGCTAGCAAAACTTGGTTAACCACCAAAGCTCTAGAGGCCAAGTCGAGCTTCCTCCTACTCCAGTGAGATGAAGTTTGCTTTTAATGCTTAAGAGCACTAATGCAAACTGTTGTGCAGGGGAGATGTCAACGCCCACCTGACAACCAAGGTATCTGGCAGAGCATCCTCTCTCAATCCAAGTAAAACCAACATCTATACCCCAATCTGCAAGAGGAGAATCACTGATCCAAAAACCAACTGACTTATGCCAATTGATAGTAGCTCCTGCTTCTGCCAAACAAAAGGCCTCCAAGGCTGTCCGGAAAGCACATAAACAAGCATGTGAAGCCTCAAGGAACAACGCCGTATCATCTGCTAACTCAGAGTCCAAAAACTCTTCCTCCGTACATAAAGGCACCCTGAGATCCACAACACCAGGGGCAGCCCAAAGAAACCTACTCATAGCCTCAGCTACAATGAGGTACAGTAAAGGGGTGAGGGGACAGCCCTGCCTCACTGAACGGGAAATCAGAAAACGCTCACCTCTGATCTAGTTTTGGGAAAACCCCATGTGTGCCATAGTGCCCTCCAAAAAATCCCAGTCCACTCTATCATAAGCTTTTTCAAAATCAAGCAAAAGAATGGCAAGAGGCTGCTGACTAGACTTTGCCCACTCGACAGCTTCCCAGAAGGAAAAGATGTTATCAAATATACTCCTTCCTTGGAGGAACCCATTCTGGGTATCATGGATAGTCCTTTGGAGAATCGACTGCAACCTTATACTCAAGGCTTTAGCTAAGATTTTATATGCAGATCCAAGGAGGGTGATGGGCCTCCATTGCTTGATGTCAATATTGTCCCCACTCTTGGGGATAAGGTGAATCAATCCCTCCATGAGGTATGGAGGCATCATGAAAAGATGCAGGGGGGAAGAGAGCTTGAGCTCTTACAAGCACACACACACACTCACAAAACCCTAATAGAGAACACACAAGGTGAGAGGCTGAAATCTTCTTCTTCTTCACTCAACACAACACACCATATACAAGATAAGAGTACACATAATATGAAAGGTACTCAACCAATACATACACGGGTTCTCTATAGTGTGAACCCGACTAAATGAGCTGGCACTATAACTATGCCAGTCTCTAGAATGGCTGTCATACAGCCTGTCATCCCACTGGCCGCATATCACCCAAGATCTCACCAACCATGCCAGTGGTGTAAGTGTGGGGCCTATCCCCCAGGTGGGTCATCAGTGTCCACCGCCTCACTAGACGTGCTCGATATCTCAACACTCCCCCTCGAGCTCAACTCCATCTCATGTACACCAAGCGAAGCCCTGAATCTATGGAGCTTCTCTGTACCCAATGCTTTGGTGAAGATGTCAGGTACCTAATCCTCTGTGCTGACATAAACAAGGTCAAGGTCTCCTACCAAGACCACCTCTCTGACGAAATGGTAGTGAACCTCTATGTGCTTCGTACGAGCATGAAAGACTGGGTTCCTGGCCAACTGTATACTGCTAATGTTGTCACAGAAAATGACAACTTGTCTATCCACTGATAGACCCAAATCTGCAAGTAGCTTTCTCAACCAAGCTACCTCACATGCTGCCATAGCAGCTCCTCTGTACTCGGCCTCTGTACTCGATAGAGCAACCGTAGGCTGCTTCTTGCTGCTCCAAGTCATAGCAGCATTCCCCAAAGAAAACATGAATCCACTGGTAGATCTTCTATCTGAGATACTACCAACCCAATCAGCATCTGTGTACCCATGTACACCTATCTCTGTCCCAGTCTCATAGAATAGTCCACAATGCAAAGTAGACCTCACATACCTCAGTATGTGTCTCACTGCATCCAAATATGGTTTCCGTGGAACCTGCATAAACTGACTCACCAATCCAACAGCATAGCTCAAATCTGGTCTGGTGATCGTCATGTAGATCAAGCTTCCTACTATGCGCCTATACATAGTAGGATCCTCCAAGATCTCTCCTGAATCTGCACTCAACTTGCCATTCTGATCCAATGGCACGGAAATAGGCTTACAGCCTGTCATACCATAATTGGACAACATGTCCAAGCCATACTGTCTCTGCAGTAATCCAATACCATGTGGTGACCTAATCACCTCAATGCCCAAGAAATATCTGAGCTCTCCCAGATCCTTCATCTCGAACTTCTGTCTAAGCAAGATCTTTACATCAAAGATCTCTGCATCATGATCCCCCGTAATGATCAAGTCATCTACATAGATGACAACAAGCACAACCCCTCTATCACCATGTCTCACATACAGCGAGAAATCTGCATTGGCTACATGAAAGCCAATAGTGACAAGATATTCATCAGACCATGCTCTTGGTGCTTGTTTTAAGCCATACAAGGCTTTCTTCAACCTGCAAACATGCTTGGGGTGGCTCACATCCTCATAACTAGGTGGCTGCAACATAAACACCTCTTCTTGCAAATCCCCATGCAAGAATGCATTCTTTACATCCATCTGATGTAAAGACCATTGCTTTGACGCAGCCACTGCTATCACAACTCTCACTGTTGCCATCTTGGCAACTGGGCTGAAAGTTTCCTCATAATCAATGCCATATGTCTGCGCATATCCTTTGGCTACCAATCTAGCCTTGTACCTGTTTATGCTTCCATCACTGTTATATTTTACTTTGTACACCCACTTGCATCCAATGGCTTTCTTGCCTTCAGGCAATTGCACTAAATCCCAAGTCTCATTTCCATATAGTGCATCCATCTCCTCATCCATAGCTTTCTCCCAACACACATTTCCAACAGCCTCATCAATGCATGTGGGCTCAACAACCTGCACAACCTTTGCCATATATGCATAGTGATGTGCCACATAACCATCATAGGTAAATCTCTGCACAGGATTTTTCACTCTCCCAGATCTTCGCAGCTTTTCATTCATGGCTTCCATAGCCTTCTTTACACCAGGTGTTCTCATAGCTGGGATCCCAAGCTCCTCATCAATGCTCATATCTGAGCCACTAGACTCTCCATCAACATGAGAATGCCCTGCAGAAATGTCAGGCATACCAAGGGGCTCAACCGCTTTCTCTTTCCCTTTATGTGATGTACTAATCACATTTGCAGGACTGGTATTATGATGCAGCCTGCCACTCCATGGTCTATCAATAGACCCACTAGATGAGGACTCTCCTGGTCCACTCAAAGACTGTGATTGCTGACCTGCATTCTGTGCAACCACACTTCCACTCACATCAGCCCCAACAGCTTCTTTTTCAGCAGCATACCAGCTACTCATCTCATCAAAGACAACATCCCTGCTTACCCTCAACTCACGTGTAGTAGGGTTATAACACCTGTATCCCTTTTACTCAAGGGAATATCCAATAAACACACATTTTTCAGCTTTCGGATCCAGCTTAGTTCTCAGCTCATCTGGCACATGCACATATGCAATGCATCCAAAGACTTTCAGATGAGACAAATCTGGTTTTCTGCCAGTAAACCTCTCCTCTGGAGTTACATCATGTATGGTTGCAGATACTGCTGTAGAAACAGCCTCAGCCCAATAGCTATGCGGCATATTCTTCTCTTCCATCAATGCTCGCGCAATCTCAGCAATGTGCCTGTTTTTCCGCTCAACAACTCCATTTTGCTGCGGAGTGTATCTGCATGTAAACTGTCTCCGAATACCATTCTTCTTCAAAAATTCAGAGAACTCATTGGAGAAGTACTCTCCCCCTCCATCTGACCTTAGGCACTTTACATATTTCCCTGTTTGCTTTTCAACCAAAACTCTGAAATTCTGAAAGTGAGTGAACACCTCACTCTTCTCCTTCATGAAATATACCCACACCTTGTGTGGTCATCAATGAAAGTCACATAATACCTACAGCCTCCCATAGATATGGTCTTCGTAGGACCCCATACATCTGAATGCACAACATCTAGTGCATTTCTGCTCACATATCTGTTACGTGGAAACACATGCTTTGTTTGCTTCCCAAATTGGCATGCTTCACATATTTTCTGCATACCTTCCACTTTAAATTTTGGCAGCCCTGTCACAATTCCTTTAGTCTGCATAGACTTCAATCTCTGCACATTCACATGTCCAATCCTTTTATGCCAAATGTCTGTGTCTGCAACAATTCTTGAACCATTTGCAAACATCGCAGCACTCATCTCAGGCATGTCTACATTCAACGTAAACATTCTGCCCACTCTGTTGCCTTTTGCAACCAACCTGCACTTATCTTTAAAGTCTTCAACATAACAACCATCAGGGTTAAACCGAACCTGCAAACCCTGCTCAATCATCTGGCCAAGTGAAACCAGATTTTTTGTTATGTTCGGAACGTGAAGTACATCTGCAAGATACTTCACTTTGCCATCCTGCATAGACAATGGCACATCTCCAACATGGGCAATTGGATGAGCAGTGTCATCCCCTGTTTCCACAAAACCTGGTCTTTCCGGGTTTTTCATCTCCTTGAACCACTCCCCATGACTTGTCATGTGGTTCGAAGCACCTGAATCCACATACCATACATCATCTTTTTGTGCTGCATTAACATTTTCAGACATGGCATTCACAACATGGCATTCACAACATTTTCAGACATGGCATTCACAACATGCTGCATAACAAACAACCTTTCATTATCCTCATTATTTATACTTGAGGATGCATAGTTGTTTTGCTGCACTTTCCCATTTTGCATGTCAGCCTGCTTCTTATAACATTCTGCCTGCACATGTCCAGGCTTACCACAATAATAGTATTCACGTGCATCATTATACTGCCTTTGCCAATTTCCACGGCCACTTTGACTCCCCCTGCCTCTGAATTTGCCTCTTCCACCTGCATGTTGTTGTTGTTGTTGTTGATTCTGGGACTGTTGTTGTTGCTGCTGCTGCTGCTGGCCATAATTCTGATTACCTGTTTGGCCACCTCCTTGACCGCGTCCACGGCCTCCTCTACCTCGTCCTCTTCCTGAACTCGTGTACAAGGCCTGTTGCTCTGAAAGAACTGTTCTTGCTTTGTGAAGACTGTTGGTCATCACCCAAGCTCTTCTCTTCGATAATCAGCATAGACACCAAATCTATAAAGTTGGGAATGTTCTTCCGAGTCTGAATAGACGTCTTGAACGCCTTGTATTGTAGCCCGAGACCACGTAGACAGACCTCCACCTTATCATCATCATCTATCGACACACCAATAGATGCAAGGGATTCCACAATACCCTTTATCTTCAACGCATAGTCATTCACAGACATGCTCTTTTTTTCCACAGTATGAAGTTCATTCTTCAACTGTATCTTACGTGCCTTGGTATTTGTTTCATAAAGCTTTACCAAAGTGTCCCACCCCTCCTTGGGGGACTTGGCATCCTGAATGTGCCCAATCACGGTGTCCTGTATACTAATGGAGAGCCAATACATAACCTTCCTGGCTCCCAGGTTCCAGTCTTTAAACTCTTTAACATCTGCAGCAGTCGGATTTATGTCCGATATCTCTGGTGCCTCTTCATGCTCACCTTCTATGTAGTCCCAATAGCCCTTTCTTATCAGGAAATTTGTCAACCTGAACCTCCAAGCATGGAAGTTATTCTTATCAAGCTTCTCAGCCACAATCTAGGTTATCCCATCATTTGACATTTTGCCAAACACACAATTTTACCAAAAACAGCACTTTGGTTTGTCCTGCACAAACTCCTGTATTTTTTGCAGCGGTACTGTAGTACTCTCAAATGTCACAAACCAGTGACTTTACTGTGCATACATACACCCAATGGCACTTGTTGACCTCTTTGCAGCACACACAGTGTCTGCACAGTCAATCTGTCTTCCTGCAGTTCTTAAAACAGAGTTCTGTAGAGAATCGATGACTTACCCGCAGTGCTCGAAATCGCCTGCTTTCTGAAAAACGGAGGTCCAGACGCGCCCGAAACGCGTTTTCGGCCCAGAAAATTTTATCCAATAGGACTGTATAGTAGCCCTATAGCTTTACTCCCGCAAAGAAAGCTCCTCAATCAGAGATCGTTGCCGGTGCCTCCCGTAGAGCTCCCGACAAGGGTGTAGTCACCAAGACAAATAGGAAAGAGTAGTTGAATCTCTTACCCTCGTACCGCTTCTTGTGGTTCTCTTGCTTACAGCTCAGCCGTTAGCACGAACCAGGCTCTGATAGCATGAAAAGATGCAGGGGGAAAGAGAGCTTGAGCTCTTGCAAGCACACACACACACTCACAAAACCCTAATAGAGAACACACAAGGTGAGAGGCTGAAATCTTCTTCTTCTTCACTCAACACAACACACCATATACAAGATAAGAGTACACATAATATGAAAGATACTCAACCAATACGTACACGGGTTCTCTATAGTGTGAACCCGACTAAATGAGCTGGCGCTATAACTATGCCAGTCTCTAGAATGGGTGTCATACAGCCTGTCATCCCACTGGCCGCATATCACCCAAGATCTCACCAACCATGCCAATGGTGTAAGTGTGGGGCCTATCCCCCAGGCGGGTCATCAGTGTCCAGCGCCTCACTAGACGAGCTCGATATCTCAACACATCATACCCGACAACCACATTTCCTGAAGGGCAATAGTGATAGCATCTCCAATATGATCCCAAAAAAGAATAAAGGCGAGAGAAAGACCATCATCCCCTGGGCATGAACCAAGGGAAAGAGCATGCAGTGCGTGAAGGAATTCATCCTTCGAGAAAGGGGCATCATAGCATCTGTAATGAGCCTGGGCATGCACTCCCAAACTTTCTGCAGTGCCACATCTCTCTGAGGGGAGGGCACCTCTGCAGTCAACAAAGACCGATAAAATTATGAAGCAATACCCCTCACCTTATCAGGCTCAATGTGAACCTCACCCTGTGAATCCTGTAAGTACCTCACAGAATCCCTGCTATGGGAAGGCCTGTGTGCTGAAAAAAACTCTTTGTTGCATCTGCCACCCATCTGAGTCCAAAAGGCCTCGTTCGCATGAAAGGCGAACTCAGCCCTCCTGTCCATGGCCAACTGCAGCTCTGCTCTAGGTCTAATCCAAGTCGCATGTGGATGCTTTTCATGTTCCCTCTGAAGAGCAGTAATCCTACATCTAATAGCTCTCTCCTTGTCCAGAGTCTCCTTCTTAGACAAGGCAATGCTATGATAATGATAGCTGGTCCTCTCAAGAGCTAGCGCAATATTATGACGAGGATCAGGACCGTCTCACAAGATCTCCATATCTCTCTTATCTCAAGGGAAATGTCAGCATCTAGATAAAGAGAGTCAGGGATACGGATACGGGAGAGGCCAAGCGAGCCCCAGGCTCCCTGAGACACAAAACGACGGGGCAATGATCGGATTTGGTGGTGCCAGGCATAATAGCAATGGTGCCTCCTGTGTCCAAGGACCAATCATCCACATAGAACCTGTCCAGACGTGCAAAGATGCTCTCATCCTCGTTCCTGCGGTTGTGCCAAGAGAAAGATAAGGAATTTGGCCTTCTCTGGAAGTCATCCTCAGTCCAGCAATCCCTGCCAAAAAAGGAAAGAGTGAACCTCTCCCATGAGGCTTGCTCCAAAGGGTGTAAACCCCCTTCGCGTCCACCCTTCTTGTCAAAAGGTTGCTCAACCATATTAAAATCTCCTCCCACTATCCAATGATCAACTTGGGGAATGACATTTGTAATGGTGTCCCAAAAGGCCACCCTTTCACCTCTCACGTTAGGTGCATAGATATTCAAGATTCCCAATTTCTGACCCTCATGCATGATCAAGATCCACTACGCTCTAGCAGGGATGATAACACCGTGCCCAATAACATGAGGTATAATAGATGCTGCCACTGAAATACAAACACCCCCTCTAGTCCCAACTGCCGAGGACCAGAAGGTGTGGCCAGCATCTTACCAGTTTTTCCACACTAAGATCTATCCAATTTGTGTTCCTACAACAAAAGCACATCCATAGACCCTCCTGTAACAGCAGGGTGAAGCTAGTCCTTCAGAAGGCGCTTCCTACCCCACGGGTGGGAAGCCCTCCAAGGCCCTGAACATTCCATGAGACGATTCTCATGGAAGACAAGAGGGTTTGACCCCCGATCGAAGAAGACGATGGGCAGCCTCAGGACGCCTCTCATAATGATGGAGGACGGGAAAATCCACGGGGCAAAGTCCACTGACATGCCCTTGTCCGAGGCCCTGCACCGTGCCTGCATATGTACGAGAAACCTGTTTGCCCTATGGGGTATCAAGGGCAATGGCATCATGCTGAAAATCCTGCAGTACATGATCCTCACTGTGCTGAACATCCTGCATATCGCCCCCTCCAAGTAGAGAGGACTCCACAAAGTCATCTTGATCTGAGATATCATCTCTCTGCAAAGATGCATCAGGTGACACACCCCTTTGACCAGAAACATCATCGATCTGTACATGATCCAAGGAAGCCTTCCCATCAATCGCACCAGGGGAGCGGGCGTGAGAGACAACTCGCCACACCTGGTGGACAGAAGGACGGGAAGGAACCAAGGGAGGTGGGGCCTGAGAGGCACACTTACGAGGCCTCCTATGACCTCCAGCCCGAGGACAACCTCGAGCAAAGTGACCCTGTTGGTGACAAACCCGGCACTGATCGGGTTTACCTGCAATCTCCATACGTTGCTTCAAAGGGCCACAAGGGCCCGGAAGCAAAACATAGTCCTCAAAGAGCTCAATGTCACGGGCAAGAACCATGACCCTGGGGACAGCATCCGCTGAGGCAGTGACCACCTGGGATGTCGGCAAGGCGTGAAGGGGGGGCACTTGAAGAACAAGCCCAAAGGCAGACCCGATGGCCTCTAACATAGGCCAATATGCGCGAGGAAGACCTGGGAATCTGAGAGTAATCGGGAAACGGTTCCGGTCTTCCTCAACAGGGTTAAAATAGCTGGAGTAGGGAAGAAAGAATATCTTCCTCGGGCCCAATGGCAAAGGGCTGCCCTTCAAAACCTCTGAGGCTGCGTCCTCAGGATCAAAATCCACTTGGAAGAAACCTCTTCCAAGCAACCTGACATCTCGAAAGTGTAGAGCGAGGTTGGAGGGCAGAGCTGCCAGGACCCAATCCCGAGCCTAGAGACGGGATGGGTGAGATCCAAAGATTCTGGCAACAAGGGTCGTTTTGGAGTCTTTCTCTATTTCGGCGTGGAGGACCCGCGAGCTCGGCTTCGGAAAATACAATGGTTCGCGCGGCCGAGGGAGAATGATTAGCCATGATGATAATCGAGGAAAAAGGCCGACTTGAAACCGGATGAGGAGCAATCCAAACCAAGGGGAAGAGGAAGGCGTTGAGGTGGAGGAAAGGAAAGGAGGGGGGAGGAAAAGGGAAAAGCAAAAAGGAAAGGGAAGCAAGGGGAAAAGGCTAGACACAAAGGTGAAGAGGGGCGGGGGAAGGGCAGCACAACAGGGCTGCGCAGAGGGAAGAGAAGGCCGGGCAGGGGTAGGAGCAAACAGAGGGGAAGGAAAGGCGAAGGAGGGGAGGCGGAGGAGGATGGGGGGCGAAACAGGAAGAGAAGCGGATGGGCACAGCGAAGGAGGAAGGAGGGGGCAGCGAAGGAGGAAGGAAGCGATGGCAGAGGAACAAAGGCGGAGGCGAAAGGGAGCGATTTAGGTAGCGAAGGAGGAAAGAGACGAAGGAGGAAGGAGGGGCGCAGCGATGGAGGAAGGAAGCGAAGGCAGAGGAATAGAGGCGGAGGAAGGATCAGAGGCAGAGGGGAGCGAATCAGGGTTCAGGGAGCTCGCGGCGGTGATCAGCACTCGTAGCCAAGATCAAATCCAAGCCACACAAGTTTTGGCTTGAGGCCATCTTATCCGCAGCTCATGTACTAAACAGATGCCCCACGAAAGCCTTGAAGACCATCACACCGTTTGTGGCTTGGTATAAGCGGAAGCCCAAAGTTGATTACTTTTGTGTGTTTGGTAGTTTGGCATATGCACATGTACCCCAAGAGAAAAGGACCAAGCTGGACGATAAGGTTGTGAGAATTGCATTTTCGTGGGATACAATCATAAGAGTAAGAGTTATAGACTTTATGATCTCTCTACTCACAAGATTATCATAAGTAGAGATGTCATATTTGCTCAGCCTCATGCCTCTTTACATAGCAAGATTTTGGTGACCCAGATGACTTGTTTCGTCATCATGTGGCATTCCCACATTATGAAATCATTATGTGTGGGAGAGGCTTCATGTAGGTGATATTAGCCTTATCTATTGTCCATCACAGGACAACCTGGCAGATTTCTTCACCAAGGCACTTCCTCGCGAGAAGTTCGAAGCTTTTCGCAAAGCTTCAGACTTGATTCCTTTCGGGTTGATCTACTATGTACATATACATTTCCACTACAGGGCGGATTTGTAGGAGATATGCACATTTGTAGTCGAATGGTATGTAGGAGTTGGGAGGTATTAGTGCAAGGCACACTAGGACAATGTCTAATGCTTCACAATTTTGGCTCAAATTACTTTGTCGGTAAAGAATAAAACCCAAGTGTTAAACTAAGTAATTATGATCACTTAAAGTAATCCCCACAAGAAAGTTAATGACCCATATCTTCTTTCATATCTTGTGTCCCATACAAATGAAAGTTTGATCCAAGGTAAAGACCGAAACCCATTTTAACACCTTCTTTATAATACTAAGGTTTCTTTGGATTCCACAATTTTCTAGAAGCTCTATTAATTTTTCTTTGAATGGGTAGTTTCTCTCTCCTAGAGGTGCTTGGTGGAGTAGGCGTAGAGGTTACTTCTTGTGAAGATTTGGAGGGTTGGTTGACTGAAGATTATGAGTTTTCACTCTCAAAAGGTAGAATGTTAATGATTTCAACCACACTCTTGCTACTAGTGGACATAGTTATAAGTCATGAAGTAAGAAAGAGTTATGTGCTAGGTTGTTGTAGTTTACTGGTTAGAAGGTGAGTTCGGAATCAGCATCACAGGTTAGAGCATCACAACCGAACTGTTCGGGAATGAACATCACAGTCACAATCAGCTTGACTGTTGGTGTTGTGCTCTCTACACCATAGTCACAAGAAACGTTTCGAGGTTTTTCGGGTTTTGTTTCGAAAGGTTTCGTCCCTCGGCTAAGAAACCGTGAGGTTTCGAAAAATCAATAATTTCATAAAGTATAAATACTTAAAGAACCTATAGTAGCCATCTAAAAACTATAATGATGAAAAAATGGTGTCTTCTCACCCATCTCGAGGAGCCATCCTGATTTTGGTGATGCATTATGGCAATTTTGCTTGCTTAGATGCCACAAGTGGTTCAATCAAGGACTCTTAAGAAATTAAAGAAGAGAAGATAGAAATTGGAAAAGATTTAAGACATTGAAGGATGGTGTATGAAGAAAAAGGGGAAAGAAGAGAGGAGAAGAGAAAAGGAGTAGAAGAGCAAGGGAGAAGAACAGAGAAAGGAAGAAGAAAAGGAGAGAAGAAGAGAATGAAGGAAGGAGGATTAGAGGTGAAAGAAGTAGTAGAAGATGGAAAAGGGAAGGAGGGAGGCAAGAGAAGAAGAGGTACGGAAGGTTTTGTTTCGAAAGGTTTCGTCCCTCGGCTAAGAAACCGCGAGGTTTCGAAAAATCAATAATTTCATAAAGTATAAATACTTAAAGAACCTATAGTAGCCATCTAAAAACTATAATGATGAAAAAATGGTGTCTTCTCACCCATCTCGGGGAGCCATCCTGATTTTGGTGGCAATTTTGCTTGCTTAGATGCCACAAGTGGTTCAATCAAGGACTCTTAAGAAATTAAAGAAGAGAAGATAGAAATTGGAAAAGATTTAAGACATTGAAGGATGGTGTATGAAGAAAAAGGGGAAAGAAGAGAGGAGAAGAGAAAAGGAGTAGAAGAGCAAGGGAGAAGAACAGAGAAAGGAAGAAGAAAAGGAGAGAAGAAGAGAATGAAGGAAGGAGGATTAGAGGTGAAAGAAGTAGTAGAAGATGGAAAAGGGAAGGAGGGAGGCAAGAGAAGAAGAGGTAAGGAAGGTGATGGGAGGAGATGGAAGAAAAATAAAAATAAAAAATAGAGGGGGGGAGAGGGACGAAACCTGAAATTTAGGCGAGATTGCCGTACTAGAGAGGTTTCGAGGTTTTTAAAAACCGTTTCGAAGTTTCAAGGTTTCAAGGTTTCGAAAGCTAGAAACAGGTTTTTTTTGTTACTATGCTCTACACCCACCTCGTTACACCTATCCATGTCTCTTCATAAGCTTAGCCAAGCTTAAGCTAAGCAACTGTTGCCAACCAGTAACCAGCCAGGATCAGGCAGTGCCTATCAGTGAGAGCAGCAACAAAAATGATGACACATTTGCACACACTTCGAAAAGGGGATAGTATCCTTGAATCATCAGACAAAAAATCACATCACGAAAGGTACAGAAAAATCAATTTACGGTTTTTTCATTTTTTATGCAAATCTTACTTAATCAGAAGATTAAACCCTAATTTATCAACATTTTTCAAAATTGAGGGTGCATTACAAGCATTAGAGTGTTGCTATAGCTGATATCATCATATAGTGGTATATAGGAAGACTCTCCTGATGGTGCAAACCTGGAGTGGGCTAGGGGAAAGTAGTATACCACCACATATAGCTCGCGGAGCCCCCCTCTGCATATTCTCGGACCCACATGTACCTCGCATCTGCATCTCTATGTACCACATGTATTTTGTCACGAAGCTCCTCCTTGTAAAGTATTGCCACTCCTCTAGATCCTCTGGTACCTCCCACTGTGCGTGGCTGAGGGCGGAAAACTGATTCCCATCTATAACCTCGTACGTCAGGAAGCCTTTTGTTTGTGCACCGTATACATAACAATATCACACTGTCTGAAAGTATCCTCAAAGTATCCTGCATCTGTTCTAAGGGCTCCGTTGCAATTCCACACCGTAAATCGCAAGGTCTCATAGGCCGCACACCGTCAAGCGGCCTCCTCTCTGTAATGATGACTCGGCCATCTCTGTATACCGCACATTTCCCCTCTTTCCTTGCCTCAAGCACACGCGGCATGTGTTCCTTCCGGTGTGCTATCTGTGCCGGTGTAAGGTCCTCATCCAAATAAATCTTTTCCCCCTTAAGGGCCATCCTTTTGGAGAGGAAGGCCTTCTTCTTCTCCAAGTCACCAAACCTGATGATCAATATCTTCGCCCTGGTTTCATCTCTGCCTACTCGCCATGCTCCGGTAATGGGTACATCAGTGGCTCCAATTTTTGTTGCAAGAGCTTTTGCATCCTCTTGGGGATTTCCCTTATCTTCCCACCCAACTACACGTACATGTAAGGCACGTGCCCGTCTCTCGGTTTCCTCTTCCAATGTAGCATTCATCACCTCTACTTTATTGATTGGTGTATCCTTCTGTTTTTTTACTACTTCAATCCATGGGTTGACTTCCTCAATTTGTTTCTTTGTGGCACTGGCAATTTCAGCCCATGAATGCATTTCCTTCTCACCTGCAGCCACTTTTGCCTTACATGATTCCAAAGTGTTTTGCATTTTTGTGATGTCTTTTTTCGCAGTCAGCCATACATGTCTTCAAAGTGCCTTCGTACGATGCAACTGTTGTGCCAATCTCTTGGAGCATGTCATCCTTCCATTTCTGCATCTCTTTTTTCATTTCCATGTGCATCAAGGCTTGGTCTAATTCCATCTCAACCCGTACTTGGGCTTGCATTTCTCCCTTCAATTGGACATATATCTCTTCCTTCAGCGTTTCGTATATCACTTTCCTTTGGGCATGCATTTGCTCGGTCCATTCCTTTTCAAGCTCCTGTCGCATGGTGTTCATCTCGTCGGGCCATCTTCGTAATCCTTCGTGAGCCAGGGGACATGATTCCTTCCCTCAGTCTTCTACGGTAGGCATTTGGTGCCTTCGTGAGGGTGTGAAAGGTTGTCTCACCATCCTGTTTCCCCTCCAAGGGTTGAGACATGTTTTCCCCTACTAGTTGCTGCCTTGGGGGGTGGGAAAACGAGCAAGGGTGGGTGGGACAAGGGAAGGCGACCTGTGCACAGGGCACTGAGGCAGCCTACAGCGGCGGGCACAATAGAGCAACGAGGTGGCCTGCGCATAGGGCAGCGAGGCAGCCTACAGAGGTGTGCACAGAGGCGGGCAGAGGCGTGTAGGTGGGTGGAGCAAAGAGGCAGGAAGGCGACTGCGCACAGGGCACCGAGGCAGCCTATAGCGGCATGCAGAGCAGAGCAGCGAGGTGGCCTGCGCACAGGGTAGCGAGGCAGCCTACAGAGGTGCACATAGAGGCGGGCAGAGGCGTGCAGGCGGGCAGAGCAGAGAGGCGGGCAGAGCAGAGCACCAAGGTGGCCTGCGCATAGAGCAGAGGCGCATAGGTCATCTCAGCAGGCGCACTTCTCAGCGAGCACACAGGTCATCTCAACAGGTGAGCGCGGGGAGAGAGAGAGAGAGAGAGAGAGAGAGAGAGAGAGAGAGAGAGAGAGAGAGAACACAATAGAGAGGGAGAGTGAAAGTACACGAGTCAATGATGTGACACTAGCTTGATTAATTTTCAATGAAGGACATGTACCTTTTATAAGCCTTGCTTCCGACAAAGCCCCCTCAAGGGCTATATCTCCTGTTATTGCAAGGATAAATCAAGACCCGTAGTTCTGTTTCACATGCCTGCAGTGATGCACCTTGGGTAGAGCTAGCAACCACGAAGAAGGACCAACCAGATCACACACAATCCACATGGCCTACATCATAAGGTGACCAGAGGTGCTTAGAACCATGATAAACACTTGATCTAGAACACAAAACACAACTTGGTCTAACATACAAAACACAAACACATATCTTGACATAGAAAAGACACAGAACTTTGACACACATAGGGAAACACACATTTGTGCTCTCTGGCAGCACATTTATTATCATCCCCCCTTGATACCAACTTGGCCTACTCATTTGGTGGCTCAGAGGTTGAACCATTACATAAAGCAGATTTTTCATCTCATCCCCTGGGAAAAATTAGGGTTCTCCAAAAGTTAGGGCATTTTGGGAGATTTTAATGCACGTACAGGCACAAAACAGACAGAGCTATATGATACTCAAGAGGCTATGTACCAGGAGATCACGGTAGAGGATGTAGGGTTGCAGAGATCAGCACAAGATGAGGGGGAGATTACAGATTATGGCTAGCATTTTCTCACTCGGGAGTGCACATGGGTTATACAATGGCTTATCGAGATGGCAAGGATCAGATGCTCTCACACACTGGAACTCTAAAGGGGGAGCGAGCACAGTGGACTACTTGATGGGATCTCCTTCATTGATACCTGATGTGCGGGGCTTCACGATTTCCAGTAGGCCCATTGGCATAGCAGTCGATCATGCATACCTAAGTTTCACACTAGTAGGTAGATCCCTGAGAGATGGGCCAACCACTCATCTACCTAGGTACCCGAGATATCAGTTTACACGTGAGATAGTTGGGATTTACCGAGATGAAGTATCTGATGGCTTGTTCGCTTTAGACCCGCTCTGGACGAGATCACGAGAGGATTGGCAGGTGTACTACATGCATCCGCCTCATATGCATTTCCCTGCACTATGATCCCTTCTACCCACCCCCGCAGCACTGCCCCACAGAACAGTTGGTATGATGATGAGTGTCGTGAGACACGAGCACAGCTACAGCATGAGATTTCCATTGGGTCTCCCACACATAGACAGGCCAGGATGATCTTTCGACGCCTTGTGCGGAGGAAGAAACGAGCCTATCTGGCTAAGCTAGAGGAGGAGATCTACCAACTCTTGCTGGGGAAGGACAACAAGAGGGCATGGAAGATGTTTCAAGAGAGAGACAGCCTGGAACTCCGATTACTGCACTTGAGGCATGGCATACTTATGCTAGAGAGCTATATGATGCACCAGGACAGCCCCCCACCCCCCCTCTATTGGGAGCTAGACCAGCAAGCAGCACCTTTTTTACTATGCGGATGGTGCTAGATGCGATAGACAGGTTACAGAATGGAAAGGCACAGGATCATGATGGGCTAGTTGGAGAGCACTTCTCATATGTACGAGACACTTTGGCTCCGCTCATCGTACATGTGTTTAATCGTGCCATTTGTGAGGGTTTCCTGACAAGCTGGACAAAGCATATCATTGTACCACTCTTTAAGAGTGGGGACTCCATGGTACCAGGTAACTACAGGACGATCATGATTGGTCATTACTTGGCCAAACTATATGGCTCTATATTGGAGTCGGAGCTGAGCCAATGGGCACAGAGGCATGGTCATCGAACACATGGACAGGCTAGCTTCAGGAGAGGGATTTACTACCTTGGATCACATACTGACACTTCGGCTCCTACCGGGAAGCATCTTCCCGCAGTTTTGTGTGCTGCCCACTGTGAGGTGATGCTCCTGGATCATGAGAGCATCAACAGTTTTCCCCATGAGGGCCTTGTGGAGCTCTGTCTTGACGATTGGCTTGCATCTTTTGCAAAAGGCGCCTCCGACCCTGCAAATGTTCCATGAGACAAACTTTATGGCTGAAAGGCAAGTGTCGTGCTATGGTAGAAAGGCTAGTGTCGTGCTTTATTATCTTTGAAGAAAATGAATGTATGACTGACTTGGGACTGTAGATAAGCCAAACACAAGACCTTTGAAAGCCCAAGAGTCGGGCTAAACTATACCCGGCTGTAGAAACACCAATGATGACCGATCTCAATGCTAATGCACTCTTCCAATGGAATGTAGGAAGGCTACAAACTGAGGCTAAGAGAAGGGCTGCTTTGGGACTGTTCTAGGCTGAGTTTATGCACTATGAATGAATGTATATGCTGCGTTTTACCTTCACTGAAGTGGATGTAGCAAAACGATGATGTGAATGAGTGCTGAATTCTGTAACCGCAAGATTCTGAAGCACCTTCCTTGGCTGAATGCTGGAGATGATGTGTTTTGTTGATGAGTGCCTATGTGCTCCAAGCAATGATGCTCCCAGGGCTGAGGGATTGAATCGCTTAGCTGAAATGATGATGATGAGATGAATGATGCAAAGCAATGCTATTTATATGCTCTATGTGTTGATCAACTAGCTGTGAAACTGGCCAACTGTAGCATAATATACTACATAACTTGCATATGATGAAAATAATGGTAATAATGTTGCAATAATGTGGAAGAAATGCTATAAAATATGATAAATATACTGGATAATATTCCAAGGCTTCTGCAATGGCCTATGTGGTCTATGTGCATATGGGATGAATGATATGCAATATGCAACCATAATCTGATGCAAACCGTAAGGCTTCTACTGACTCTATATACATGAATGATTCTCTCCAAGTGGGTTAAGGGACTTGAGTGACTGACTGACTCGCTAAGGCTGAGGAATGACCTATGTAGCTCGTGCCTGACATATCCTGGACTGAGGATTACAATGAGGTCACGGCATAGGACAATATCAAATCCTAAAGGGTTCTACTATACAATGGAGCACTGATGAGATGAGCCATCTTGTCACCATGCACTACAGTGCAAAGTGCATGTGACACTTGTGGACATCTTGGTCACATCAAGGTGGAGTTAATCACCAGAAGGATTAATTAATTTTACTGGCATTCGCCCAATTTTCACTAATTTCTACAGTCCGCCTCTTTGCGCCATTCTTTGTTTGTACGCCGAATTGGACCAACCCCTTTTGTGAGCACTTTGTGCATGCGTTAAGGAGCCTACAACTCGAAGCTCATCACTTTTGATCAATCACACGTGCCACAGCAAGCAAAAGCGCAGTCACCGGATTGCAACCTCCTAGTGCAGTTTTTGGAAGAAATTGAGGTATCATCTCCTAATAGCCTACTCCTCTCATCAAGGCCATCCAATGTGTGTGAAAAGCCCCATCAAGAAGTGCTCCTACAAGTGCAATTGAAGACTCCAAGCTCATAGCTTGTTAATCATAGTTTTTTGGATACTAATCTTATCATTAAGATATAATTGGAATTAATTGAAGGTAGAATTGAAAAATTGGAACTAAACTTTGCATCAAGAAGTGGTCACTTGCACTCAAATCTTCTTTGTATTGAGATTAGACACTAATCTTGAGTAGTACTCAAGTGTTAAGTCCTTCTCAAACCCTAAAAATGATTACTTCATTCATTCTTGATAAGTTCAAAGAGGAGTCCTTCCACACATTGCAAGTTAAAGTCAAATTCATTTTAATGAAGGATGGGATGTGAGGCATTGTAAATGGAAGAAAAAAATGTGTGGAGGGTGAAGGGAATGAAAAGAACAAATGATTAAGTCGGAATGAAAAGGGATTAGCTATCATTGCATTAGGATTGGGAGATGGATTTATCCATCACATTGCATCACAAGATACATCTAA
Organism: Cibotium barometz; assembly: GCF_041138505.1. Classification (NCBI taxonomy): domain Eukaryota; kingdom Viridiplantae; phylum Streptophyta; class Polypodiopsida; order Cyatheales; family Cibotiaceae; genus Cibotium; species Cibotium barometz. Next base: position 26,294,697 of record NC_141072.1, read on the forward strand.
GGGTGCTTGGGATGAGATAGAGAAATTGTTTGAAGCAAAGCAAAAGAATTCAAAAATAAGCTAGAAAATACAATTCTTTGGCTTGGACATTAAGAACAGTGAATCACTTTCAATACACCTTAACAAAATGAAGAGTATAACTTAACAATTGGCTGGCATTGGGGCACCAGTAGAAGAAGAGGATGCCATAGCCATATTGTTAAAACGCATGACACTTAAGGAGTATAGGCCTTTATTGGCTACCTTGAAGAACCTCCCAGATCCAACCATTGCAAGAGTTGATGCAACACTCGTAGAAGAAGAGAAGCAGATTCGAGAGAATAGTTCAAGCTACATCAAGTGAGGAGAAAGCACTCTTCTCAAGAGGACCAGGACCGAGGACTAGAGGAGGACTAAGGACAAAGATAACCTGTCATCATTGTGGCGAAATTGGTCACATAGAAAAGGATTACTGGCATAAAAAGAGAGCTGAAGAAGCTAATGTAATGTCAAAGAAGGAAGATAGTGATGATGAGGCCTCACAGGATGGAGGCAACACCAATCATCTCTTCTAGATGACATGAAAAGCATGGCTCCTAACCCCTGGTTGTAATCCCACTCTCTCGATGTGTAAAGTGTCAAGACAAAGCCAACATTGTAGCTTATAGAGCAATGTAGACGGAACCATAGAAGTATGGAGTGTAGGTAAGGTCAATACATGTTAGGTGTTAGACCCTCATCATATTGAGAGGAGATGTTGAGAAATGCAATGTGTGAGGGTGTAACATGAGTAGAGCAAGGGGAGAAGCATGTACATTAGAAAAGGATAAACTAAGGATACATTGGCGAAGGTTGATTTGTATGGTCATTTGTAAAAGGTAAAGTCAAAGATCAAAAAGGTAGCACATCGAAAGTGCAAGGGAGCACATATAGTGTGAGCATTTATGGACACATGGTTGGCATAAGGGTGCACACATCTTGTGAGATGAGAGATCCATGAGAGCTATAAAAGGATGTCCTTGGATCAACTCTAATGCAATGAGATTATGTGGGTTTGTGATTAATCACTTGTCATTATCTTGTTATTAGCTCAATCACATTTTGTATTATCTTAATCAATATGCTTAATCATGTTTCTCATATGCTTTGATCCACCTTGAGCTTAATCAAGCTTGATTTCTCAACAGGATTGCCAGTGTCCTGCTGATATTGGAGTGCCCTCAACCTCTAGCATCTAAATCCTATAGCCTAGCCGTACAGTATATGCGAAAAAGGGAGTGCTAGGCATCTCCTCATTGTCCTCTAGATCGTTCCAGGTCCACTCTTCTTGGTCCCATTGGAGATGCGTGAGGGAGTCGATGTGCCACTCATGTGCATGAAAACCAATCACCCTCACCCTTTGCTAGGTGCATCCCTAGAGATCCTCCAAGGGGGTCTCCGCTCTCTCCGGTCTACCATGAGGTCCAATAGAGAAGGTGAGTAAGGCGGAGCTCTCATCTGCACCATGAACTGCCAAGGAAATATCATGCCTAGTGAACACTTCCACCCATTGCGGGGGAGGAGGGTCTGGTATCAGGGCTGACCACTCTGGAGGGTTAGCGGAGTCGATGTCGAGGCTGTGTCTGTCCTTGCCCCGATCCTAGTAAGGCTCCTCTCCTGGGCCTTTGGAGGCAGCTGTTTGAATGTGAGCCTAGCCATCACTTAAGCCCTGTTGGCAACCGCTTGTGGGCCTGGGCAGCAGTTGGCCAGCCCAGACACACAGTCAGCCAAGCCAGACTGTGGTTGGCCAGGCTATACAGCCAGTCAGCCAGCAACCGACTAGAAGACAGGCATTAAATGCCATTATGCACCGAGTCGTGGGATTTTCCTACATGCCAACAGCTTCATGAGGCAGCCAACAAGCATGCTGGAGCATATAAAAAGGTATGCCATGTTCAGTCCCATAAATCAGCAGGTAAAAACCAGAGATTATCAAGAAAAGTCAAGCATGTATGCCTAGGCTCCTGCATGTGTATACCTTCAGCCACTCTTGTGCTTTCAGCACACCAACCCTCAGCCTCGGGCCAGTGTATTCTCTTGAAGATAGCTTCACAGTCACCTACAGCTTATGCATAGTTCTACCTAGCGTTTGGTCGCTTTGCCCTTGTGTTTGGTGGTCAGTCAGTCAGTTTGTCCACTCAGTCTTGTGGACACAATTCAGCTTGTATACAATTCTCTAGAAGAACAAATAAAGCAAATACTCCTGCTTGCAACAAGGGGGCCCCTTCTGTGGGTAATTCAGGACCCCATCTGGTGTCGTCTCTACTACATCTCTTTCAGATTTATGTATGTTGTTTTAAAGGATTACTAAAGGCTCACTAAACTCAGGTTTAAAAAAAGGCTTCGTTGTTTCACATGGTCCTAGCTCGGCACATGCTACAGACGCAAAGGGGGCTTGGGCATCATAGACCTCTCCATTCAGAGCCGTGCCCTTTTGGGAAAGTTGATTGTTCGAGGTCTTCTTCCGGGTGGTGAGCCTTGGCTAGGATCTCTCCCTGCACCCCGATCCTGGAAGGCCCTTGGCCTCAAAGCACGAGATGGATTTTCATAGAGATGCGGGGCACGTGGCTTTAGCCCAACATTCAAGGACAGATTTGCTGTGAGTTTCTTGCGTGCTTGGGATCATCTCAGGCCGGCCCTTCAGCAGTTAGCTCTAGTAGCCTTCGAGGAGCGTCTCTGACAACCTTTGATTAGGAACCCCATGGTCTGTCTGCCTAGCGGTCACATGCTCGGGGCTCGCCCGCACGTATCATGGGGAGCTTTGAACATGGGCCCCGCTAGGTAACTTATGCAATGCAACTAAATCCTTCTACTGCATACTACTATTATGGCTGACCTACCTACATGATGAACACTTGCTGATTTCTCCACAGTGGGTTAAGAGGACTGACCTAACACTGATCTCTATGGCTGGGAGACTGACCTACGTAGCTCGTGCCTGACATGTCCCAGACTGGAGCTTGCAAAGGGGTCACGGCATACAACAAAACATCCTAAAAAGGTACTACTTCTGTAGATGATTCTTGCACTATTGATGAGCCAGTTTGTCATCGTGTACCACAGTGCATGGGCGCACATGACAACGTCACAGTTGAATGATCACTCTCCAAGCCACCTTGGCCTGGGCAGGCCTCCCGTCGCTACCAGCCCATAGAAAGTTGCAGATCAAATTCTGAACTTGACCAATATAGGCCGGGAGAGAGACCAGCAGGAGGTGATGTACCACGTGGTGGCAAGGATAACCTGGTTCGCCACCACAACCCGGCCAGCTAAAGAAAGCCTAGCAGAACTCTAGTATAGTAGCTTCTTCTGAATACTCAAAAGAAGAGGGGCTAGCTACTGCTCAAGGGGGATATCAATGCCAACTTGGCATCCTAGATAACGAATTGGAATGCCCCTCGGGACTCACTAAAAAGCCTCAATTGGGTGCCAAGTCGGGGTGGGCAATGAGCCAACCCAAAAACCACAACTTTTGCAAGTTGATCTGCGCTCTGGAAGCGCGACAAAAGATCTCAATCGCCTCAACAAATCTCTAGAGGTTCCCCTCATCCCCCGCTAGGTATGTTGTCGTGTCATCGATGAACTCTGAATCAAGCAGCTGCTCCTACACGCGGATGGGAAGACGCAGTCCCTAGAGCCCAGTCTCCTGGGCCCCTTAGACCACGTCTCCAGCATGGCTCCCGTAACTATTATCTCGTTGAAGGCAGCTCTTACCTCCCTGGGTCCTCTAGGGAGAGAATAACCGGTGCATGATCGGAGAAAGAAGTGCCTTCCAAAATACCAATCATGCCACCATGACCACAAGCCCACTCATCTACATAGAACAGATCTAATGTGGAGACTATAGCCATGCCAGCTCTGAGTCTGTCCTCTGCCAACTCTAGCATGTCCCTCTGAAAGATGGTGATCGTGAATGAAGAGAATGTCAATGGGTCCACCAAGTGTTGCTCTATGGAGCTCCTCTCTAAGGACACCACGCTCTAAAAGCATTGTGGGCCCCCCAAACCGTGGATGGTTCTTGGAGACAATCCGCGAAACTATTTGCACTACCCTCTAGTCAAAGAATCTTGGGCATGGTTTTTCAATGGAGAGTAATCACTATCGGTCTTGGGGCGAAGCTATGCCAAATGGGCACGAGTCTTGGCCTCTATGTGGAGCCACTCTGTTCGAATCCTAGAGTATGCATACTCTGGACTCTACCTGTCACGATGCAGGTATCTATTGGAGGGAGGAAGGGGTACTGCGACTAAAACATCAAGAAATACAAAAAGCAGCACCTCTAGTATGGAGGACACCATCTCCCCTATCTGATTTTTAAGGCCACAGCCACTCAACTCCATCCAAGCCAAGTGCCGAAGATGGGTGAGCACATCATCAGTGATGTGCAAGAGGGCCAGAGCCACCCAACGCCAAAAGCCAAGGGCCCGCCGAACGTTCTGGAGGGTCAGAGAGTCGCTCGGAAAACTGAAAGCTTGGAGAGGGGTCTCGACAAGGTAACGGGGACAAGCTCTAACGAGTTGTCCCATCTGTCGGGGTCTCGACAAGGTAACGGGGACAAGCTCTAACGAGTTGTCCCATCTCTCGGCAAATGAAACATTGGCCTGGGAGGCCAGAGTACTCAACTCTCTGCAAAATAGGATCCTCCCGAAGGCTATGAAGCGATATGGCATGAGGTACCGACTCCAAAGAGGTGATGCACATACGAAGGGATGGAATCCCGGTCATCCGAGCAAGAATCGAAGCAATAGTGGAATCCCCCCCCCCCCCCCCCCCCATGGCACCACCAATCACCGAGAGGAGAGGAAGGTATTCCTTCCTGAGACCAGGTAAGCAGAATGTCACGGGAAAGCCTAAGACGCCAGGCAAAGGGTCGGATGCAAGGTCGAAGCTGTGCTGCCACCTCGCAAAGCCTGGGCGATGGGGCTCAACTACATGACTCTGTCTAAAGTTGTAGGAAAATCGAACTCACCCTGATAGTAGCCACACCTCAAGGGATGAATATCAAGGATCTTTCCAGGTGCGCCCAAAAGGCTTGCCTGTACCTGGTCCTTGAGCCTGGTCCCTGAGCTATCTGCGCGTAGGGGGCTACTCACAATCTTACATACTAGGGTGGAAGCTTCCAAAGATGTGATTGTTGAAGCAAGGAGCTATAGGTCTGCTTCTGAAAAAGATAAGCAAGGGAGGGCGGCCTTGGTCGGGGATGACGGAGTAGCTGCCATGGAGTCCTCCCGGAGGTTCAAAGACCAGAAGAGGCCAAAACTTACCAAGAAGGAAAACTACCCAAAAGCTGAAAAGCTGCCTTGAAGTAGCACTAAAGGGGGGGCAGCACACGAGCAGCAGGAAGGTAAGGGGAGGCTCAAACAAAGGAAAAGGAGCAGAGTAGGAGAGGCCTGCGAGAGGAACGAAGAGGCAAGGGAGCAGAGGAGCAGGGGCAGAAAGCAGGAAAAAAACACCAAAACAGGGGCAGCGCATAGGCAAGGAGGAGAGAGGAGGCGACGTTGGGCAGAGGGGGGGAGAGGTGCAGCGCAAAGAAGGAAGGGTGCAGGTACAGGGAGTCGTGGGTTCTTAGCCCAGGAAGTACCCCAAAATTTGAGTAGGATCTTCACAGCACAAAACTTTAAAACTCAAATTGCACAATAACAGAGGAAAGAAATGTGTGCAACGACTCTCTCTCTCTCATGTGTGTTATCACATCTCTCTCCCTCTATCTCTTTCTCTTCCACCCATCCATGTCTATGCACCCAAGGGCCCCGGGGCCAGAATGACCAAATGCAGTACAACCTTGGATGAGGTGTTGGTAGTGGGAGATGCTACAGATCAAATTACTTTTCAGCAAACTATGTACCAAGAAACCAAAGGTGACAAAACTGAGCTCACTGCTCAATGGAGTTTGCACTGACAGCAAGCAAACTATGTACCAAGAAACCAAAGGTGACAAAACTGAGCTCACTGCTCAATGGGGTTTGCACTGGTGCTGTCAGTCTGTGTGGGAACAACTTTGTTTCAAGGTAACTGAGAATCCATAGACCTTTCTAATAGGTTCCCCCCACCCCCTATTTTCTTTGAAAGGTACCAAAATCTGCTTTTGGAAATTGTGGGGTGTCAATTTTAAGTTTTGTATGATTATCTCAAAAAGCTGGTGTTAATGCTGAAGATCACTGAATCAAAAGGCCATCACTTTGCAGGGAGGATTTCGAAATCTATCAGAAAGACATTGAACAGGCCAGGTACAGAAACGATAAGGTCAAGCTTGCAAGCATCCATAAGAAAGTCAGGAAGGTGTACCACCTTTGTCGCAAGGTATCAGTATTGATATTGTGGTAGCTCTCATGCCGGAGACACCGGAACCAGTAACTTTGTGTTTTTCTTGGACTTCAGGAATGCATTATTTAGTTATCATTTATATGTATATTTTGAGAATGTGGCAGTAAGAAGTTGCTATACTCAGTGTTTGTAGCAGATTCTTGCTTTAGTCTAGTATGCTGACACAAAGTTTATTGTGATTTGGTGCAGAGGTATAAGCGTATGAGGCATACATTTAAGGTTCTACACAAGGAACTGCATGTAATTAAGCCCCCCTCCCTCCCCTCAACCACACGTGCCTGCATCCGTCCATGTCTGTAAGCCCTACGCGTGCACCCACACACTCACTTTTCTCCCCAAAGCTCTATCATTTTCTTGTTAATGCCACACCTACACACACCCACATCCATGCGCCCACCCACCCAACGCGCACACACATTTCAGGAATAGAATGCCCCACCCCACCCCACACGCACACGCACTTTTACCTCTTCCCTCTCCCCCTCTTTCCTTTTCTTCTCTTTTCTGTGACACAGCACTACCATGATCTTGTTACTGGTCACACACGTATGCACGTGCACTCTCCAATTACCATTTTTTTGCTCTCTGCATATTTTTAGCTATCATATGCTACACTGTAGAGATCAACTGCTTTTTCTTAATTGGTGTGTGCAAAGAACATGATTTGGTTTGATGCGTGACTTATGATGTCTGTTTTCTCCAAACAAGGCCATCAAGCAACACTGTAAAGATTATGCACAACAGTCTGGATGTTGAATAATGAAGATTTTAATGCAGCATGATCCAAAGAGCCTATGTGCATATGAAGGGCAAGTGCTGGGTGATCTTTTCTAATAATTTATTATGGGATTTACAGGTGAGCCAAATGTGAAAATACATTTGGCCAGTTGAGTGTAAAGTGTTCCCACATTCTTTTCCACCCTAATTGTATTTCTACATGAAAATTTAGAAGTTAGAATAGGATAACTTACAATGGCACATATTTGTAACTCTCTTTTTCTTCAAAAAGAGTTGCTGTTAAGCTCCTCGGTCTCTTTCTTGTACAGAGGCAATTTTAACACAAGCATATCATTTCTTCAACATGCGTTCAGAAAAAGCTGTACCTCAATTTTTAATGTGGAAGTAGGGTGGCATAATTGCTTTTAGTGGACCCTAAATCACTTATTGGAGCTCATTAAGGCTACCCATGTTCAGCAAGCCCCCATCCATTGTCAAATTATCACCAATGATGGGCAAGGCACTACAGTAAATCAAGTAGAAGTTGATTTTATTTTTATTTTTTTTTCCCGTAATAGAAGATATATTACCAAAAATATTTTTTATCAACAAGTGAATCAACTTCTACCATTTGTCAAGTAATTTTTAGTAGAAGTTGATTTTAATGGTTGGTATAGTTTTTAATATTCTCTACTTTTGAAGGTGTCTCTATAACTTGTAGGTTTTTCTGACATTCAATTGTAAGAGGCAAGCATGACAATGGCACATTGAACGCCATTATGACGAGATAATGCAAGAAAAAATGTGTAGATGTGTGGAGGTAGGAATCTTCACCATTCTCTAGAGTGTTGATGCACTAAATTTCTCTCTTCAATAGTAACTTGCAAATTGATAAATAAGTCTATAAGTAACATTCTCATTTGGAATTGGTTCCCATATCATACATGGATAGAAAACTTCATGGAGAGAGGTAGATGGCCTTCTCATTATTTAGTGCAATACGTGATAGTTCAATTGTTGATGTCTAGTACATCTTTGGGAGAACCTAACTTGTACAAGATGTTTCCTGATAGACGATCGCATGTGATTTAAAGGTAGTGTTATGAAGATTCTATAATTTGGTTATAAAGACGATTCTAGAATTTGGTTTAAAAGTAGGATTGGAATAGATGCCTGGATATTAAATGAAAGCTGAATTATTGTATAGTTGAGAAGATCCTAGAATTTGCTTGAAGAGTAGATGCATGGATATTAAAAGAAAGCTGAATGATTGTGTAGATATGAAGAAGATTCTAGAATTTGCTTGAAGAGTAGATGCATGGATATTAAAAGAAAGCTGAATGATTGTGTAGATATGAAGAAGATTCTAGAATTCGGTTATGAAGAAAATTCTAGAATTCGGTTGAAAAGTAGTATTGGAATAGATGCACGGATATCAAAAGAATAGATGCATGGATATCAAAAGAAAACTGAATTATTGTATATCAGCATTATAAACTGGGCCCACCTATCAAGAAAACTGTGTGTGGTCTGTACACGTGGGATGCCCGACCTTAAATGAAGAAAAAGAGACTATCAGTGAAAGAAAGATGGACAAGCTACAATGCTTTTGCCCATTCGCCCATCAAAATGGTATCGTTGCGTAAATGCCTTTATTATATGTGCTAAAGAAAGATGCACAAGCAATGCTTGCCCATTCGCCCATCAAAACGGTCCACCTTCTTCCCAACACCACACAAAAAAGAAATAAAAAACTCATTGATGTCAGTGACCTTGGGCAACTTAGTTACTTCTCTTCCCCTTGAACTAATTAGTTTTACACGATAAAAGAACTTCACGTGTACAAGTGGAAGCTGCTGTTCTTGTCATCTTGTATATAATGGGACCTTTGTCAATACCTATCTTTAACAATATCAATGGCATTGTCACATAACTCTTGACATTTTAATGATCGCTATCAATCAACTGAGCCAACAGCGGAAAGTTACACCAGTTCTCCATGCTAAAATACAATGCCCTACAATTAAACATCTCTGGTAGCTTAACGTACATATGCACACACATGCTGTAAAGATGGATTTGCTAAAAATATAAGCTGCCACACAAATCAAGGATTGGATGACAAAGCAGCCTTGGTGGAGCTGAATTCCTCATGTCAACATCGTTGGGATACGTTGAGAACACTGTTGGAATCCATCGGTTGGCAAACAGGATGCAAACATGGGAATGTCGTTGACTTGGCATGTCAGAGCAGTGTTGGGACCCCAAAAACGGGGTCTCAAAGGGATACATACCACCCAATGGTTACTTACAGCAGATCAAAAAAAAACTCCAAACCTTGCCCAATCTCCCATATTGAGATGCCGGTTCTCCATTTGTTTGCCAGTTCTAACCTCAAAGCCAAAGATTTCAGTGATGGGTAGTACACTAAATGCTTCTTTCCATCCAGGTACTCAAAATAATGCTCCTTGGCTTTCTCATCCCACGACAGTTTGGGTTTATGCTTTTTCAAAAGTGAAACATATTCGTGGCCGATGATCGATCCCCCACCTGAAAAAAGTGGACATAGTATGAACTCATACGCAGAAACTTCAAAAAATACGCTGCCATGCACTCATAATTAATCAATAGAGGGCTTTACACATGTTGCCCAAACAAAACAAAAGGAGGGGGGGAGGGGGGGGGTGTGGGGGCGGGCAGGGGGGTTTGGGTTGGTGTCTCACCCAACCATCCCTCATGGATGGGGTATCTCCCCAATCCAATCATCCAACCCCTGCCACCAGTCAGGAAAAGAGGGGAGGTGTGAAAAGTCAAGTAATTTACACGTTTCTGGATGACTTACCTTTCGGAAGTATGAAGTCATTCCCATAGAAACTAAGACCCATGAGAACCTTCGACGCAAAATCATTTTCATCCGGATCACCTACACGAGTTGCATCCTGATGATTGCTTCCAAGCAGCAAATGCAAGCAGGCCTGTAACCACGGAAACGGTGCACTTGGACCTGGGCGATATGGATTTGAATAGTCATATGTCATCAGAGAAAACCCATCCACGAAATTGCCTAGCATTGCCATGTCGGCAGCCGTAAAGTGTCTGGCATCTTCCTTATTTGAAGGAGGTGGTATCACAAAGATGAGCTGCATGTTACGATTAGGTCGTGGTAGTTTCATACTGTGGAGAGTAAAGCCCAGTTCGCGCACAAAAAGTAGAGCCTGTACACAAATCCGATTATGAATGCGAATGCATACACACATTACACATACACACACACACGCACAATATATGCATACATGTACTGATGCATGCATGGATGCGCGCGCGCACACTCTCTCACCTTTTTTTTAGTGAAACCACTCTCATTAGAAAAATCCATGTACATTCATAGTTTGTCCCAGAGTGGAGCAGCTACTAAAGTTCAGAAACAGTGGGAAAACACTTCTAGTTGCTGAAAAGAAATCCTGTCCCAGAGTGGGGCAGCTACTAAACTTCAGAAACAGTGGGAAAACACTTCTAGTTGCTAAAAGGAAATCCCTCCGATTTCATGAGAATCTCGGGGGGGATTGTAAAAGGGCTCTCAGGAAGTAAGCGAAGAGCCAGAGAGAGACAGCTGATTTTGAGCATGGTCAATAGTCCACAATGCCCAGAATCTAGTCCAATCAAGGAAGTCTATATAATCATGATTGTACATCTATAGCATGCTAGACAGTGACTGCATAGTGAGCTGCATATAACTAGGATTAGCTTTTCATTTCAGTTTTTCTTTCCATGATACTCAGGACATGGACTTGTTGTACACAGATTTGTCTCATAGGCCAATCTGGCCTTCCTTAGACGTTAATATATCTTTTCTTTTCTTTCTTTTTCTTTCTCAAAAGATTCAAGTTTATGTGCAAGAGAGGAGAGAGACGAACAATGAATCTATTATCATTTGAATTGCACAATTACATTGCTATTGACGAAGTAGTTGAAGATTCACGTGAACATACATGTCCTTTAGTATCACATACCACTCGTGTACATTTGTACCCCTTTAAATCATAAATGCTTCACACCCACTACATCATGTAACACCTTAGTCTTTTAACCCTTCACACTTTAAAATCTTTCTCAAAGGCCTAGCAAAGTTGAACATTACACATTTAAACACTTACTTTTCACAGCACATTCCTTTCTAATCTGGACTAGATATGGGCTTTATGGACAATTTGGCATGCAAGAAATCAGCTGGTTTTTCATTCCGTGAGGATTGAACGCTATCCCTACTTTTGTCAATCCTTGCGTCAGTCTTTGTTTGATTCCATCCACCTGGATCAAATAGACGATGCTTTGTTTTTTCAGTGCTTTTAGCTTCTATGATTGAAGTTTGCCTCTTCTTTGAGGACTTCTTTCTTTGTACAGTGAAGCAATAGAACATAGCCTTTTACAAAAAAAAAAGGTATGTGCGTGCGTGCGTGGTCATGCATTTATGCGTGCACATGGCGTGATGTATGCATGTGCATGGTACACAATTTTTGTACATGCATGAACACTTGTATGTCTGTCTGTGTATGCATGCATGTGTGTGCGTGTGTGTGTGTGTGTGTGTGAGAAAGGTGCTTGCGAGCTGTCTGTTGCCCTCCGCTGCTTCTGCACCTGCCCTCTTTGCTGCTTCTGCAACGCTGGCTACCCTCCGCCCTTTGCAGCCTCTGTAGGGCTCCTGCTGTAACGGGAGGCGGACGCGTGTATTGGAATCGTATAAATGTGAACAAGATTCTGAGCACTTAACACTTGAGTATTACAACCACAAAGCTGAAAATGACAGTACACCACATAAAGGGGCCGATGATAGGCTGACCCCCCCCCCTTTAGGTTATATTACCAAAAGAGTCTGCAAAGTACAAGATTACGGGTGCCTGGGGATTCACCACCAGCCTGCACAGCTGATTCTTCCAAATACATCATGAATGAATACATCCGCCCTACACACAGGTACATCCGCCCTACACACAGGTACATCCGCCCTGCACAAGAGTACCACAATCCTCACAAGTACTCCGCCCTGCACAGGATGTAAATGGATCTTTAGGCCCTGTTTCCACGCGAGAAATTGATCCAGAAACCTGTGTTCTCCGCGAGCAAGTGTCCCCAATGCTTGCCCTAAGCACCTGTTACACCAAGAATCCTTGAGACACATCCATGCTCACATATTCCATTGCTGTCCGGCCTGTTTTGTGCAATAACCAGTCCAAAACAGCAACTTTCTATCGCGAGAAATCCACTTGTAAAGGGTCCTACAACCCTGTGGAGGTCCCTAGAGCTGTCCTGTACTGTCCAAGTTGACTTTGGACACCTGTAACCAGCCCAAAACTTGCAATAACCAGAAATTGCAGGTCTGAAATTTACCAACCAGCCCTTTAGAAGAGTGTGGGGATCATTATCCAAGCTTGTGTGAGTCCGGGAAGCAAGCAACCAGCCCTGTAGCAACTCCCAAAACTCCAACCAGCTCTCCAATGTGTTGAGTAATGAATAAAACAGCCCAAAAGGCCTCTTGAAGGAGGCGCCTTTCTCCAGTGCCACCTAAGGGGCTTGGTGGGTACACATACAGGCTGACAAGTGTCCCCATAAGGTGTCCAGGTAGGTGTCCAGCCCATAGTGCTCCATTTGTCCTGTTTGTATAAGTTTAGGTCCAACCAAATGGGAAATGGCCATAAGCTGTCCGGGCTTCATTAATTTTGGTCCAACCAAATGCGAACGCATTATAAGTTGTCCGGCCACTTATTAATGAGTGTGTATCTGCAAACCAATAAACTTTAGTAGTAAATGAAATAAGCTGTAAATTGAGTGTGGACGCACTTACCACCTGCAAAACCCATAAGCCCACAGTTGTAGGCCCAAACAGGAGTGCACACACGCGCCCACAAGGTGCCCGGGCGTCCTCGGTCCCTCGGACTTCACAAGCCAAAATAACAAGCATTGTCTAGGCAGCAAGACAATGTCACACAAAGTAAAATAAAGTTATGGCATGCATCATTTATGCATTGTGCACATGTAAACTTGGAGAACCACCTATCATCATTCTTGTACTTGAAAATATTCCGCCTGCCATCTGTTGGGGTAAAGGCATAATGCCCACCCTTATAGTGTGTACAAGCCCATAAGTTATAGTACATAGTACACTTAGTACTTTTAATGTACTAAGTGCACTATGTGTACTAGTGCAATATACATGTGTGATAGGGGAGTCACACACTCATGCCTCATGAGTTGACTTATCCCCACAACTCTCTCTCTCTCTCTCCCTTACTTCTCTGTGTATGTCTCCCACATGAATGAACTCTAACCCTAATTCAGTTTCTCCCATCAACTGGTATCAGAGCTTTGGTCACCAGGTTCTCCTACCTCTTCTGCTCTGCTGGCCGCCCCCCCCTTTTGATTCCTGGTCGCCCTGCTGATTCCTGGTCGCCCTGCTCCTTGCAGCACAAAAGGGGCTGGCCAACCAACTGCCCACGCAGCTAGCCCACGTGGCTGCCCAGGCTGCCCAACCATCAACTGGTCGTATGTAGCGCTGCTACTCGGTGAAGAGGCCAGAGGCGAAGGCAGCAGCCACAGGCGAACATACGCTAAGCGAGCAAAGCGCTGGATCCAACGTGGCGAAGGCGCATCGTAGCGAACCCGGCGTCAACAAACGAAAACACGTCAGCGTTTTTTTTTAAAGTTGGGCGCCGTGCGTCCGTACGAAGGAGGGTTATTGCCTTTGCAACAAATTCCTTGTCTAAGGTTGAGTCACAGAGAATGCTGCGCAGTCCATTGACAAATCCATTATCAATCACTAGCTTCTTGTCATTCAGCAGCAGCAACATCAGCAAGAATTGCCCCCCTCTCCTGCAACAGCATCTGCAATCAAAAATCAGCACTCAAATCAGAATTGCCCCTCAAATTCAGCCCAAATTAGAGGTATTTTGCTTCAATTTCGAGAATTTTTATGTCCATTATTTGCAATTGAGCAGGTACAGGTGCCAAATTGCTCAAATTTTGAGCAAAATTGGCAAAATTGGGTGACATTGGTCACAATCACGATCAATTTGCAGGACATTGGTCACAATCAGGATCAATTTGCAGGAAATTGAATGTCAAAATTTGGGGCTTTTGATGTAATTGTGCAATTAAGCACTCATACATGCTGTATGATGTGAAAAATCGCACATTTGGGCAAAATTGCAGCAAATTGCAGTGCAAATCAAGGGGCTTTTGTGCCGATTTGGTTGATTTGCATGCAAGCAATCGCATTTGATGCTGTGGATAATGTGTTGATGCCTTACAAGCACTCAATGTGCCTGTAAATCAAGGGGCTTTCATGTATTTGATGTATATGTGGCCAGGGGAAAGCATCGTGAACACTCTGGATGCCTTCATGTGCGTCAATGTACCATGAATGATCAGAAATTGATCTGTAAATCAAGGGGCTTTTCAAGTTTTTATGCTTGTTGAGCTTGGCAAAGCAGCAGGCAAGACATTTATGCCTTGAATCCTCAAAAATCAGCTTGCAGTCAAGGGGCTTTTGCCCAATTTCTGTTCGGGACTGTTGTATGCAGTATACAGGACTGTTGTATGCAGTATACAGGACTGTAAAAGTCTGATTTTCACTCATTTGGACAGCCAAGAGAGCATTTATTGCTATTGTACCTGCTGGTACAGATTTGGCACAGCTTTGTGCATGTTTTGGCATGGCTGTACACTGTTTTGAGTGACCAAAAGGTTCAATTTCAGCTGCTGTACTTGCCGGTACAGGTTTGGTACATCATTGGTGAGCACTTGGTACTGCTGTACAGTACTTTGGAAGGGCAAAAGAGCACATTTAAGGTGCTGTCCAAAATCTGCAGCAACCAGATTTTGGTGATTTCATCACATAAAGTGGGAGAAAAGTTGCATTCTTGCTTCCGCAGTGGGAGATAAAGCTTGGGAGAAAAACTGTGAGCACTTTGTGTGCTTTTGGTGCAGTGTTTGCACATTTTTGCAGGGAGTCAGGCATTAACAGGTTGCATTTTGCTATGGCAACCACAGGTGAGAGCTCTTCATTGCTTCACATCAAGAAGCTTGAAGGCTCGCATAATTATGATATTTGGCAAACCCAGTGCTACAATGTGTTGCTCCAGAAAAAGCAGCACAAGCCTATCAAAGAAAGGGGTGTAATGCCCGCTTCTCTTACTGCTGAAGAGTGGGAAGATATGGATGAGCTGGCAAGATCTACTATCATGTTGTCTGTGTCAGACTCATTACTTTTCAGCATTCGTGAAGAGAAGACAGCTTGGGGAATGTGGCAGAGATTGCAGGACTTGTATGCCCAACAAAGTGCCTCAAGCAAAGTGTATTGGTTGAAGAAACTCATAGGTCTTCAGATGAAGGAAGGGGCGTCTATGACAGCCCATTTAAATGAGTTTAATGGTATTGTCAGCCAGGTCATTAATCAAAAGTTGGCAATGGACGATGAGTTCAAAGCCACTTTTCTGTTATGCACTTTGCCAGAGAGTTGGGACACATTCAGGACAGCCACTAGCAATTCGCATGCTATGCTGTCATATGCAGATGTTGAGGGTGCTCTTCTTCAAGAGGAGATGAACAGGAAAAACAACTCTGTTGGAAAGTCCAATGCAATGAATGCACGTGGGAGATCCCAGCAAAGGGGTAAAAGCCAAGAAGGGGGAAGGAGCAAGTCTCGCTCCAAAAAGGATTTGGAATGCCATTATTGTGGCAAGAAGGGACACATTAAAAAGCAATGCTACAAATGGAAAAATGATCAAAAAGAAAAGGGAAAAGGCAAAGACAAAGAGAAAGATGAAGCCAAAGATGTAAAGCCAAAGGGCAAAAGTGGAGTCAAGATCGAAGAAATCAATGTGTCACATGCAGGTGGCAGTGAGGATGAGGTCCTATTTACTTCTTCACTTGATGCCCATTCACTTCTTACAGGTGGTCATGGTATGCACTCATGGATCATTGATCTCCTTTCATGTCACAGGTTGCAGAGACTTGTTTGTCAGGTATACTGCTGGCAATGAAGGAGTGGTTTATTTGGGTGATAACCATGCATGCAAGATTCTTGGTAGAGGTGATGTGAGGCTTGTGTTTTCAGATGGCTCACAGCTTATGCTCCATGATGTCAGGCATGTGCCTGAGATCAAGAAGAACCTGCTTTCTACTGGACAGCTTGATGATGCTGATTATGTTACCACATTTGGTAGTGGAAAGTGGAAAATTAGTAAGGGCTCACTGGTTGTTGCCAGAGGCTCTAAGGTGGACACGCTTTACTTTATGCATGCAGGTGTTTGTCACCATGCTAATGTAAATGCAACCGAGCTGCCGGAAATCTCTATGTGGCATAGCCGGTTGGGACACATGAGTGTCAAAGGAATGGAGCAATTGTCTCGTTTGGGTTACTTGCCTTCTCTAAAGTTTTCAAGTTTTCAGTTTTGTGAGCATTGTATATATGGTAGGCAACTACAGTGCCCCCACAAGAAAGCTCTTGGACAGAAAGATGCTCAGTTAGAGCTTGTGCATACAGATGTATGTGAGATGCCTCAGCTTTCTTTGGGAGGGGCAAAATACTTTGTGTCTTTTATTGATGATGCCACACGCAAGGTGTGGGTCTATCCTCTTCGTTTGAAGAGTGATACATTCTCAGTGTTTCAGAAGTTTGTTGCTCATGTTGAGAATCAAACTGACAAAACACTGAAGGCTTTGCGTTCCGACAATGGTGGAGAGTATATGTCCAAACAGTTTCAGGACTTTTGTGATGCTAAAGGCATCAAGAGGGAGCTCTCTACTCCTTATGATCCTCCACAAAACGGGACAGCAGAGAGGATGAACAGGACCATTCAGGAGAAGGTCCGTTCTATGTTGTCACATGCTGCATTACCTCATGGTTTTTGGGCTGAAGCTGTTATGACAGCCGTTCACCTTATAAATAGGTCACCTAACACGAGGCTTGGTGGGAAAGTGCCAGAAGAAGTATGGACAGGGAAGCCTCCGTCATACAAGCACTTGAGAGTGTTTGGTTGCGTTGCGTACGTGCACATACGCAGGGAAATGCGCACCAAACTTGATCCTAAGTCTCACAAATGCATATTCCTAGGATATGGTGACAGAGGTGAAATGGGGTATAGACTTTGGGATCCCATGAATAGAAAGATCATACGCAGCAATGATGTCATTTTTGATGAAACATGCATGTATAAGGAGCCTGCAAGGCAACATGAGCCTGGCAAAGTCATCTTTGATGATGATGGACATCATGGACAACAACAAAGGGCTGTAAATCAGCCATTACAGCAGGAAAACCAGCCCTTAAATGGTGCTGAAAATGGTCTAAATGGACAGCCAGAGATGGCAGAAGATATCCCTATGGATATACCACAATTGGAGGACATACCGGGCATTATATTTCAGCCTTATGGCATGGAACAGGAGCCACCAATGGGTGATATGCAGGCTGGACAGCAACCTGCAAATGATGGTCATTGGGTACGGAGGTCCACAAGACCCTCCAGAGCCCCTGACAGGTTTGTTCCAGGGGTTGACTACTTGATGCTCACTGACTGTGGGGAGCCCTCATGTTATAAAGAGGCTTTACAGAGGGCAGACAAGGCTCTATGGGAGCGTGCCATGAAGTCAGAGATGGATTCTCTGCATAAAAATGGAACTTGGAAGTTGGTGCATTTGCCTGCAGGCAAGAAGGTTTTGCCATGCAAGTGGGTTTACAGGCTCAAAGTTGCACCAGATGCAAAGCCAAGATACAAAGCCAGGTTAGTGGCTAAGGGCTTCAAGCAGGAATATGGTGTGGACTTTGATGAGATCTTCTCTCCAGTGGTCAAAATGACCACACTTAGAGCTGTGTTGGCTTTGGTTGCGCATGATGATCTGGACTTGATTCAGATGGATGTGAAGACTGCTTTTCTTCACGGTGATCTCCATGAGGAGATATATATGCAGCAGCCAGAGGGTTATGCAGTGAGTGGAAAGGAGAAGCTTGTATGCAAGCTGAAAAAGAGTCTTTATGGGCTCAAACAGGCACCAAGGGAATGGTATCATAAATTTGATACATTCATGAAATCTCAGAAATTCAAGAGAAGTGACATAGATCACTGCTTGTACACCAAGAAAGCTTTGGATGGCAGTCTATTGATCCTCATCTTGTATGTTGATGATATGTTGATTGCCGGGAAATCTCGTAAAGAGATGGATGCCTTGAAACAGAGGCTACATGAGACCTTTGATATGAAGGATTTGGGTGATGCAAATCACATCTTGGGTATGCGGATACTTCGGGACAGAAATCAGCATGTGTTGTATTTGTCTCAGAAGGAATACATTGGCAAAGTTTTGCAAAGGTTCAATATGGACGGGGGGAAGAAGACTAGTACTCCTTTGCCTCCATATGTGAAACTCAGTGCTATGGACAGCCCACAGTCAGATAGAGACAGGGCTGATATGGCCAAGATTCCGTATGCTTCAGCTTGTGGCAGTCTCATGTATGCCATGGTTGCTACTAGGCCGGACATTGCATTAGCAGTGGGAGTGGTTTCTAGATACATGGCCAACCCTGGCAAGAAGCATTGGGAAGCAGTGAAAGGTGTCATGAGATACCTGAAGGGCACACAGGATTTGTGCATTTGCTTTGGCAAACAGGATGCATTAGTGCATGGTTACACGGATTCGGATTATGCCGGTCATCCAGATAACCAGAAATCTACTACCGGTTATGTTTTTACATTCACAGGAGGTGCTGTGTCATGGATATCCAGGATGCAGAAGTGCACAGCCTTATCTACTACAGAGGCCGAGTATATTGCAGCCACAGAGGCTTGCAAGGAGGCATTATGGCTATCTTGGTTAGTGGTTGATTTGGGTTATACAGGGGATATACCATTGTTGCATTGTGACAGTCAGAGTGCCATCCAGTTGGCAAAGAACCCTGTCTTTCATGCAAAGACGAAGCATGTGGATGTGAAGTATCACTTCATCAGAGAGGTGATAGAGAACAAGCAAATTCAGCTTGTTAAGATTCATACGAATGACAACCCGGCTGATCTGTTGACGAAGAGTTTGCTTCCAGAGCGATTTGCTCATTGCAGACACTTGATGGGCATTGGATGAGGCCAGTTTCAGCCTTGATATGGCCTTGTATATTATCATGTACATGCTGATTTTTTTTTCTTTTCCTTTACTTAAGGGCACTTTGCCTTTAAGTGGGAGGTTGTTGGGGTAAAGGCATAATGCCTACCCTTATAGTGTGTACAAGCCCATAAGTTATAGTACATAGTACACTTAGTACTTTTAATGTACTAAGTGCACTATGTGTACTAGTGCAATATACATGTGTGATAGGGGAGTCACACACTCATGCCTCATGAGTTGACTTATCCCCACAACTCTCTCTCTCTCTCCCCCTTACTTCTCTGTGTATGTCTCCCACATGAATGAACTCTAACCCTAATTCAGTTTCTCCCATCACCATCATAACACACCATGTGTGCATGGCCGGAATCCACACGGGCACCGCCCGAAAGTCCACAAATGTCCTGCCATGTCCTTGGACTCATATGCATCCACTCATATGATCCATACACATGCCCAGGTATAATACATACATGCATCCGCATGTTTCTAGGCCTGACACGCATCCGCATGTCCCTAGAATATAGGGATTTGTGACATCCCCCCGGCTTCTAATCAGTTGACCGCAACTGAAAAGCCTCCAGATAGGCCTTCAAAAGATCTGGGTAATCCTCGAAGTAGGCCTCATCCATCCATTTCGCATCCAAAGCTGAATAATTCTTGAACTTCACAAGGTACCTACGAACAAGTTTGCCTCCCGCAAGCTTTCGTTCCTTGTGAAAAACAATCTGTTCAGGTTGAAGAATTTCTTCTAGCTCATCCACCTCGGGGGTGGGTCTTCCAAAACCGGCTCAAACGGTGTCGGTCCCACATAAGGCCTCAATAGGCTCACATGAAAAGCATTATGCATGTTCCAATGATCTGGGAGTACAAGCCGAAATGCAACATCATTGATCTTCTCCAAGATCTGAAAAGGTCCATAGTACCTGTTGGAAAGTTTAGGATACTTTCCCTCTTTTCCTGGCCTCTTTCGAAGGCGTGCCTTTTCAAATTTCAGCAAGACCCAATCACCTTGTTTGAATTGTACATCCCTTCTATGCTTATCAGCTGCCTTTTTAATCTTGGTTTGAGACCTCTCTATGGCTGTCCGTACCTGTGCAAATGCAGTATCCAAGTCTCTGACATACTCATCTGCTGCAAAAATCTCATCCTTTGTACGAAGGATGGGTGGTAGTACCACCTTGCCATAGATAATCTCAAAGGGCGCCTTGCCCGTAGAAGTATGTACCGTATTGTTGTAGGCAAATTCCACAAGTGGTAAATACTTCTCCCAATCCGATTTGCGGTCGGATACATAAGATTTCAGCAAGTCGAGGACGGTTGAATTTGCTATTTCACTTTGCCCATCTGTCTGTGGATGGTAAGCTGATGAGAAGTTCAGCTTTGTACCCATATTGTCAAACAATGCGCGCCAAAATAAGCTTGTGGTTCTAGGATCTCTATCCCCCACAATAGATTTAGGCATGCCATGGTGTTTGAATATCTGTGCCAAAAACATCCTAGCCATATGATCTGGCTTTATTGTCTTGCGCATGGGAATGAAATGTGCCTGCTTGCTAAACCTGTCAATAATGGTCCAAATAGCATCATTTCCCTGTGGCGTCCTTGGCAAATCCATAATGAAATCCATAGCAATGCTTTCCCATGGTTCATTTGGTATAGGCAAAGACTGAAGCAATCCAAGTGCTTTATGTCGGTCAAACTTGACCTTTTGACATACCATACATTCACGTACATATGCTTCAATATCCTTGCGAATATGTGGCCAAAAGAAATACCTCTCCAAAGCTTGTGCTGTGGCCAAAATGCCTCTATGACCTGCATATGGAGGAGCATGGCACTCATCCATAACCTTATGGCGAAGGTTCTTTACCACACACATACGATTTTGCATCATGAGATATCCATCTCTTATGACATAAGATGGGACAGCAATACCCTCTTGCAAATCAGCCCATACATGTGCAAAATCCTCATCCAGATGATAAGTAATACGCATATCCGATAAGTCCTCATGGTATGCAACTGTAATAGCATGAACCTGTGGTCGTCTAGATAAGGCATCCGCCACCACATTCTTTTTCCCTGGAGTGTGTAAAATCTGAAAATGAAACATTGAGAGGAAATTTGCCCATCTCATATGCTTCTCTGAGAGCTTACTTTGAGTCAAAAAGTATCTCAAACTTTGATGATCAGTTTTGACCATAAAATCAGCCCCTAAAAGATAGTGTTTCCAAATAGTAAGGGCATGAATTACAGCCAACAACTCCTTCTCATAAACCTGTAAGTGAAGCTCTGCATGTTGCAAGCGTCTGCTCTCGTAGGCAATGGCATGTCCTTCTTGGTTCAAAACAGCCCCTATGCAGTCCCCACTTGCATCACATTCCACCACAAAAGGTTTGTGCAAATCCGGAATAATGAGTACTGGTCCCGAGATGATTGCACTCTTCAACTTTTGAAAGGCATCTCTCTCTTCTTGTGTCCATTTAAAGATTGCTTTCTTCTTCGTTAAGTCATGTAACGGAGCGGCAATGAAAGCGAAATGCTTGACGAACCTCCTGTAGTAAGGACATAAACCAAGGAAGCTCCTCACTTCATGGACTGATTTCAGCTCTGGCCATTCTTGCATGGCTTGTATCTTTGTGGGATCCATGCGCACACCATCTTTTGATACAATGTGACCAAGATAGTGAATCTCTGGGAGGAAGAATTCACTCTTTTTTGCATTTATGTAGAGCTGATTTTCCTTAAGCTCTTTAAACACAATAGCCAAGTGCTCACGATGTTGGGCTTCATTCTTTGAGAATACAATAATGTCATCAAAGAATATACCTGTGAACTTTCTATGCTTTCTGAACACCCTGTCCATCATCCTGTTGAAGGTAGCGGGTGCATTTGTAAGACCAAAAGGCACCACCAAAAACTCATAAAGACCAAAGGCTGTCCTGAATGCAGTCTTATGTACATCTTGAGGTGCCACTCTCACTTGATGATACCCACTCTTGAGGTCTATTCGGCTGAAACATGCCGAACCTTCAAGCTTGTCCAAGATGTCATCAATGCGCGGAATGGGAAACCGATTCTTGATGGTTATCTTATTGAGGACACGGTAATCAACACACATCCTGTAAGTACCATCCTTCTTTTGAACAAGAAGTACCGGCGAGCAATATGGCGAGGAACTAGGCCGAATCAAACCCTTTTCCAAAAGTTCATTCACCTGTGCCATAATCTCTTCTTGTTGGCTAGCACTCACCCTGTATGGTGGCCTATTAGGTGGAGAGCTACCGCGAATTAGATCTATGCAATGATCTTCCGGCCTCTCTGGTGGCAACCTTGCTGGTAAAGCATTCGCAAAACAATCTTTGAACTCATTCAAAAAGTTAAGCTTGTCTTGATCTAATGTACTAACATCAACACTAGAATGTTCAATGGTATCACGTACAAAAACCAAGTAAGAACAAGCTGATTTCTTTATTGCCTTATTAATTTGTACATGGCTTACAAGAGGTATGGTACTTCCAGTAGTACCAGCATCTATAGAGTGCTCACGGCCTCTATGTACAAAGCTGATTTTCTTCTCTTTGTAAGCCTTAACAGGCTCTAAACGGTGATGCCAGGGCATCCCCAACAAAACATCACAACCTGTAAGAGGAGCCACTAGAAAGCTCTGAGGTAGTCCTGTATTTGTACACGGAGTTTACCAATGACCGGAGTTACATTAACCTGTTTGCCTTCAAAGGCGGCATCTGCATTTATTTGCATTCCCATGTCTTCCACATTGAGACCTATGGCGGCAGCCATCTGTACGGATATAAAGTTATCTGTGGAAGCATCATCAAAAAGAAACAAAGCGGGCTGATCTTTCAATTTGCCCCAAGCCTTGCATATGACTCTACTCTTGGGCTCATGCCCTGTATTACCCTGCACATCGGGTACAACATTCACAAGAGGCTTTTCCACATTAGGCTCAGCATTCTTAGGATTCTGTGGGCATTTAGGATATATATGATCTTTACTGCCACACTTAAAGCATTTTCCAGCCTTTCTGTACTCTTCCAATTGCTGTTTTGAGAGCCCAAAGTTGTGGCGTTTACCCCCCGGCTTCTTTTCGGAGTCATCCTTTGCATCTCGGCCATCTTTGGGAGCATTCTTAGGTGGCTGTCCACCCTTTTTCTGGTCATAACCAGCCCTGAATTTGCTCTTGTTTTGACCTGCAAATGGCTTATTTGTGGGTGCTTTTATGTGCAAGTTCTCCGCAATCATGGCTGAGTGTATAAGCTCTTGTATGGTCTTATTTGGGTACACTCCCAAGCTTTGTTGGATGATGTGATGGAGCCCCGATTCAAACTTTCTCTTCTTCTCGTCCTCTCCAATCTTCATGAAGGGAGTAACCTTGAGAAGGACTTTCCAAAACTTTGCTATGTATGAAGCAACGGACTCTCCCTCATCTTGGGACAGCCAATCCCACTCCTTGCGTACATCCTTTGCAAAGTTTGGTGGTAAGACTTGATCATAAAACTGAATTTTGAAAGAAGACCAAGTTGGGGCAGCACTTCCATCAAGTATTTTTGCAAGCCACCAATCACTTGCCGTATCCTTGAGATGCATTCCCACATGCCTGAGCATAGACTTTTCCGAAAAGTCTTCATTGCAAAAAGCTATCTCAAACTGTCTAATGAAAGCAAGTGCTTTGGTAGAGTCCATCCGTCCCTGAAAGTTTTCAAACTTTACATCCTTGTCACCGGACTTGAATTCTCGAGGCTTCTTCCTTCTATAAGCATCCCTATGTACATCCTGTTCATCTGCATGATGATGATGCCGCGATGAAGATTCCCGATCCCTCTTCGTTCTCTCTTGAGTCACACTCTCCAAATGAGTGGAAAGCTCAACACGAGAACGTATATGTCTTCTTGGAGCAAAGCGGGAATGAGTAGAGGATCCCTCATCCTTACTCTTCTCTTGACCTGCATCAAGCCTAGCACCAGGGACTCTTGTCCTTTCAGCATTTGACACTTGTTGTACTCTTTCTGCTTGTTGTGCATCATGTGCATCACCACGGGCAGCCATGAGGGGTGGCTTCTTGAAAGCCAAACTACCATCTGCTTCGGTATATACATCACCCTTAACCATTAGGTATGCAAGTGCGAGCTCTCGGGGTTTCTCAACATCCATTTCCTTTGCAATTGCTTCAAAAGTGACTTCATGGACCGAAGCTTTTGCCTTCGCAGCCAGCACCCTTTGTACATCCGGGTCATTTTTCAATGACCTAAGCTCTTCGGTTTCAGCCCTATAGCGTCGCACTTGACGCCTCAAAGATTCCAAATCAGAATGCATAGTGTCATGAGTACCTGCATCTCCATAGACATCATTGCCTGCAGCATCTCTTGCATCCCTTGTACCATGAAGTTCACGGTCCTGTGTGTTCTCCACACTGTCAGAAATGTGGCTGTCCATGATACTCAAATCAGGTCACCACTTATGATTCCAAGCCTCAGACCGTTTTCCAATGAGGGAAAAAACTGAGCTCTGATACCAATGTAACGGGAGGCGGACGCGTGTATTGGAATCGTATAAATGTGAACAAGATTCTGAGCACTTAACACTTGAGTATTACAACCACAAAGCTGAAAATGACAGTACACCACATAAAGGGGCCGATGATAGGCTGACCCCCCCCCCTTTAGGTTATATTACCAAAAGAGTCTGCAAAGTACAAGATTACGGGTGCCTGGGGATTCACCACCAGCCTGCACCTGATTCTTCCAAATACATCATGAATGAATACATTTCAAACAAGAGAATCTGTAGGTACATCCGCCCTACACACAGGTACATCCGCCCTGCACAAGCCTCTTCACAGGTACATCCGCCCTGCACAAGAGTACCACAATCCTCACAGGTACTCCGCCCTGCACAGGATGTAAATGGATCTTTAGGCCCTGTTTCCACGCGAGAAACTGATCCAGAAACCTGTGTTCTCCGCGAGCAAGTGTCCCCAATGCTTGCCCTAAGCACCTGTTACACCAAGAATCCTTGAGACACATCCATGCTCACATATTCCATTGCTGTCCGGCCTGTTTTGTGCAATAACCAGTCCAAAACAGCAACTTTCTATCGCGAGAAATCCACTTGTAAAGGGTCCTACAGCCCTGTGGAGGTCCCTAGAGCTGTCCTGTACTGTCCAAGTTGACTTTGGACACCTGTAACCAGCCCAAAACTTGCAATAACCAGAAATTGCAGGTCTGAAATTTACCAACCAGCCCTTTAGAAGAGTGTGGGGATCATTATCCAAGCTTGTGTGAGTCCGGGAAGCAAGCAACCAGCCCTGTAGCAACTCCCAAAACTCCAACCAGCTCTCCAATGTGTTGAGTAATGAATAAAACAGCCCAAAAGGCCTCTTGAAGGAGGCGCCTTTCTCCAGTGCCACCTAAGGGGCTTGGTGGGTACACATACAGGCTGACAAGTGTCCCCATAAGGTGTCCAGGTAGGTGTCCAGCCCATAGTGCTCCATTTGTCCTGTTTGTATAAGTTTAGGTCCAACCAAATGGGAAATGGCCATAAGCTGTCCGGGCTTCATTAATTTTGGTCCAACCAAATGCGAACGCATTATAAGTTGTCCGGCCACTTATTAATGAGTGTGTACCTGCAAACCAATAAACTTTAGTAGTAAATGAAATAAGCTGTAAATTGAGTGTGGACGCACTTACCACCTGCAAAACCCATAAGCCCACAGTTTTAGGCCCAAACAGGAGTGCACACACGCGTCCACAAGGTGCCCGGGCGTCCCCGGTCCCTCGGACTTCACAAGCCAAAATAACAAGCATTGTCCAGGCAGCAAGACAATGTCACACAAAGTAAAATAAAGTTATGGCATGCATCATTTATGCATTGTGCACATGTAAACTTGGAGAACCACCTATCATCATTCTTGTACTTGAAAATATTCCGCCTGCCATCATAACACACCATGTGTGCATGGCCGGAATCCACACGGGCACCGCCCGAAAGTCCACAAATGTCCTGCCATGTCCTTGGACTCATATGCATCCACTCATATGATCCATACACATGCCCAGGTATAATACATACATGCATCCGCATGTTTCTAGGCCTGACACGCATCCGCATGTCCCTAGAACATAGGGATTTGTGACACCTGCTGGTCGCCCTTCGCTACCTTTGCAGCGCTGGCTTCTTATTGCTTCCTCTGCAGCGCCACTTGCGTACAACTGACAACCTGTTCCCGCTCCAGCTTCTCGCCTTCCTTTGCTGTTTATAGTTCCTCCCGTTATTTCTACTGTGCTGCATCTTTTTTCTCTCAGGTGCGACTGTGTGTGTGTGTGAGTGTGTGTGCGTCTGTGTGTGTGTGAGAGTACAAGCTGCAGCGCCTGCGTGCGTGCATAGCTCCGTCTGTGTGTGTGTGTGTGTGAGAGTACAAGCTGCAGCGCCTGCGTGCGTGCATAGCTCCGTCTGTGTGTGTGTCAGCCTGTTTCCTTTTCACAGCCTTTCTCTTTCCGTGGTTCTATCAATGGCTTCAGCTTTAGATGTTTGTACATATGCCCGAAAAGAAAGATCTACAGATGCTAAGCGACGCCTATCAGAGCCGGCTTTACAAGATGATGCATTTACGTTGGAAGCTCAGTATGTGTTTGATACCCTTAAGGATGACTTTCAACAGTCACGACAAGAATGGGGCAAACCGATTCCAGAGGTCACCTACAAATTGAAGTTGCCGTCCCTGGTAAACCCTCTCAGAAAGTTGTCTCAAACTGCGGTTATAATATTCTTTCCAGGAAAAATCCCTGCGGCCAGCGATGTCGCGCAGTGGATTAAGTCCATCCTTGGAGGATGCTTTGTAGAGGGAGTGTATTTTGCTTCCAGAGGCTTTTATGAGGTGCATTTATCAGATGCTTCATGCAAGCAGAGGCTTCTTGAGTTCTCTCCCCTGTTTTATGGGAGGCAAATGGTACATGCTATGCCTTGGTCCCCAAACAAGGACTATCAAAGTCTTATACGGCATCACTGCCCTGTATGGGTTGAGGTTGCAAACTTCCCGGACTATATGCGTGAAGAGTTGCCTGGCCTGGCTGCTTCCTTGGGACAGGTCATTTGTCCACCACGCCCCATGGGAAACCGTAATAACAGGTTCTGCATTCTCTGGGACACTGACATACCTACCCCTCCTTCTATTGCGGTGGAAGTTGAGGGAGTGCAATTGGGCTAAAAGTATTTTGAATTGAAGTGGGGTGTGTTTGCAGGTGCTTGTTTTGCCTGTCACAAGTTTGGGCATCTAGCCTCTGAATGCCCAATGGTCCTGCATCAGCCCCCCCCAAATGCTTTGCCACCCCAGACACGGGAAAAGAATGATAATTTGCAAGTCAAGACAGCAAATACAAATGGAGTAAAGAATGCAAAATCAGTCAATCAGGTGCCCGCACTTGCAGGAAAAGAAAAAGATAAAGGGAAAGAGAAGATGAAGGAAAGTGTGGGAATTGATCAAGACGGTTTTAAACAACCCAGGAAGGTGGTTGTATTGAAGCAACGCCCCCTTCAATCTCGTCAATGGGATGCTTCTTCTCCCTCACCAGGACAAACTTCTACTTCAGCCTCTGCTCCTATCCTTCAAAATTGGGTGGGCGTACTGAAGAAGGGCATCCCCATATGTGATTCAGAAGAAGAGGAAAATGCTATGTCTTTCATGGGCAATGAAGGCATGTAGCCTATGCAGGCAGAGGCCTAGCCTCTCTGATGTCTGGTTTTTATTCTCACACTCTGCTGTACATACCTTTTCATGTTTCAAACACTTAAGTGCTTTACATACAATGTACAGAGCCTCTGCAATGTCTCAAAGTGGAGGCTTTTATGGATATATGTACATAAAATGCAGCCAGATATTGTTTGTTTGCAAGAGCATAATCAACACTCCATGGCTGGACAACATGGTTTTTTGCACGGCTATGATATATATTATGCTGGTACTGCTACCTATTCAGGCATATGCATGCTGGTTAGACACGAGTTGCAGCCTCAGTTGGCCTTCAATGACAATAGTGGCAGATGGATAGTAATACAATGCAATGTTAATGGTGATATTTTTGAGTTTGCATCAGTCTATGCCTCCCAGACCTCTGCCATGAGGGCTTCTTTGTGGGATTCTTTATGCAAATATCCATGGAGATCCAATGCATTCATCTGTGGGGATTTTAATAATTCCCCTCTCCCTAGAGATAATACCACTTCACGATCTCATATGCTATCATTGGAAAGGCACAAATGGGATGACATGCTTCTTTCTGTGCAGGCTGAAGATTTATGGGTACTTCTCCAAGGGTCAGTCCCTGGATATACTTTTCATGATAATGCACTTACTACGTATTGGGCAAGGCTTGACAGATGGTATTTGTTTTATCCACAACAATTTGCAGATTTTAGCCCTCATCTCTTTATAGATTTCTCATTGGGCTTGTCAGATCATGCTCCGTTGTGGATGAATTTGCAGCTTGGCATGCCTCTTGATGATTTGCCATTTCTCTCCAGTAGATTATTGCATGTTAATCGGGCTTATTTCCAACATCACAACTTTCAGCAAATGATCAGATTTGCCATTCATCCTTTGCCAGTTCATGCCCAGGAGGACATGAATTATGCTTGGGACAGCTTCGTCTCTCGTATTCAGAATGTCATTAGGGAGTATGGCAAATGGCACATGACAAAATGGAGGAATGAGGTTAAATGGGCAAAAAGGACAGCACAACATTTGACTGAATTTTCTCGGTCGAGGCCACTCTCTGATTCAGAAAAGGATTCCATTTCACATGCACAATTTAAACTTACTGTTAATGATCAGAGGAAATTGCACAAATGGCAGATTAGGGCAAGAATGAAGCCCCTCATGGATAAGGGCTACTCTTCAAAATCCTTTTTCCAGGGCTTGCATGCTACTCGAAATAAAAATTCATGTCTAAGGGTTAGGAAACTGGATGGCTCTTGGACTCACTCTTTCTCTGATCTCCAAGACGAATGCCACAATTATTTCCAGAAATTGTTTTCTGCTCCTGGTTCCCCATCAAATCAAGTGACTGATGCCAGGACTGAATTTCTTCAATATGTTTCTGGAATAGTTGAAATGGATGATGCTCTTACCTTGGAGAGGCCTTTTACTGACACAGAACTTGATAATGCGTTGTTCCACCTCAGCAAATACAAGTCCCCTGGCTGGGATGGCCTTACAGTGGAATTTTATATTTCTTTTTGGGATGATTTGAAAGAGGTCCTTTTGCGAATGATCAATGTGGCCTCGCAAGAAAATCAGTTGCCGCACTCTTGGAAACATGGTATAGTCAAGCTTGTCCCCGAAAAACATCTGTGTGATCATATATCAGATTGGAGGCCTATTACTTTGATGCCTGTACTGTTGGGGTAAAGGCGTTATGCCCACCCTTATAGTGTGTACAAGCCCATAAGTTATAGTACATAGTACACTTAGTACTTTTAATGTACTAAGTGCACTATGTGTACTAGTGCAATATACATGTGTGATAGGGGAGTCACACACTCAGCCTTATGAGTTGACTTATCCCCACAACTCTCTCTCTCTCTCCCTTGTTTCTCTGTGTATGTCTCCCACATTAACCTAACCCTAATTCTGTTTCTCCCACACAACTGGTATCAGAGCAATAGTACTCGAGCCTATCAGTGATCTGTGACTCGTGAGTGTTGGGCGCTGTGACCCATCTGAGGTCTCTCTGCTTCGCACTACCGACAGGAGTCTCACCACCACACCGACCACTCAGGACGCATGAGTCCTCACGGGACAGTCTGAACGGAGGACAGAGAGCAGTGGCTGCAAAGCGCATTAGCACTGGACAAGTAAGCGAAGGAGCCAGCGCTAGGCAAAACTGAAACGAGCAGCGATGAGCATCAGGTACTCAATGGTGCGGT
Source organism: Cibotium barometz (assembly GCF_041138505.1). NCBI lineage: Eukaryota > Viridiplantae > Streptophyta > Polypodiopsida > Cyatheales > Cibotiaceae > Cibotium > Cibotium barometz. The sequence continues at coordinate 26,324,850 of NC_141072.1, forward strand.
GAGCGTGGAAGGTCGCAGGCAGGCGTGTAACGAAGGAGTGTCAGCGCTGAACGTTAGACGGTGTAGAGCTACCGGTCGGAGGCGCCGTCAACGAGCGAACACGTACGGGCGGACCTTTACGCGTGGTCGTTTAAACTCTGCCGTGGCCGTTTTTCGCCACACTGTCATCAAGCTTTTCGAGGTAATTCCGAAAGAAACGCAGAGAAGGGTCCTACAAGACCGCTGGGCTGGAGTCGCAGAGCTGAATGAAAGCCTTCAGCTGCGCGATCTTGCCTGCATCCATCTTTAGGTCAGAGGAAGAGTAGCAGCAGTTCCTTAGGCAGCAGCAGCAGCACCTACTCGTCTGGAAACATAATAAAAAGCAATAGCTTTCTGCAGCAGCTAGGCCGGCACAGAAGTGCCCCCTCACCTGCACAGAACAGAAGCAGCAATCATCAACCCCTCTTTTCCTGCAACAGCCTGCAAATTGAAGAAAAATCAGAAATTACAAGGTATTTTCCTCAATTTTTTTTTGGGATTTGCAATTGAGCAAGTACAATCAACAATTGAGCAGATACAGGTGTCGAATTGCTCAATTTTGAGCAAAATTGGCAAAATTGGGTGACATTGGTCACAATCAGGATCAATTTTCACGAAATTGGTCACAATCAGGATCAATTTGCAGGAAATTGGATGTCGAAATTTGGGGCTTTTGATGTAATTGTGCAATTAAGCACTCATACATGCTGTATGGTGTGAAAAATCGCACATTTGGGCAAAATTGCAGCAAATTGCAGTGCAAATCAAGGGGCTTTTGTGCCGATTTGGTTGATTTGCATGTAGGCAATCGCTTTTTTTTTCTTTTCCGAAAGATCCTTTCATTAGTTATATAAAAACGCCCGAAGGGCTACAAAAGATCTCTCCTGCTCCTAAGAGAGAGAAGAGCAGTGAATACATCATGGCAGCCCGGGAGACTCTCCCTAGGTGCAGCAAAATACAAGCATCAGTATAAAAAACTGAGCGGCTGATCATACAATAGGGGGGGGGAAGAGCCAAACAGGTGGCCTGTAGTGCCAACGGGGGCATCCCGTGTGTAGGGTGTAGAACGAGCCACAGCGCCAAGTGGTGTGAAAGGCCTGGCGCCGTAAGATCGCCTCATCCGAGTCTCCTCGGATGCGGTCGTACTGTCCTCGCAGGGTGTGGATCAACTCCTGCCAAATCCCCCGAACAGTCTCTGCTGGTGGCTCTAATCTCCCCTCAAAGGCCGTAAAGCACCGGGCCCTCCAGGTGAACCAGATGGTGAGGCTGCTGAGGAGCTCCCATCGTAAATCCCTCTCCTGTGTCCAGCTGGCGGACGAGAAATCCGGTGCCGGAACCAGGCGAGGCTGGCCCCTAATAAATCTGATGGCCTGACTGCCCTGCTCCATCTCATAGCCCATAGCAGGCCTTGACGAAGTCGACCAAGCAGCGGCACCCCACGTAAACATACCCTCTGGAGAGAGGGGGGCCAGAATACGCAGTATCCGCAGCCAAATCTGCTGTGCCTGAGGGCAGTCCCAAAGGCAATGTCTCTGTGTCTCCATAGGGTGGCCGCATCGGACGCAGGCCGCCGGAAGACCGCTGTAAACAAGCCAAGTGCCAACTGCTGAGCCCCTGTGGGCGACCAGCCACTGAAAAGCCGAGATCCTACGGGCCTGCCGACTAGCCCAGAGCCGAGCCCAGAAATCCTCCAGACGCCAATGCCCCGCTGCCGCCGCTGGAGAAACCGTCCTCCTCGCCGTCAAAATATGCCATCCCAGCCGAACAGTATACTGGAAAAAGGTGATCTCTGTGGCCTCAAGGGATGCATAAGGATCATGCCACTCGTACTCCCCGGGGTCCCACTGTAGCCGGGCCAAGGGGCGCGCTGCATATGCCCATATGCGCCAATCCGGGAGCACATCAGCAGGGTCGGGGTCAATATGCCACTTCCGAGAAGCGGTAGCCACTACCCGAATCCTCTGGAAGGTGCACTCTGCAACCAAAGGCGACTCCACCTCCGCTCTCTGTAGTCTGCCCTCATCCTGAATCTCATAGTAGAGGCATCTGCCATCCTCAGTGCTAGCTCTGACAGCAATCAGGATCTCCAACTGCGTAAAGGCTCCCATCCACCGTGGGGCCACTGGCTCGAGAGGTGTGAACCACTCCTCTGTAAGTGCCTCCTGAATATCATCCCTCATAATCAACCCCCCTCTGAAGTGACTCAGCCTCTCCACCTGGATCTCCTCTGGTAGACTGCAGAAAGCCTGCCAGTCTCCAAAACTACGAGCTGGGCCTGCCGCTAAAGGTCCCCAGGCTAGACGAGGCCGAGAACCCAGCATATGACCCTGCTCCGTACGAACCGCTGGGCTCCAGATGAGCGGCTGCCTGGCCCGCTCCTCAACACAAGAAGGAGGCCGCTGAGAGAGCCCCGGTCTCAGCAGCTCCCAAGCTCTCAGGATACTCAAAGCAAATCTGTCCTCCCATCCTCTACTGAGGCCTGTCCTCCTCATCTCTATGAAGATCCAGCAAATCTCTGGTGCCCAAGTACCCCCTGCAGGGGGCGCCCGAGCGTGCAGTCGCTGCAAGAGGAGCTCTTTCCAAGGCTCAGCGCCTGGAAGCAACCCCCGAACAATAAGCTTCCCCAATAAGGCTCTACTCTGATCGACTGGATCTAAATACCCAAACCGCCCTGAGCCAGCGGAAGTGTAATAACTGCCCATGCAACCTTTGCCCGAGCTGGCTGACCGTCCCGCCCAGACCACAGAAAGTTCCTGATCAGCCTCTGTACCTGGCTGATGCAAGAGCTCGAAAAAATCCAGCAAGACGTAATGTACCACATGGTCGCTAACAGCACCTAATTTGCCACCACCACCCTCCCAGCCAAGGATAGTCGAGCTGTACTCCAATACAATAGCTTCTTCCGAATGCTCAGAAGAAGCGGGGCAATCTGCTGCTCAGGTGACAAATCGAGGCCAATCTGGCATCCCAAATACCGCACTGCTATGCCTGGAGGAATCCATCTAAAACCGGGGTCCGGGCTCCATGCCGGAGTGGGAGCACTACTGATCCAAAAGGCCACTGTCTTATGCCAATTGATCAATGCTCCCGAAGCTGCACTAAAAACCTGGAGCGACTGCTCAGCCCGCATAAGATTGGCCTCTTGGCCATGCAAAAATAAGCCCGTGTCGTCTGCAAACTCAGCATCAAGCAAATCCTCCCCCCGGACTGGGAGCTGAAGTCCTCTCAAACCAACCTCCTCTGCCGTCAAATACATACTCATAGCCTCCGCAAAGAAGAGAAAAAGGAAAGGGGCGAGAGGACACCCCTAACGGACTGATCTGGTCAGCTCAAAACTCGGCCCCCGTCCTCCTGCAATCAGCACCTGGCTGCGAGCTGTGGAATACAAAGCTGCCACCCCTCTGATCCATCCTGGCTCAAAGCCCAAGCGAAGCATAGTGCCCTCTAAGAATCCCCAATCAACTCTATCGTATGCCTTCTCAAAATCGAGAAGCATCACGACCAAGTCCTCGCCAAGAAATCTAGCTCGGGCCGTCGCCTCCCAGAAAGTAAAGATGTTGTCAAGGATACTGCGCTCCTTGACAAATCCTGTCTGAGTAGCATGAATCAACTCCCCCAGGAAGGGCTGGATCCTCAAACTCAAGGCCTTTGCTAAGACCTTGTAGACAGTATTGAGGATCGTAATAGGCCTCCAATGCCGAATGTCATTTGATACTCCCTCCCCCTTGGGGATAAGATAGATCAAGCCCTCTGAAAAGCTCTGCGGCATCACCCCAGTGTCCAAAACATGCTGAAAGCCCCTGCGGAGGCCTGGCCCCAAAAGGTCCCAATAGCGCATAAAAAAGGCCGGCGTCAGTCCGTCCTCCCCTGGGCAACTATGTCGCGGCAGGACCCTCAAGGCCTCAGTAAGCTCAATCTCTGACAGAGGCGCACCTAGAACTGTACGCATATGGTCTGTGACCCTCCTCTGCACATGGGCCCACACAGTCTGTCTGCAAACATCTCGATCCTCAGTGACTGGATCCGCTGAAAGCAGGTCACTATAAAAAGCAGTGGCAATGGCTCTGATCTCCCCAAGCTCAGTAGCTACCGATCCATCCGGTCTACCAAGCTGGCGGACTCCTGCTCGCGCATGACGGGGTCCAGTGATCTCAAAAAACTCCCCAGTCACTCTATCACCAAGCTGCGTCCACTGAGAAGCCTGACGACGATAGTAAAACTCATGTCTCTGCTCCTCTACCTCTCTAACCTCCTGGCGTGCCTGGCTCAACTGGGACGCCACCCACTCACATGCAGGCTGCTGCTCCTGAAGGCGCTGTAGCGAAGCAAGGCTGCGTCTCAGCCGTTGCTCCCGCTCGCGAATCTCTCCCAGACGTGTCAAAGCTGCAGCGTGCAGAAAAGAGCTAAGATCAATGAGTCCCTGGGCACACTGGCCCGCTGCATCCTGGTCAGAGCACTGACTATCATGCCAGATCCTCTCAATATCCTCAGCGAGACTGGGATCTGCAAGTACCCTCTCTGGGATCCTCAACTGCAAGCTGGGCTCCCGTGTCCCCTCCTCCAATGTCAATATAACTGGCACATGATCTGAAAATGAGGTGCCAGCGAGAATGCCGACGGAGCCCCCTCGCTCCCCTAACCAATCGCCCACATAAAAGCGATCAATCCGTGATAGATTAGTCCCTCCCTGCCGGCGATCCGACCGAGAGAAACTAAGACTGTCCTGAGACCGGGAGAAAGCCCCATGCTGCCATGCATCAGTGATCCTCAGTGACATGCAAAACCAGTCCCAAGCTGCAAGCTCCGTGCCGTGCACTGTAACATGACTGCCTCCCACCCTATCTGCCGGGTCCTCAAGCATGTTGAAGTCTCCCCCAACACACCAATGTGCGGCCTCTGGCAATGCATCTGTAACCTGAGTCCAGAATGCTCTGGCACTAGCATGATTGGGCGCATAGATGTTGAGCACACCCAATAGCTCATCATGCATCCTCAGAATGACATACTGTGCTCTACCAGGCACAATGATCCCTCGATCCACAATGGCCTGCCGCCATACATCTGCAATAACCATGCATACTCCTCCCTGTCCACCCAAAGGACCAAACCCTGCAGACCAAAAAGTGTCCCATCTACCAGGCATCACCGAACCGTATCTCCGGATCCTGCTCTCACCCAAGTGGTGCTCCTGCATCATCAAAATGTCAATGCTGCCACCAACCAGGCATCTCTGAAGCTCCTGCCTCAAGCAACCTCGATAGCGTATAAAGTGTGCTCCGCCAAGGCCCTGTACATTCCATGAGATGATCCTCATGGATGCCCTGCTAAGGTGGATGCTGTCTCAGCCGTGCGGCGGGCCTTCGCAAGCGGCTTGGATGGAGAGTAGTCCCCATCCGAACGGCTGCGAATCTGCCCACCCGGTGTACTGCAAGAATCCCGGATCAGGCGCCAGTGGCTGTGGCCCATGGCGACTGCCTCCTGCTCTGACAGAGAAACCTCGTGTATACTCACATATCCAGGGTCGCGTGCCAAGTCTGCCACTATGCGCACGACCAGATGCCGAATCCCTGAGATATCCACACTCCCGGGATCCAAGAAAAAATGAGCCAACTCCCAAAGTCGGCCTATCACATCTGTCACCTCCAGATCGCTCATGTGGTGAGAAAACTCAACTGCCTGAGTCTTCAAAGTGCTGAGAGCGAGCTCTAGAGTCCACTCCCGATCACAAGGTCCACATAGAGGGAACGAGAAGGCCACCGCTGAGTCTAGTGCCTCCTCCACGCGGGCCGGAGGTATCACTACATGGACTCAAATGGGTGCTGGCTCATGGGGGCCCTCTGCTCCAAAAAGCCGTGTAAAGGTATAATCAAAGGCCTCCGAGCGCTGTCTAATGCCAAGGCGACTCAGCCGACTGCGGATAGATGAAATCCGTGAGGCCCTAATCGGCATAGGTCTCCTCTGTGATGCTCGAGCGAGGTCAGTGCTCAGCGCTCTCCGGACTGCAGGTGAGCGCCAGGGAACTGCCAGGGTCTCCCGGGAAGGTGAGGCGGGCGGAGGGGGAGGAGGGGGAGGCGAAGGAGGTGGAGAGGGAGCCGCTGCCGAAACCGGAGCGGGGGCGGGAGGAGGCGAAGGTGGAAACGAGGCGGTGGGAGGGGACGGGGGTGGGGGGGGTGAAGGAGGGGGAGCTGGCATCTCCTGGTCCTCGGTCGCTGCAGGGGTCTCCTCCTGAAGGGGAGCAAAGCTGTTCCTCACGGGAACCCAGTGAGGCTGAGACTGTGGTTGCTGCTGCAGCGGTCTCTGGGCGTGCTGCTGTGGCTATCTCCCTCGGTGGCGCCCCTGTCCAGGCTGCAACTCCGAGGTCTCTGTGGCCTGAGCAGGTGTCCCTAAGGCAGCCTGCCGAGCCGAATCTGTGGGCGGGCCATCAGTAGCCTGCTGCTGTGGTGAGGGTCGAGGTCTCCTGCGAGGGCAGGCCTTGGCCAGATGACCGACCTGCCTGCAAATGAAGCACTGGTTCGGGAGCCCCGAGAACTCCACTCTCTGATCTATCCACCCCCCCCCCTATCCTAGGTAGCTGAATGACCTTAGGAAGGGAGGAGATGTCAGACACCAACACTCTGACCGAAGGTAGCCCAGCTGCTCTGGCCACCACTGAAGCTGGTGAGGGGCCCGTCTCTAGTACCGAGCCCACCAATGCTCCGAGCCTGGAGAGGAGCGGAAGATACTCCCGGCGGAGCCCAGGGAAACAAACTGTAATATGGAAGAGGCGCTCTCCCTGCTCCGCCGCTGCTGGGTCAAATCCATGCTGCCAAGGTCTGAAGAAAGCCCGAGCACCCCTGATGTCCAGAGGACTCATGGCAAGGACCTTGGCAACGCTCTGGGCGGCCTCAAACTCGATCTGATAATGGCCCCGGCCCAGGAGCTGTACATCCAGGATCTTGCCCACATCTGCAAGAAGGCGAGCCTGAAGAAGATCCCTGATCTCCCCTCTGCTGGGGCGAGTGCCGACTATACGGCAGATGGTGGAATGAGCCTGGAGGCGTTCCACCTCTGCGGTGAGGCTCGCTTCCTCTTCCGGCGAAAGAGAAAGGTAGGCAATCGCATTTGATGCTGTGGATAATGTGTTGATGCCTTACAAGCACTCAATGTGCCTGTAAATCAAGGGGCTTTCATGTATTTGATGTATATGTGGCCAGGGGGAAGCATCGTGAACACTCTGGATGCCTTCATGTGCGTCAATGTAGCATGTATGATCAGAAATTGATCTTAAATCAAGGGGCTTTTCAAGTTTGTATGCTTGTTGAGCTTGGCAAAGCAGCAGGCAAGACATTTATGCCTTGAATCCTAAAAAATCAGCTTGCAGTCAAGGGGCTTTTGCCCAATTTCTGTTCGGAACTGTTGTATGCAGTGTACAGGACTGTAAAAGTCTGATTTTCACTCATTTGGACAGCCAGGAGAGCATTTATTGCTATTGTACCTGCTGGTACAGATTTGGCACAGCTTTGTGCAAGTTTTGGCATGGCTGTACACTGTTTTGAGTGACCAAAAGGTTCAATTTCAGCTGCTGTACTTGCCGGTACAGGTTTGGTACATCATTGGTGAGCACTTGGTACTGCTGTACAGTACTTTGGAAGGGCAAAAGAGCACATTTAAGGTGCTGTCCAAAATCTGCAGCAACCAGATTTTGTTGATTTCATCACATAAAGTGGGAGAAAAGTTGCATTCTTGCTTCCGCAGTGGGAGATAAAGCTTGGGAGAAAAACTGTGAGCACTTTGTGTGCTTTTGGTGCAGTGTTTGCACATTTTGCAGGGAGTCAGGCATTGACAGGTTGCATTTTGCTATGCCACAGGTGAGAGCTCTTCATTGCTTCACATCAAGAAGCTTGAAGGCTCGCATAATTATGATATTTGGCAAACCCAGTGCTACAATGTGTTGCTCCAGAAAAAGCAGCACAAGCCTATCAAAGAAAGGGGTGTGATGCCCGCTTCTCTTACTGCTGAAGAGTGGGAAGATATGGATGAGCTGGCAAGATCTACTATCATTTTGTCTGTGTCAGACTCATTACTTTTCAGCATTCGTGAAGAGAAGACAACTTGGGGAATGTGGCAGAGATTGTAGGACTTGTATGCCCAACAAAGTGCCTCAAGCAAAGTGTATTGGTTGAAGAAACTCATAGGTCTTCAGATGAAGGAAGGGGCTTCTATGACAGCCCATCTAAATGAGTTTAATGGTATTGTCAGCCAGGTCATTAATCAAAAGTTGGCAATGGACGATGAGTTCAAAGCCACTTTTCTGTTATGCACTTTGCCAGAGAGTGAGTTCAAAGCCACTTTTCTGTTATGCACTTTGCCAGAGAGTTGGGATACATTCAGGACAGCCACTAGCAATTCGCATGCTATGCTGTCATATGCAGATGTTGAGGGTGCTCTTCTTCAAGAAGAGATGAACAGGAAAAACAACTCTGTTGGAAAGTCCAATGCAATGAATGCACGTGGGAGATCCCAACAAAGGGGAAAAAGCCAAGAACGGGGAAGGAGCAAGTCTCGCTCCAAAAAGGATTTGGAATGCCATTATTGTGGCAAAAAGGGACACATTAAAAAGCAATGCTACAAATGGAAAAATGATCAAAAGGAAAAGGGAAAAGGCAAAGACAAAGAGAAAGATGAAGCCAAAGATGTAAAGCCAAAGGGCAAAAGTGGAGTCAAGATTGAAGAAATCAATGTGTCACATGCAGGTGGCAGTGAGGATGAGGTCCTCTTTACGTCTTCACTTGATGCCCATTCACTTCTTACAGGTGGTCATGGTATGCACTCATGGATCATTGATTCAGGTGCCTCCTTTCATGTCACAGGTTACAGAGACTTGTTTGTCAGGTACACTGCTGGCAATGAAGGAGTGGTTTATTTGGGTGATAACCATGCATGCAAGATTCTTGGCAGAGGTGATGTGAGGCTTGTGTTTTCAGATGGCTCACAGCTTATGCTCCATGATGTCAGGCATGTGCCTGAGATCAAGAAGAATCTGCTTTCTACTGGACAGCTTGATGATGCTGATTATGTTACCACATTTGGTAGTGGAAAGTGGAAAATTAGTAAGGGCTCACTGGTTGTTGCCAGAGGCTCTAAAGTGGACACTCTTTACTTTATGCATGCAGGTGTTTGTCACCATGCTAATGTAAATGCAACCGAGCTGCCGGAAATCTCTATGTGGCATAGCCGGTTGGGACACATGAGTGTCAAAGGAATGGAGCAATTGTCTCATTTGGGTTACTTGCCTTCTCTAAAGTTTTCAAGTTTTCAGTTTTGTGAGCATTGTATATATGGTAGGCAACTACAGTGCCCCCACAAGAAAACTCTTGGACAGAAAGATGCTCAGTTAGAGCTTGTGCATACAGATGTATGTGAGATGCCTCAGCTTTCTTTGGGAGGGGCAAAATACTTTGTGTCTTTTATTGATGATGCCACACGCAAGGTGTGGGTTTATCCTCTTCGTTTGAAGAGTGATACATTCTCAGTGTTTCAGAAGTTTGTTGCTCTTGTTGAGAATCAAACTGGCAAAACACTGAAAGCTTTGCGTTCCGACAATGGTGGAGAGTACATGTCCAAACAGTTTCAGGACTTTTGTGATGCTAAAGGCATCAAGAGGGAGCTCTCTACTCCTTATGATCCTCCACAAAACGGGATAGCAGAGAGGATGAACAGGACCATACAGGAGAAGGTCCGTTCTATGTTGTCACATGCTGCATTACCTCATGGTTTTTGGGCTGAAGCTGTTATGACAGCTGTTCACCTTATAAACAGGTCACCTAACACGAGGCTTGGTGGAAAAGTGCCAGAAGAAGTATGGATAGGGAAGCCTCCGTCATACAAGCACTTGAGAGTGTTTGGTTGCGTTGCGTACGTGCACATACGCAGGGAAATGCGCACCAAACTTGATCCTAAGTCTCACAAATGCATATTCCTAGGATATGGTGACAGAGGTGAAATGGGGTATAGACTTTGGGATCCCATGAATAGAAAGATTATACGCAGTAATGATGTCATTTTTGATGAAACATGCATGTATAAGGAGCTTGCAAGGCAACAAGAGCCTGGCAGAGTCATCTTTGATGACGATGGACATCATGGACAACAACAAAGGGCTGTAAATCAACCATTACAGCAAGAAAACCAGCCCTTAAATGGTGCTGAAAATGGACAGCCAGAGATGGCAGAAGATATCCCTATGGATATACCACAGTTTGAGGAGATACCGGGCATGATTTTTCAGCCTTATGGCATGGAACAAGAGCCACCAATGGGTGATATGCAGGCTGGACAGCAACCTGCAAATGATGGTCATTGTGGGTACGGAGGTCCACTAGACCCTCCAGAGTCCCTGACAGGTTTGTTCCAGGGGTTGACTACTTGATGCTTACTGACTGTGGAGAGCCCTCATGTTATAAAGAGGCTTTACAGAGGGCAGACAAAGCTCTATGGAGCGTGCCATGAAGTCAGAGATGGATTCTCTGCACAAAAATGGAACATGGAAGTTGGTGCCTTTGCCTGCAAGGCAAGAAGGTTTTGCCATGCAAATGGGTATACAGGCTCAAAGTTGCACCAGATGCAAAGCCAAGATACAAAGCCAGGTTAGTGGCTAAGGGCTTCAAGCAGGAATATGGTGTGGACTTTGATGAGATCTTCTCTCCAGTGGTCAAAATGACCACACTTAGAGCTGTGTTAGCTTTGGTTGCGCATGATGATCTGGACTTGATTTAGATGGATGTGAAGACTGCTTTTCTTCACGGTGATCTCCATGAGGAGATATATATGTAGCAGCCAGAGGGTTATGCAGTAAGTGGAAAGGAGAAGCTTGTATGCAAGCTGAAAAAGAGTCTTTATGGGCTCAAACAGGCACCAAGAGAATGGTATCATAAATTTGATACATTCATGAAATCTCAGAAATTCAGGAGAAGTGACATAGATCACTGCTTGTACACCAAGAAAGCTTTGGATGGCAGTCTATTGATTCTCATTTTGTATGTTGATGATATGTTGATTGCCGGGAAATCTCGTAAAGAGATGGATGCCTTGAAGAAGAGGCTGCATGAAACCTTTGATATGAAGGATTTGGGTGATGCAAATCACATCTTGGGTATGCGGATACTTCGGGACAGAAATCAGCATGTGTTGTATTTGTCTCAGAAGGAATACATTGGCAAAGTCTTGCAGAGGTTCAATATGGACGGGGGGAAGAAGACTAGTACTCCTTTGCCTCCATATGTGAAACTCAGTGCTATGGACAGCCCACAGTCGGATAGTGACAGGGCTGATATGGCCAAGATTCCGTATGCTTCAGCTTGTGGCAGTCTCATGTATGCCATGGTTGCTACTAGGCCGGACATTGCATTTGCAGTGGGAGTGGTTTCTAGATACATGGCCAACCCTGGCAAGAAGCATTGGGAAGCAGTGAAAGGTGTCATGAGATACCTGAAGGGCACACAGGATTTGTGCATTTGCTTTGGCAAACAGGATGCATTAGTGCATGGTTACACGGATTCGGATTATGCCGGTCATCCAGATAACCGGAAGTCTACTACCGGTTATGTGTTTACATTCACAGGAGGTGCTGTGTCATGGATATCCAGGATGCAGAAGTGCACTGCCTTATCTACTACAGAGGCCGAGTATATTGCAGCCACAGAGGCTTGCAAGGAGGCATTATGGCTATCTCGGTTAGTGGTTGATTTGGGTTATACAGGGGATATTCCATTGTTGCATTGTGACAGTCAGAGAGCCATCCAGTTGGCAAAGAACCCTGTTTTTCATGCAAAGACGAAGCATGTGGATGTGAAGTATCACTTCATCAGAGAGGTGATAGAGAACAAGCAAATTCAGCTTGTTAAGGTTCATACGGATGACAACCCGGCTGATCTGTTGACGAAGAGTTTGCCTCCGGAGCGGTTTGCTCATTGCAGACACTTGATGGGCATTGGATGAGGCCAGTTTCAGCCTTGATATGGCCTTGTATATTATCATGTACATGCTGATTTTTCTTTTCCTTCATTTAAGGGCACTTTGCCTTTAAGCGGGAGGTTGTTGGGGTAAAGGCGTTATGCCCACCCTTATAGTGTGTACAAGCCCATAAGTTATAGTACATAGTACACTTAGTACTTTTAATGTACTAAGTGCACTATGTGTACTAGTGCAATATACATGTGTGATAGGGGAGTCACACACTCAGCCTTATGAGTTGACTTATCCCCACAACTCTCTCTCTCTCTCCCTTGTTTCTCTGTGTATGTCTCCCACATTAACCTAACCCTAATTCTGTTTCTCCCACACATGTACTTTATAAACTTATTGCCAAAATGATTGTACATAGGCTTCACAGGATACTGCATGCAGGACTTCATCCTCATCAGTATGGTTTTGTGCCGCGAAGACAAATCCATGACAATATATCCAATGCCTTGACTGCAATTGAATATGCTAAGTATTCGCATCAAGATGTGCTTATATTGCAGGTGGATATTGCTAAGGCATTTGACAATGTTCAATGGGATTTTATCTCTCAGATCATGACAAAGTTGGGCTTTGGTCCCAAGATGGCAAATGCTGTTTATTGGCTTTATTCTGGCTCTACTGCTCAATGCATTCTTGGGCGCCATCTGTCTCGGTCATGGATATTGGGTCGATCAGTTAGACAGGGCTGGCCCTCTTCTATGCCATTGCGACCCATCCTCTTTTGATGTATCTTGATCATCTTACAAGCACAGGACAGATGACTGGTCTCAAAATCCCAGGGGCTACATCTTTTTTGGCACAAGCATATGCTGATGATTCCTTCTTCATGCCACAGAATTCTCCTCAGGAACTTCGCATGCTTATGGCCACTCTTTCTTTATATGGGTTAGCAGTGGGATTGCATGTCAATTTTGAAAAATCTAAATTACTCCCCCTGAAACAATGTGACTGGCATTCTATTCTTTGGCGGGGTCAGGTGGTGCATTCCAGAGATATTGTCAGGCATTTGGGATATCCCATAGGATGGCATATCACCAAAAAGCAGCAGTTAAAATGGATTTTCCAGAGACTTCAACATAAACTGGAATACTGGAAGATTTCTACTTGGCCTCTTCATGTCAGGCTCAGAATAGTACAATCCATTGTGATGTCCTATGTCCAGTTCTATTTGCCCTTGCTGCATTGGTCCTCCAGGGATATTTCAGCTTTTATGTCTCAAGCTATGGAGATTATGGAAGACAAAAACTGCTGTAAAAGCATTGAGACTGATGAAGATGGAAATGGTGTGCTCCCCAAGGATGCATGGTGGACTTAATGTCCTCAATATAAAATATCATGTACTTGCAAGGAAGCCTACAATGTTGCATACTTTCTTCCGTCGACAGCAGCCATGGACTTGTATGTTAGCATCCATGTGTGTCAACATGAGGACTTGTGCTTATGGTCATTGGATTACGGATCATTGGGAGGTTGTGATTGGGAGATTTGTAGGGAGGATACCTGATTGTCCCTTCTCTACTGCCCTCATACTTGATTGGAAACAAGTTCTCTCTAAGGTCAAATGGGCTCCTGATAATTGCTTGGAAACAAACTCGATGAGGAAAGAAAGTATTCATTGGAGTGCCATCTTTGACACTCCACTTGCTTTACAGGAACCTGTTCGGGCATACAATCTTATGAAATTGGGAATTAGGTACATACATGATGTGGTAGATGATCGGGGATATGTCTTATCCTTTCCCCGGGCCACTGCTACCTATGCATTGGGAATGCATCATAGGTTGATATGGAAGAAAATTGCTGATTTATTGCATCCTTTTTTACCTATTCCACCCGTGGATGACACAAACAGGCTTATGGATTGGCAATTGCAACCATCTACTACATGCATTCATCCTATTCCCCTTCCTGCCTTAACCTCCATCAAAGCCTACAGGCTTCTTCAGCCTGCCCCATGGATTCATCAACATGCTAATTCTCTGTGGCATATAAGGAAGCCCCTCTCATGGTGGCGGAAGAATCTCCGGATGTTGTGGAAGTGTAAAATGCCATTGAAACAAAGACTTTTTCTTTGGAGATGTTTGACAGGCACATTGTCAGTGGGGGTCATACTTGCTAAACGTCACATTGCACCTTCCACATGTCTAAGATGTCAGGCTCCCTCAGAGACTGTTCTTCATCTGCTTTGGCACTGCCCTTGTTCCAGGATCCTCCTCAGGAGAATTTCAGATTTTCTTCGGCTCCGTTTCCCTAGTCACATATTTGGGAAACATTTCTGGCTTTTTGGAAGATATATGCGGTCCTTGTCCCAATACTCACTATTTCTCTCTTGGGTGAGATATTGGGCTCTTTGGACAATTTGGAGTGAGCATAATTTGGCATACTTGGGTCGGCAGAATCACCAGTCATATGAATCCTTCAGAGCCTCATTGCGGCAATCCTTATATGATGCCTGCCATGAGGGTGATATGGATGCTTCTTGTTTAGAGCTTTTCTTTTTATGTTTCTGACATTTGGGATACTCTCCGCTTCGGAGACTTCCCATCTTGTAAATTTATGAGCATATAAATATACTACACTGGATATTACCAAAAAAAAAAAGTGTGTGTGTGTGTGTGTATGCTCTGCTTCCAGGGAGACAGTCATTCATATTTTTTGGAGCTATCCTTCTTCTCGTCAGTTTTTTCTTCCTCTCATCCAGCTTCTGCGGGCTAGATTTCCAAATATGATATTTGGAAAGTTTTTCTGGCTATTTGGTCTTCATTTGCCCAGACCAGAGTTCACTCTTTTCTTCTCATGGGTGCCCTACTGGGCTTTATGGACACTATGGAAAGTTCGCAACCATGGAGTTTTCGGTGATGCGGTTTTTTCTGCATTTTCTTTTTTTCGGTACTCCCTGCATCAATCTTTCTTCGATTGCATGCAGGTTGACCAAATAGATCATGATGTATATTTGTCTTATATTGACATCTTCAGTTGATGTACTTTGGGACTATCTACTTTGGATAGTCATCTTGTAAATCTAATATACTTATGATTCCACAAAAAAAAAAAAGTGTGTGTGTGTGTGTGTGTGTGTGTGGTCTTTTCATGGTAGATGGTACACAGTTTGTGGCACAGGCATATGCCGATGACTTTCTTTTTTCCCAAGAATACGGAGGCTGATGTAAGGGCTCTCATGAAAGCACTCCCTCTCTACGGTTTAGCTAGAGGATTGTATGTGAATTTTGAAAAATCCAAGTTGCTTCCCTTGAAAAGTTATGACTGGCATCAAATTTTGTGGCCGGGCTAGATCTTTCCAACTAATGAGATAGTCAGGCATCTAGGTTATCCCTTTGGCTGGGAGTTGTCCTTGAAAGACGAGACTCAATGGGTGATGGACAAATTGCACTGTAAAATTGAATATTGGAAATGATCTACGTGGCCTCTACATGTGCGATTGCGGATAGTGCAGCCAATTATAATAGCATATTTGCAGTTTTATCTTTCGTTATTACCTTGCTCGCATAGAAAAATTGACAATTTCATGTCTAAAGCAATGGAATGTCTATGGAAAACCAAAGCGGATAGAAAAGGGCTACATTTATTGAGGCAAGAGCTTGTATGTTCGCCCATATTCATTATCATTTAGAGCAGGTGAAGCCATGTGCACGTATGTTGGGAGCTATGTGCACTAACATGCATACATATGCATATGCACACTGGATTATCAATTGTGATGATATAGTCTTTGGGCATTTCACTGACCATATTCTGGGCTCTCCATATGTGACTGCTCTTATTCAAGATTGGCAAGCTATCCTATGCCATCTACAATGGTCCAGTAGGTCTTCGAATCGGGGTGACTCAATGTTGCTGCAGAGTATTCATTGGAGCAGGGTATTTGATAGACCACTTGTTTGGTCTCATCCAAGAAGGCCTACAATTTGTCTACATTGGATATTCGTCACGTATGTGACATCGTGGATGAAAATGGTTATGTTTTCACTTCTCCACAAGCCATTAGGCAATGTAATTCGGGGATGCATCACAGGCCAATCTGGAGAGTCATTTCGGAAATGATGCAACCTTTTCAGCCATTCCCAATGCTTGAGGAGGTAGGGAGATTTCGAGATTGGCGTTTTGATAGGCAACGTCCAGGATATACTCTTGTGCCTTTTTACCAATTGTCTGCAGCCAAGGCTTCTTACCATCTCCATGGATTGAGGATCATGCAAATTGCCTCTAGCGTATGTTGAAATCTCTTGCTTGGTGGAAAGCTGCATTGAAAAGAATTCGGAAGAGCGGATTGCCCCTCAAGCAATGTGTTACATGCAGAAGCTATGGGAGTCTTCTTTCAGTCCTAAACACATCCTGGAACAAGTTGATGCAAAAACGCAAACAGAAGAGAGAGAGGAGAGAGAGAGAGAGAGAAAGCTGAGAATTCAATATATCATATAGTACAAAAAAAAGTACAAGTGTCCTATGGCTGCCTTCTGGAAAAGGTAGAATACCTAATCAAATCCTAGTCTATGACTAATCCTATGATTCAGCCAAACAAGGGGAGACCTACATTGAGTCACCCCCTCTGTCATCTTTCCTACTTTGGCAACCTTTTCACTGAACATCCGGCCCGATCTCCAAATCCACTCTAACTCTGATGAAGATCTATGCATATGTTCCATCTAGTCCCCATTGTGTTCCTGCCCTGTCCTTGAACACTGTCTTTGGTCTTCTTTCCTGAGAAATGAGCCTAGCACTCTCACTCCACCCCTTAGAGGATCAACCTCCCCTGGAACCGTTGCCTGAGAGCCTTCCTGGTGTGCCCCAAGCGGCACCCGACTCACAGGATTGCCATCCCCTTGGGCTTTGTGGAACACCACCAACCAACCTCCTAGGAGTTCTTCCCTGTCTTGTGTTCCTTGCCTTGGGTTTCATACCTATGCACTTTCCTGTGCCTTGGACCTGTGCACCCTCATCTAGGACTGAATCAGTGTTTAGGGTGTGCCTGTGCATGTCTTGCACATGACACGATGATTGTTTCTATGGAGATGTGTGGTTGAGGTATTCCTAGTGGGAACTCTTTTGGCACGGAGGCATATTGCCGCTGCATCTTGTAGGCGGTGCTCCCATCCTGGGGAGACAGTGCGTCACCTTCTTTGGTATTGCTTGCACTCTCGGGGTTTTCTTGATGACTTGTGCAGACACCCTCGGGCTCATTTTCTTTGGAGGCGTTTCGGTCGAATGTTTTTGCTTTTTGGTTGTCTTTCTCCTCCACTACTAGCTAGGTGGTATACTACTAATTCCACCCAGTGGAGATGGTGGGGTGTAGTACATCATACATGGGGCATGGGGCGAGGAAGACTCACATTTGTTGTGCCCTAGTGTAGCCTTTGGACTCTCCTCCATATCTCTGCGGTATCGTGCCTGGATATGGGCAGGACTGGGCCTGATGGAGTAGTGGTGGTCTGCGCCTGGGTAGTCGCGGTCTCCTGGCAGCTCTAATCTCCGAGGCTCTCTGTAGTGTGAGCCCTCGTCGGGAGGTAGATGATACAAGGGGAGGGGGATGTGGCTTGCTGATAGGCCTGAAGAAGCTGGTGATCTCTGGCTGGGATCTCTCGCTCTGCACCTGTAGAAGCCTCTCTCTATGTCGGTGTAGCTCAAGGAGGAAAAGGCCTAAGCATCTCTGATCAGGATACTCCATCACCCAGCTAAGTGGGCCAAAACCCTCTCTGAACAAGCAGTGGTATCTCCCTCTAGTCTCATAATATACAGGGCATCTGCATATGTAATGCTCCTCTGTCTCTACCTCTCTGTGGCATAATCTGTATACTCAGTCCTCTCTAGGGGTCCATGCTGCTCTCCCTGCCTCAATCTCCAAAGTGTGAGAGGAAACTCTAATCTGACCAATAGTCACCCTCATAGCGTGAGACATGTGTACATCCATATAGCCTGGGTGTCTGACAAATCCATCCTCTGTGAATCAAAGGATCTCTGTAGTACTGCATCTTGGTGGGAAGGGGACCTGACCAAGTCTCCCTGGTGTGCATCTGGATCAAATCATGTCTCAGAACTCTATTCCTCTCCTCTCGGGAGAGTGTAAAGTATGGGGAGTCATCATCAATACCGGAAGGGCGGTAATGTATCCATGTTGAGCCCATGTGCTGAGAACCACTCATCTACTGCAGCATACCATGATGGGTGATGGCCCTCTATGGCAATACTCTGTTAGGACTCCATGGCCAAGCGGGGTAGTCTCTCTGGACCCATGCCTCTGATGCATATGATGTAGGCTATGGTCTGAAATAGAGCCTCTACCATCATGGGGGGCACTGCAAGCTCTGCTCTGACGATCTCATATGGTACTGATGGTTTGCTGCAAATCATCCTAGAGATCATCACCCGACGCCAATCATATGTGGAGAGGTTAGGGGCCCATACCGGTGCTGCATACATCATATGTCATGTGCATCATAGATGCCATGGACATTCTCAGGGCTAGATCCAGAAAAGGCAACCAGATAAAGAGTATGAACCCAGTAGAAGAACTAGGATGATGGAGCACAGAGCACAGAGCACTGATGGCAGTGTAAACTGGAGCAGGACTTGGAGCAAGGATTTGAGAAGGACCAAAAGGATGCTCACAGAACCAGGCGGCTGAAACGCATCATAAGATGGTAAAAGCATCAGTCGGCTGCAGGCGCTAGAGTGTGTGGACTGGAGTCCAGTCGGGCAGCAGCATGCGCATCAGGAGCCAGGAGTAGATCTGGTCGGATTTGCTAAAAAGAGCATTAAAGGAAATTCTGAACTGGCCGACCAGCAGTCGGCCAGCTCCTACATTGTCCAAGACCCATATAAAAGGGCTCAAGTGCTCATCAGTTATCTCATTCTCTCCCACTAGGGGATTGGATCATTAGAGGTCCCATAGGGGACAGATTTTAGGGTTAACCACCTTTTTATGAAGGCAGCCAAGGGCTGCAAGATATGTACCCTTTTTGTACCATAGTACATACTGAATTTCCAGCACTTCTCTCTCTCTCTCTACTCTCTCTCTACCTGTGTTTTTGCATCAGATGGTGCGTTTTTGCATCAGAAGGTTTCCAAGAGTGTTTAGGGCTGAAAGAAGACTACCCAGAGCTTCCGCGCGTTACATTGGTATCAGAGCATCAGGCCCAGCCAGGCTAAACGCTGATTCAGTCCCACATGATGGTGTACAGGTCCAAGGTGCAGGAAAGTACACGGATTCGAAGCCCACGGCAAGAACACAGAACGGGAAGAACTCCCAGGAGGTTTGTTGGTGGTGTTCCACAGTGCCAGATGGGGATGGCAGTTCCGTGAGCCAGATAGGTTCTCAGGTAACGGTCCCAAGGGAGGTTGATCCTCCAAGGGTGATGTGAGAGTGCCAGACTCAGTTCCAGGAATGAAGACCAAGACGGTGTTCAGAGTCGGGGCAGGAATGGATTGTGGACTAGAGGAAGACCAGATGCATAGATCTTCATCAGAGACAGAGTGGTTTGGAGAACAGACCGGATTTTCAAAGAAAAGGGTTTGCCAGGGATGGATGATGACAGAGGGACTTCGGGACAGGATTGGGATGATGACAGTCACCCAAGAGCAAGTTGGATTCCCGTCATCAAGTTTAGCAGAGGGGGATGTCATGTGCATCATAGATGCAATGGACATTCTCAGGGCTAGATCTAGAAAAGGCAACCAGATAAAGAGTATGAACCCAGTAGAAGAACTAGGATGATGGAGCACAGAGCACAGAGCACTGATGGCAGTGTAAACTAGAGCAGGACTTGGAGCAGGATTTGAGAAGGACCAAAAGGATGCTCACAGAACCAGGCGACTGAAACGCATCATAAGATGGACATCAGTCGGCTGCAGGCGCTAGAGTGTGTGGACTGGAGTCTAGTCGGGCAGCAGTATGCGCATCAGGAGCCAGGAGTAGATCTGGTCGGATTTGCTAAAAAGAGCATTAAAGGAAATTCTAAACTGGCCGACCAGCAGTCGGCCAGCTCCTACATTGTCCAAGACCCATATAAAAGGGCTCAAGTGCTCATCAGTTATCTCATTCTCTCCCACTAGGGGATTGGATCATTAGAGGTCCCATAGGGAACAGATTTTAGGGTTAACCACCTTTTTATGAAGGCAGCCAAGGGCTGCAAGATATGTACCCTTTTTGTACCATAGTATATACTGAATTTCCAGCACTTCTCACTCTCTCTCTCTACTCTCTCTCTACCTGCGTTTTTGCATCAGATGGTGCGTTTTTGCATCAGAAGGTTTCCAAGAGTGTTTAGGGCTGAAAGAAGACTACCCAGAGCTTCCGCGCGTTACATCATAGCTGGGGTGCTTTGATGCGAGGCTCCTGGAAGTGAGCCTGATAACACTCGCTCCATCAATGCAAGGGCAGCATAACCTCGGGTGATCGTGTCCTGTGATGCCTGTCTCATGGAGAAACGGCTCCCATTACTAGTGAAGGTAATACCCAAGTATACATATGATTTTGTCACCTCCACCTGATTGCCTCTATATGTGATCATTGTATCTTTCGTAACCCGTCTGGAAGTGTGAAAGATCGTAACCTTGGTTTTCCCAAGGTTCACTGAAAGGACTCTCTGTGTACCCTGAGCGTGATGCACCACTCTCAAGCCAAAGAGTGTCGGGGAGAGTGGGCAGCCTTGCTTCACCCCCATAGTGCTGTGTATCTCCCATGATAGACCACCTTGGCATCTGGCTTGCCCCGTCCCCTCTCATATAAAGCAATGATCCCCCAGATCATATCTGAAGGCACCCCAAGAGTCTACAATCTCTGTAGGAGCCAGTCCTGTGGCACTGTGTCGAATGCTTTGCAGAAATCAACAAAGCAACAATAGAGTCTCTACTCTCGTGACTTCGCCTGCTCAATCAAGCTCCTCAAGGTGAAGATATGATCCAGTGTGCAGAAGTTACAACGGAACCCAGCCTATCCTGGAGCACGGAGACCCTCCCTCTCAGCTAGAGAGCTAAGTGTTGTTTCAAGAACTGATCCATATATCTTGGCCATAATATGGCCAACCATGAGAGTCCTGTAGTTTTCGGGGTCCATCAGGTCACCTGATTTGTGAATGGGGGTAATGATATTCATGCTCCATGTGTGTGGGAAGCCCTCTGCAAGTGCCTTGTTGAAGAGGTGTGCAAGGAAAGGAGCTATGGTGGTAGAGGCATAAGAGAAGTGCTCACTCTGTATCCCTGTATGATCTACAGATCTCCCATGATGTAGCCTCTTAAGAGCTTTCTCTACCATACTCAAAGTGAAAAAAGTAGAGGTGGTGGGTCGAGGATCAGGTGGAGAGGGTAACAGGGGCTGATCTGGTACATGGTAGAGGGGACTTTGTATAATCATGCCAGGTGGTCAGATCAGTGATGTGTGTGGGTGGTCGTGGCTCACGAAACCGCCTCCAATCCTCTTTCGAGTTAATGCACAGGAATAGTTGGTACAACTCCCAGTATTGTTCGATTTCATGTTTCCTCCTCTTCCGATGAGTCGGAGCTCGGTTTAATCTTTGAGCTTCACGCTCAAAGATCTCCCCTAGTTCTTTCTGTCGTTTGAGGCGAGCATGAGTCTCACGACACTCGTCGCCATACCAACCATTCTACGGCATCATCCCTACTTTAGCTTTAGAGGGGGGTATGGGTGGTATGAGGGAAGGTGGCAAAGGCAGAGGAGTGGAGTAGATCAGTCAACTGTGATAGAGTATCTCCAGAGGTGCCGCGGGATCCATGTCAAGTAGACCATGGTAAAGGGTATCGTGATATACGTGATCACAATCATGAGTGAAGTGGACAATGGTGTGATGAGTGGAGGTGGCTGCTGAGGCGAGGGGAGGGGGGGTGGCTATCATGGTGAAAGATAAGCATGTGTGATCAGCTCCGATGGGTATGAGGCGTATTGAGAAATCATGTATGAGTTGAGATGTCTCCCAGGAGCCTAGGATGTAATCCACTGTGCTACTTCCACCTCCATGTGGAAAGCATGTAAGTCCTCCTGACTACGGCCATCTCTCCATCCCGTTATAGATGAGGAGACGGTAGCGTGATCCTAGCTCCAAAAGCTCCCATCCATAGTATTTGACTGGCTTAGTATCTGCAGAAACCCTCTGTGATCCGGAGTCCTCGTCCTCTATAGTAGGTAGCTGTATGGGATCTCCCTCGAAATCATATGCAGTGCACTGTCTGCTCCTCGTCCTAGCATTGAAGTCTCCCATTCCTAGTCTGAGGTACTTTGTAATCTCATCTGAGAGCGCACTGTATGGTGATGTAGCTCCTCCAGTCTCCTCCCTCTCCTCCACCTCCTCTATCTCCTCTCCATCCTCTATCTCCTCTTTATTCGTGGCATAATGTGAGGTGTCTGGTGGAAAGTAACACAGCCAAAAAAATCTAGAGAAGGAATACCCCAGAAATCTGAGTCGAAGAAAATGTGAAATTTGGCAAAGGAAACTTTTGGTCTGCGGACAATACCAAAGAAGATTATCACTGTTTCCTTTATGCAAGGGCAAGAAGGACATTTCGGTGCAGCAATGTGTCTTTTTTCAAGAAGTTCTCCAACTGGGAGCACTCCCAACAAGCATTGCCATAAAAACAACCTACATTTGAGTGACAAATTACTATGCCAAATTTTCTTTAGATTTTGTTTCCACCAACAAGCTATCTTAGTGAGGAGCCAAATCTTATTAACTCGATCGACAAACCAAGGCGCAAGAATAATCACCTGTAAATCAAAGCAACCGAAGCTTGAGGAAAAGAGACTCTAGGATAAGGTCTAGGATCTACCCTATGGAAAATCCAATCCTTCGTTCTTTCACCATCCGGAACAACCATAAGAAGTAAAAGGCTGCAATTATTCCTGTAACATGTGTCATAAAGGTCTATAGTGCATACCCAACCGCCAATGGCTTTGAGCTGGAGGGAAAGGACAAACAGTTCCTTTAACATCAACATCTTGACAAACCCGAATGCCTTTTATAGAAAGAAAGTAAGCTTGCCAAGGGGAATGGAGAGCCAAAGGAGTAGAGAATGCACGGCTCCAAAAGGTATTTTCTTGTCTCAAAGTATTGCCAATCTCGGGAGGTCTACCCGACCACTTAATATATTGTAGAACAAGCTTCCAGTCTAGTCTGCAAGGAGACGAGAGACATAAGGGCATCAAGTATTCCTACCCTCCATATAACCAAATAAAAGTTCCCAATAAGTTTGCTACCATTTGCCAAATGCATCTGTATTTGCATCAAAGCAAAGAGCTGCAATCATAAGCGTCCAGGGTAGTTGTTGCTGCACAATAAAAGTCGCAAGCAGAGTGGCTTTGCATGCCAAAACATGATAATGGATATTCAGAATATTAAGCCCTCTATGCATTTTCGGCGAGCATATGAACTCATACTCAAGGAGTCACAAGGCCTTCTTATATTGAGAATTTTGCCAAAAGGGCTCAATGCTATTTGTCATAAAACCAAAGATCATGGTTTTTAGACCATGCTATTTATCTGGCATGGTTTTTAGACCATGCCAGAAGAGGGAGAAAAAACTGAATATATGCCATCAAAATCAATTGAATCTGACATGAAGTGGCAAAACAGAAAGTTTCCAATATTCCAATTTAATCATGAGTTTTTGCAGCACCCAATTTGTAGCATCACGAAGTGAAAGATTCCACCCCACGGGATATCCCAAATGTCTAACATGTTGTGTAACACACACGCACATACATGCATGCATGCATGCATTACATACATAATCATAAGCACATACATGCATGCATGCAAGCATTACATACACACATCACACTCATACATTACATACATAAATACACACATTGTGCACGCATGCACAAACACGCATATTTACGCATACATACAAACATGCATACATAAATACATGCATCCATCCATCCATTCATCCATTAGTACCTGTGCATATACATACAGCTTAAATGTGCAACCTTGAAAGGCAGCATCATCAAAGAAAATACAGGTTAGCCAAATGAGTTATGGAAACCTTTTGACGGAGAATCGGATTATCTAGAATGCCATTTACAGCCCATGCATTCCATGCTTCCAATACAACACCATCATACTGCATAGTCCTGTATTTCAATAAAAAAATAAGTCAGTTCAGGATATGATGCTTTGTGCACCATGACAATTTGCTCCATGGTTCATTATGCCATGATAAATCAAAGTACCATCACATACTTTTTGACATTATCCAGAACCATGACAATCAGTGCATGCAGTGGTTAAGGCTTCATACTTGCATTCAGAGGATATGATGTTCATGGCATGCTTTGTTTCATCTTTTTGTGTAAGTAGTGTGTCCATTTGCCACCCTTCCAATGTGACACGAGGAAGAATCTGCACAGCACATTTGCCCATTACCATGCTTAAAAAAAGTGTACTTCGGCTAAATGCATTTCACAAATACAGCCACCCACTACTAGGAAGGAACCTGGAGGTGAGAGTACAATGCTTTTACAGACAGGCTTGACATCTGCCACACAGCCTAGGGGGTGGGTCGGTAGTTGACATGGGATGTGCATAACTTACAAGACATGCAAGTGCCTTTCCTTGAAATTTACAGGTATTTTTACAGCAGGAGTCTATATTTATTGAAAAATTAATGGTGTGAGGAAAAAAAAAAGAAAGGGAGGTTTACCAGGGGGCACCCTTTGATGCGCACACTTTCAATCCACTGTTGGTCAGCGTCGTGTCTTCCATGCAGCTCCAGTATTTCCCCACTGAGAAGTACCAATGCAGAACAATCTAGTCATCAGAGTGCTGATATAACTTAGCAACCACGAATCAATACTCAGTATGGAAATCTCATTTCATTGCTGCTTGTTAGAATGCCTTGTATTTACAGGTGTCAGGATTTCCCTAATTATGCATCAGCCTTAAGGGAATCCTGTAGATAAAGGATGTGTCACATGGGATTTCCAATGGATGTAGCAGTCCACCTACTTTAAGGCCTTCTGCCTTCATCGCTTGACATTTCTGGCACTTTATTTAAAACATAATTTAGGTCATCCTTATTCATACCTAGCTACAAAAACTCTTCCAAAGTGCATAAGCCTGTAGAAATCTTCAAAAACCCACCATTTCAGCTGATACCAAACAGGTGACACGTGGGTGAGCTTGTGGCGGAACAGTTTAGCCATGTCATAACCTTTGGAGTTCCTGCATAAAGAGTCACCAGATCTTCAAACCCTAAATTTTGACAATCTGAGAAAAAGAAGAGAGACAATAAGGAAAAGAAAAGATTGCTTGAGGTGAGGGGATAAACCATGGAGTCACATAGGCTAGAATTGAATTATTGAAATGTCTCTTTGTTTTGTCTATGTGTGGGCTACCAAAATCCTGTTTGGACAAGCTCACCATTAGTCAAAGATGGCAAAAGCTACTACAAAACCCTAGAAAAAATAATTGCCACACAAACTTAGTTGATGTTACTTAACCCTAGAAAAATAAGAATCAACAAAAAACTAGAAAACCCTACAAAAATAAATCTCCTCTACGAGTGACCTGTTCGCAGTCATCTCCTATCTATACACTATGTCAGGGCCTCTGTTGTGGGTGTGCCCGCCCGTTTTAGTGTCTTCCCATTTTTCCTCACTCTCCGTATATTTTTCCTATTTTTCTAGAGGAGTGGATGGGCTGTTGGCTGCCCCCAGTTGCTAGCTGACTGTGTTTCTTTGCTGCCCGACTGTACTGGTGCTACCCGACCACTCCTTGAGTGCTGGCCGACTTGGTTTATACTGGCCGACTGTCATTTTTCTGGTCGTGGGCAGCCAGGACTGCTGTCGGCTGATTATGGGCTGGCCAACCAGCAGCCAGGGGCCATATAAAATGGCCCCTTGCCCCCACACTCCATCTTGTATATTTCCAGCATTTTATTGGTGTATATAGCAAAGTTACACAGCTTCTCTCTCTCTCTTTCATATGTGTATTGCTCCAAGCCGGGAAAGAGATATCGTCAGAGGATATGACCATCACGTTGTTGTCACACTTGCCCTCTCAGTACTCAGCATTTTACTCCTCTTTGATTACCAGTGGCATGCTCAGCACCATCACATGGGAGGAGCTTGTGCCAATGGTCTTGGACCAGGAGGAGCGATTTACGAACCCTCCACAGGGCGGAGGTTCTGAGGCCTTGACTAGCCAACCGTCGAAAGGCCGTAACAACAACAACAAGAGCAAAAGTCTTCATCGGAGAAGTCTTCTGAGAAGAAGCCCAATTCGGACCGTGAGAAACTGAAGGCCAAGAGGACTTGTCATGATTGTGGCGAGAAAGGCCACTATTGGAGAAAGTGTCCCAGCGACCTGGGAAGAGTGCTGATTCTTCAGCTTCAGCTGTAAAGACTCTAGCCTTTGTGCACTTGGAGATGTTGGCACCGATGCTTCATCTTCTTCGAGCGAGGAGGTAGTTGGCTTCACCGCCAAGGATACTCGGGAATGGATTCTTAATAGTGGTGCTTCCAGGCACATGACTCCTTCCCGTGACTTCTTTCACGATCTTAAACGGCAGTCAGGTCGCATTTTCATTGGCAACAATTCCACCATACCGATTCACAGTGAGGGCCAGATGGAGATCATTCCCGATGGTAGAGGGGGGAAGAAGCATTCATCTCGTGTCCTTTACGTCCCCGCACTTGGTTTTCATCTGTTGTCAGTGCATGAGGTTTGCAAGACTGGCTTCCGGGTGGAGTTTGAGGAGCATTCTGTTGCTCTACAAGACCGCGAGACTCGCCAGGTTGTTGTTTGGGAAGGCGAAGTGGAGAGTGGTATATACAAACTCTCGGCACTCTCCTCATTGACAGGTTCTCAGATTGGTGATTTGTGGCACTTTCGGTTTGGCCACTTGAATGTGGATGCGCTACGGCGAGCTATCCAGGACTACATGGTGGTTGGCTTGCCAGATGTTGGCAGCAGGCAGGGACGCTGTAGTTCTTGCATTCATGGTAAGCAGCAATCTTTTCCGAAGCGGGCTTCAAAACCTTTGGAGTTGGTACACACTGACTTGTGTGGACCTATGCAGACGCCATCCTTGGGAGGCTCTTTGTATTTCATGCTGCTGCTTGATGATTGTAGCAGATTCACTTGGGTTTATTTTCTTTCACAGAAGGACCAAGCTTTTGCTCGGTTCAAGGAGTGGCATGTGATGGTGGAGAAAGAGTCTGGCTTGCAGATAAAGACTCTTAGGACTGACAAAGGAGGAGAGTTTTCTTCCAATGCATTCGTGTGGTTTTGTGCGGAACATGGCATCAAGCGGGAGCCGGCCAATACAGGTTTGCCTTCTGAGAATAGAGTAGTTGAGCGAAAGAACAAGACTGTGGTGGAGATGGCAAGGACGATGCTGGAGCATCGTGATCTTCCTCGTCCACTTTGGGGAGAGGCTGTAGCTACGGCTGTCCACATCCTCAACCGTTCTCCGATGACTTCAGTACTAAACATGACTCCCTTTGAGACGTATTTTGGCAGGAAACCAGATGTCTCCCATTTTCGTGTGTTTGGGAGTGATGCATATGTTCACATTCCAAAGAAGCAGAAGAGGAGGAAGCTTGACTCAAAGCCCCAAAAGCTTGTTTTTGTGGGATATAACTCTCTTTCCAAGGGATACAGGTTGTATGATCCAAAGAAGAACGAGGTCGTCGTCAACAGAGATGTGGTTTTGATGAGCATGTTCCAGTTTCCACGGTTGATGAGCCGCCACTTCTTGGAGACCCAGATGATTCTGATGATGATTCCCAGTTGTTTGTTCCAGCGGGACAGCCTCAATCAGTTGAGGAGGTTGAGCCCGCAGCTGGAGATGAGCCCCCGCAGCAACAGGAGGCTCCGCGTTCTATTCGAGTACCCAGGTGGTTGTTAGACTCCCTTCGAGAGTCAAGTGTTACGGAGCTTCCCTCCGAATGGACCACGAAGGACGAACCTCGAAGATCACATAGAGTTCAAGACAAAAGTCATTCAGCGGAGCTCTTATTACAGGTAAACTATGCTTTGATGTCTTGTATCATGCGGGACAAAGAGCCCACTTCCGTCAAGGAAACCCTTGCACAAGATACTTGGAGGAAAGCCATGCAGGTGGAACTGGATGCCATAGAGAAGAATAAAACTTGGGAGTTGGTTCCGAGGCCGTCAAAATGGTCTGTCATTGGTGTCAAGTGGGTCTTTAAGACCAAGTATACGTCAAATGGGTCGGTGGTCAAACACAAAGCAGACTTGTGGCTAAGGGTTATGCTCAGCGGCCTGGCATCGACTATGAGGATACCTTTGCACCAACAACGAGGATGACCACGATTCAGACCGTTCTTGCCCTTGCTTCTTCTCCGCGATGGCCCGTGTTTCAGATGGATGTGAAATCTGTGTTCCTTAATGGTGACTTGCAGGAGGAGGTGTATGTTGAGCAGCCTCCAGGCTTTGAGGTTCCAAGATCAAAAGGGATGGTTTACAAGTTGCGGAAGGCCTTGTATGGTCTTAGGCAAGCTCCCAAGGCTTGAAATCAGAAGATTGATTCCTTCTTTCTACGAACTAGATTTCAGAGATCGGGTCTCATTGGGACGCAGGATTGCGGATCTTGCAGTATCTGCAGGGTACGAAGGATCTTGGACTCTTCTACACCACTTGAGGCTAGAGTGACTCAGATTGGGGAGGAGATCCAGACACGAGGAGATCTACATCAAGCTACAGTTTTATCCTCGGCTCAAGAGCTATTTCATGGAGCAGCAAGAGGCAGCCAACTATTGCCTTGTCGTCTACAGAGACAAAGTACCGGGCTGCTTGTCGTACTACTTGTGAGGTTGTGTAGCTGCGGAGGTTGCTTGGCGAGATTGGGTTTCCACAAAAGGAGCCCACGGTCATCCAGTGCGATAACCAGAGCTATTGCTCAGAACTCGGTCTTCCATGCCCGGACCAAGCACATAGAGATACAATAGCACTTTGTTCGTGAGAAGATCTTGACTGGTGACATCTTGCTTCTTTATTGTTCGACGGAGGACAATGCGGCGGACCTCTTCACGAAGTCTCTACCTCACACTATGCTCCGGCAGCACTCCAGCTCATTGGGGTTGGTTCCACATCCAAGAGCTGAGAGGAGGTGTTAACAATCATCTCCTCTCTGTACACTATGTCAGGGCCTTTGTTGTGGGTGTGCTCGCCCTATTTAGTGTCTTCTCGTTTTTCCTCACTCTCCGTATATTTTTCCTATTTTTCTGGAGAAGTGGATGGGATGTCGGCTACCCCCAGTTGCTGGCCGACTATGTTTCTTTGCTGCCCGACTGAGAGAGTGTACATAAAAACCTCCTACTGAGGGAAAAAGTACCCCGGCGGTCCTAAGTGTATTCACACATATCACTACCATATAATGCTACAAATCCCCCCTAGAGTGATGATGTGAACATGTGCAGGGTATGGCCGATCAATCCTGAAAAGGCAGTAAGCCCAAAGCTTTACGAAAAGCTTCAAACTTTTCGCGAGGAAGAACCTTCGTGAATAAATCTGCCATGTTGTCATGTGTAGACACATAGATCAAGCTGATCTCTGCTAAGAGTCTCTTTCCCTGACATAGTGATAATGCACCTCAATGTGCTTAGTGCGAGCATGAAACACTGGGTTCCTCACAACTGCTAATGCGCTCTGGCTGTCAGTGAAAATGGTAGTGCTAGACGACTATCCAACACCTAAATCAGCCATAAGACGTCTGAGCCACACACACTCAACTGTAGCTGTAAAAGTTGCCCTGTACTCAGCTTCACAGTTGGAAGTGGCCACTCTAGGCTGCTTCTTGCTGAGCCATGATATACATGAATCACCAAGGCGAAAGCAAAACCCACTAGTGGACACTCATGTGTCATAACATCCAGCCCAATCTGAATCACTAAAAGCATGCAGTTGTGACTCACCCCCTGAATGCCCTGCAAATAGCGGAAAACCCGCTTGGCAGCCTGCCAATGCTTCGTACCTGGGCTATGCATAAATCTGCTCAACTGTAAGACCGCATACTGTATATCTGGCCTCGTGTTGCATACATAAAGAAGGGATCCAACAGCTTGCTGATACAAACTAGCATCAAAAGAGTCTCCTGCATCTTGAAGACTAAGTCGAGTACCTGTCTCCATAGGTGTGGCCACAGGTTTACAGTCTTTAAGATTAAACCTCTTCAATAGTTTCTGTATATATTTAGACTGCAGTATAACAATACGATCATTGCTTTGCATAAACTGAATCCCCAAATAATAATGCAAGGGTCCCAAATCTAGACACCTAATGGTAGTCATACGAGATGTGGGTACAAAGGTCTCATCATAATCAATACCCTTTTGCTGGGCATACCCCTTTGCAACAAGTCTAGCCTTGTAGCGATCAATGCTACCATTTGCTTTGCGTTTTAACTTGTAAACCCACTTAGTACCAATGGCCTTCTTGCTATGAGGTAGATCTGTCAAATACCAGGTGTCATTCTTGAGTATAGAGTTATACTCATCATGTATAGCATGCATCCAATGATCATCATCATGTGCTTCCTCAAAGGAAACAAGTTCCTCCTCATTACATAAAGTAGAAATGAGAACATGATCCACATGAGAATAATCTGCATGATGAGAACCTGCATGAGTTCTGCTAGGTAAAGGAGCTGCCAACTTGCTATCCCTCAATGTCTGCACAAGCCATTTTGGCATACGCCTAGATTCTTCTATGGCTGCTCTCTCCTCATCCACTACATACTCAATAATTGCCTCATCAAAAGGCTGATTTTGCACCTGCAAAGGCTGAATTCCTGAAAACAATTCCATGCAGTCTTTTCTCATGAAGGCTAAGATTATCCATGACTAGTTACTGGCTATGGGTGTTGCTTTGTCCTCTTCTCAGCTGGCTGCTCTTATCCTCACCAAGCTTCCTCCAGACTTTGATGTGATTTCTCGATCTTTATCCACTCAGTTGGACTTTGATGATCTTAGCTCCCCACTTTTGGAGGAGGAGTCCGTTCTCGTCTCACAGGATAAATTGAAGGTGTCAATCAACAGTTTTAACCATGCACTTGCTGCTATACTTGTGGAAAAAGAGGCCATTTGTCCAAAGATTGTTTGTCCAAGAAGAAGGACAAGACCAACGGCAAGGCTTCATCTCAGAGAAAAGGCAAAGACACGACACAAGATAGTGATACAAATTCTAGTACCACTTCTAGGGCTCCCAAGGCACTTCCGGCTCAGGAGGGCACTTCCAGCTCAGGAGACCCCAGATGGTGTGCTTCTCTAGTACACATACAGTTTCCCCCCATGTGTTTCCAGCCAAAAGAGGCTTGTGGGCAGGAGAGGGGACTGATTACAGCTCCGCCTGCTGGTGCATGGGGACCGTGATTCGGAGTTCCAAGCATTAGACATCTGGCAGGACATGGTTATCTTTGACACAACAAAGATTATGAACTGAATCTATTCCAAGTTCATTGTTCGAGGCTTTTGGGACGTGATGTGTTCCGTCCACTGTTGGGGATTATGGGCGCGGTGTGTCCAGCAGAAGCTAGATGGACAGAGTTAATTCAAGATTTTGATTTTGAAATACGCTATCAGAAGGGGTCCATGAATAGTGCAGCAAATATGCTTAGTCGGATGAGAGAGGTAAATACTTTGTCATTCACCGAGATTTCCACTGACTTATTTCAGTCATTGAGAGGGCTTTGCAAGACTGATAGTTATTTTGGTCCATATTGGCAAAGGATCCAGAACGGGAGCTTATTGATTGACCAAGACTCAGTGACTGAGCAACCTACCATTCAAGGTGCAGGAGGCTAGTGGATGGTTCCGTAATGACGAAATTTATGTACCACAGGTCCCAGACATTAGGTCCAAGATTTTTAAGAAGTGTCACGACGCCCCTTCTGCTGGACACCCCAAGGTACACAAGACATTAGCTTTAGTGAGACACTTTCTATTGGCCAAAGATGAAAGGATATGTAGAAGATTATGTCCTCAAGTGTCAAATTTATCAAGCGACTAAAGCTGAACGCTTTAGATAGGCTGGGATGTTGCATCCTTTGCAATCTTAAGTAATAAGTGAGAAAGTATTTCCATGGATTTTATTACCGGGTTGCCAAGAACACGTCAAGGCCATGATTCTATTTGGGTTGTGGTGGACCGCTTAACAAAGACGGCTAGATTTTTACCTACACGGGAAGACTGTTACAATTACGCAATTAGCAAGGCAGTTTATCGAGCAATTGTTTAGACTGTACGGTTTACCACAGGACATAGTCAATGATAGAGACTCTAAGTTTACAAGTGGCTTTTGGAGGCTTGTTTTTGAGAAGTTGGAAACAAATTTGAATCTATGTTCGTCATATCATCCTCAATCTGATGGCCAAACTGAAAGGGTGAATCAGACTTTGACAAGGTGATTCCAAACGTAGTAAACAATACGTTTAGTACGATTGGAAAACGTGCTGAAAAGATTCCAAACATAGTGAACGTTGCCCCCGATATATATGTATACAAAATTTTTAGTTTACTTATAAACTTTTGAAATATGAAGTTTGAAGATTCATCAATGAACATTCAAGCACTTACTAATACTATACAAACTTTAATTTCAATTTTGCACAACTTACAACTTACAAGTCAGCCAAGTCAGCGAATAAAATTGCAATCTCTGTATACGGATCCAAGGAGGTGCGGCAGAGAGAGCCTTGTGGGGGGGAGAGAGAGAGAGAGAGAGAGAGAGAGAGAGAGTTGCGGGAGAGAGAGAGAGGGAGAGTTCAACAGCCAGCCACGAGCGTGTGCGGGGGGGGAGAGAGAGAGAGTGTGACTTGGGGCCTTGGGCAATGAGCGCAGGCTGCAACACGACCAGAGAAGACCAGCACATCGGCATGACCAGCCCACGAGTGCCCGCCGCCAAACAGAGAGAGCCGCACGCACGTAAGAACAGGAAAAAAAAACTTGATGTTGACATGCGTGGGTTTTTTTAACCTACATTAATCAAAATCCCAAGGACCCACGTTCGTGGGTTTCAAATTTCAATCGTTCTAAACGTTTGAATCAAATACAAACGACGTTTGGATGCAACCTTGGACTTTGGAGGACATGCTTCGTGCATATGTCTCCACAAGATAGGATTCATGGGAAAATTATCTTCCTATGTTAGAATTTGCATACAGCAGTACTAAGCATACGAGTACAGGTTTGAGTCCTTTTATGCTTATGTACGGATTTCAACCTAAATCACTTGTTACCGTGGGATTTTCAGGACTTCAACATGATACAGCGCATACTTTTTTGCAAGACATGCAAGAAATGTTACAAGTTGCCAAGGAATCTATTAGAAGCGCTCAAGACAGAGATAGATTTTATTCTAATAGACATCGTTCACCAAGAGAGTTCTATGAAGGAACGATGGTGTATTTACAAGTTCCGAAAGATTCTGAGACTTTACGAACAGGTCGATCTCCGAAACTATCCCCTAGATGCTCCGGACCATTTCAGGTTAGACGCCGAATTGATTCAGTTGCATATGAATTGGACTTGCCTTCTCATGTGAAAGTTCATCCCGTATTTCATGTCAATAGATTTAAGAAAGTATTGGGTGAAACAGACCAATTAATTACTCCTCAAGAAATCATAGATGTGGAGGACATGACATTTGTGCCACACGAATCTTGGATTTCGTGAAAGACGATTGCGGCATATGCTACTACTCACAGAATACAAGATCAAGTGGAAGGATCGTGTTGAGGAGGACGCTACATGGGAGCATTGACTACCCTTTAGAGAGATTACTCTCAGTTTTTACAGAGCTCAGGATGTCAGAATATGCAGCGGAAATGATAACCAAACTTGGGTAGACAAGAGCAAGTAGAATGCAGAAAATAGACAGCACAAGAAACACAGAGAGATAGGTGTGTAAACTCTTCTCTATACACAAGATCCCGCAGAAAACTAAATGAGAAAGTGGTGGGGGCATGGGGCCTATTTATATGCCCCATGCATGCAGTCGGCCCGCTGAAAAAAACACTCCACGACTGCATCAGCAGTCGGCCAGCAGTACAGAAGTCCACGACTACCTACAGCAAGTCGGCCAGCAGTAAAATACTCCACGAATGCTGTTTGGGCAGTCGGCTAGCCACACGACTGCAGAATGGGCAGTCGGCCAGCCACCAGAGTCTTCTGCCAACATCTGGCATCCCTCCACACCATTGAAAAATGGGAAAAAATACGGGTGTTCACACTCACAAGGATAGCTTGATTGTTTGGTTTGCACATATCATATTGGATCAAAAAATACCCGATGCACCACCCTGCAAGTTTCCATCATGTTGAGCTAGACGATGGAGGAGAACTGGGATAAGCAACTAGAGGTGCTGTTCTAGAGTGGTTTCATTCAGCCTAATCAATCTTCCTTTGCTGGCCTAATTCTGTTTGTCGAGAAGAAAGGCAAGTCAATAATCAACAAGTTTTCTCTGAAAATGCTGGACATTCACTTTATCTTGATTGGCAGATACCTTTTCCAAGATCAACCTCAAAAGTGAATACCACTACGCGCCGACGTAGCCGTTTGAGCTCTCACATCATCATCATGTGTTCGTGCATTACTTAAAACAAAAGGCACCACTCTAAAATACTAGTGCTCTTCCTTTCTGGCAGTAAAATGTTGTTTTGTGGATGTCTTTTGAACCTAATCCAAATGGACCTCCCCACCAGCCATGGCACATGCATCCTTGTCTGTGGATGATGCATAACCTTAAGGCTAGCTATAATAGCAGCTATAATTATATTACGCTCTCAAGAATATGTATATGGGTGGGCTATGCAAAATTCTGGGTGCTTTCAGTACTTATGCAACTAGAGAGATGAGCTGCAATGGTAGTCCTTAAACCAGAGGGTTAACTACTACAAATTCCTAAACAGAAACCCTAAAAAATCTTTAAAGAACTCTCAGAAAGGCTTCAAGTAAACCATAAAAAGCGACTTACAGAGAGAACTGCTTTGTAAGAGAGGCCGGAGGTGACAAGCCCTCTGTTGTAGACGGACCAGTCATGCGCAGCATCAGATGAGGAAGAGGAAGAAGAAGAAGAAGAAAGGTAGTGCCTGCTGATGTAGAAATAGGACGCTACCAAGGAGAAAGCAAAGAAAAGGAGGGCAGGTAGAGCGTGACGCCGGAGAGAGGAAGTGGTGGCACTATGCTTGGGGGGCCTTGTGGGCTTGAATTTCGGCCTGCCATCGCTGTTGTAATGTCGACGTTGAGAAGCTCTGGACGCCATGGCCAAAGGCTTGGCATTCCCGGTCGTCCCCTCCCCAGAAAACAACCCTGGTCACCTTCTTGATGTTGGCTAACTATGGTAGCCTCTCACAAAGGTAAGAATGTAATGGTCGCTTTGTACATTTAAAATTTACAAATACTAAAGAGAGACACAAATTTGAGAGAGTGTTGTGTTAATTGAGCAATGACTTAGCTAACTTAGTTAATAAAATCACATTTATTATGTTTTAAAATTGTGTAGGCCTTTTTAATCAATCTATATCCATAGGGCACTACAATTTCATAATTCATTCTCAGTTTTACTATATATTATTAATAAGACAACTTTATGGAATAACCTAAGACTATAATAAGAGAAACTGATTATAATTTTACTAGTCAACATGACACTCTTGCAGTGGGGTGAGGATTCTTGGCTTTTCATGATCACCAGAGATCAACCCTCCTCCTGCCAAGGTGGCTTGCAATAGTTCCTGGAGCCTATGGCTTTGTGAGAGCCATCCTCTTACTCATGTGGGATCTAGGCGAGTGGAAGTGGCAAGACCCCTTCAGCCTATAAAGCCCAACCACCCCCTTTTTTCATTACATAGCAAGGATGGGTCGCAGGATCCTCATTCATGAGATTGATATCACCTCGATACGTGAGAGAGAGAGAGAGAGAGAGAGAGAGAGAGAGAGAGAGAGAGAGAGAGAGAGATGGTATAGTGAGAGAATCTCACTACGATCCAGATTCATTAGATTAATGGCACCTCGACATCCTTCTATGTAATAATACAATAGAATGTGTGTGTGTGTGTGTGTGTGTGTGTGTGAGAGAGAGAGAGAGAGAGAGAGAGAGATGGTATAATGAGAGAGAGAGAGATGGCACCTCGACATCCTTCTATGTAATAATACAATAGAATGTGTGTGTGTGAGAGAGAGAGAGAGAGATGGTATAATGAGAGAATGTTACAAGGGAGTGTGGTATCAAACTCCAAAAAAATATGAGTTATGAAATGAAGATATTACAATCTATAAGGTCTAAAGAGACCCCAACCAATGTTTGAGCATAATGACAAGCGGTGGAAATTACACAAAACGTAGTCAATTGCCAAACATTAAAGTGAGCGTGGTGGAGTGAGGTGGAGTGTTATTATGATTTAGGGTGTCCATGGTAGAATTAATATGGCCAAAAAGGTATGGATGGTCAAGTGCCATTATGGTTTAGGGTGTCCATGGGTTAATATGGCCAAAAGGTATGGTGGGATGGTGCAAGGTTGAGAAGCTAGTGTAATTCATGCTGCATGTAGTAGGTGAGAATGATATCATTACCAAAGAACTTATTTTTGGAAATGGATTGCTTTACTAGGAAGTTAGTAACATCTTGAGGTGCTAGAAGGTTGTTGGCAAAGCGGTTGTAGTAGCAAAAGCCAATCTCCCCAACATGTAGAAGGGGAGTTGTTATGATAGATGGTAATAGAAGTGTTCCTATTTAGAAGATTAAGAGTAATTCTATCACACAATCCTTGCACAACATGTTAACCAACATTAAGTTAATTGTTTTTTTATACAAGAGCACTTCTTCTTCAGTGCATATGTTTATGAGTGAGATTAACAAAAAAATAAAAAAGACCATACATAAGGTATAGCATACATAATACCATACGTAATGTATAGCATGTAAAAAATAAAAAAGGCCATACATAAGGTAAAGCATATAAAAAATCAAGCAATGATGGGTACTAAGGTTGAGGGGGAGTATGTACCTTTTGAAAAATAATGAAGCAAAGGTCTATGGTAATCACCAAGCAGTAGAATATTAGGAAGCAATGCAAAAGTATAAAGAGGCATTCACTAGCATGGTAGATCTCATGAAGAAGTCGCCTAGATTAGTGAGAGAATCGAGGAAAAGAAATCTCATTCATCCGACCACAAATGATGGCATTGGTAGGAGCAAGTTACGGGATTGATTAGCTAAAGGATTAGGCATTAATGAAAGTGTTAATGATGTACTTGAGCCTATTTAAAGGCCCTCCATCTAAAGGAAAAGTGTTGTGTTGAATCAAACCTCTTATCGTCATTAACATTGCTCACATTTGCTCTACTTGAATTATGCCAAAACATTGAGCCTTATCCACTTCTATCCACCCTAAACCAAGCTCCCAACTTGAAATTCAAGTTGGAACCACCATCTCATTACTATCCATGCATTTTAGGTTGCCTAATTAGTTAATGAGATTAAGCCCTAATCAACCTACTATTACGATCCATGCATTTTAGGTTGCCCAATTAGTTAATGATATTAAGTTCTAATCAACCTACTAATCTAGCCTTTATGCCCTTCTCTTAATTATTTCATAACTAGAGATTTAGGGTTTAATATTATAAACCAACCTTCTCTCATCACATCACTTCATCAAAGGCGATGGGGCCAAATCAGTAGAAAAGGCGGCACTAGTTAAATTAGCATAAAAAGGTGGCATGAGTGAAATTAATAAAAAAAGGTGGCACTAATTAAATTTACAAATTAGACCAGATCTGCCTTTTTGAGTTGTTATACTTCAAGTTAAGGCATCACACACCTTTCTCCGCCTCTTGTAGTCAAGCACATAAGCCTCACTAGTTGATTTTCAACAAAAACAACTTCAAATCTAGCTTGGGAGCAAGATTTGTGCTTTCTGCAAATAGGGTTGAAATCCCTATTTTTGAGTGATTGAGCTAAAATCAAATCTATGAACACTCAATGGAGTTCAAATCTTTAGGTGTAATTCCAATTACTTTCATTACAGTCTCATCAAACTACTTTGTGTTGTTGGATTGTCAATAATCTAGACATTAGCACTAATCAAGCTTGTTAATTTGAGCAATTGAAGTTGTTAAATCTTAATTGGGGAGTTTTCTCTATCATTGAAAATCATCATTTCATTGTGACCAAAACACTACTCCAATCCAAGGTATATTTTTGCACATAACAAAATTTAGGGTTTCTTAGGCGATTAATTTAGTATAATTGCATTAATCATTGCATTTGTTTGTTGTTGAACTAATCCTATTTAGCATCTCTTCTCCACATATGAGATATTGCTTACAATAAGTGTCATGAACACTATAAAACATTGTATCATGAGAAAAGCTCACCAATGATTAAGCTTATAATAAGTTTTTAGGCACCCAAGTGTGAAAAAAGGAGGGAATATGTATACAAGTGAATTTTTCTCATAATCTAAGACCCAATTTCCCTTTGTGCCGATTGAGTCTTACTTATATACTTGCTCTCTTGTGTTCTAGTCTTGTGTGAGAGAGAGAGATTTGAGAGTAGAGTGTATGATTCATGGTGCATGTGCCTCTTGTTTATTGAGTGAGCAAGAGGAGTCCTCGTGGGTGTGTACAGATCTCCTTGCACTGACAACAAGGAGAGGGATTCAAAGGAGAAAAAACTAGCACACACTAGTGAAGCTTGGAGTCTTCAAGAGATATGAGCTCGAGAATCGACAAGTTAAGGTAAGCGTAGCTTAGTGTTTGAGCAATCCTACAAAGGGTTATACAAGTCATAACATTTTTGGCACCTGTCGGGGAAGCAACCGGTTCTTTTTCTACTCCTTTTTTATGTTAGTATGCCCACCTCTTAGCATGTATCTCGCATCTATGTTTGGTACATATTTGTAAAGGCCCCCATTATGAGGAGAAGCCATTGGTGCACATGTCTTTGGTGGGAACCCCCGCTTAGACGCGATGGGGTTTTTATTATGACCATTGATGGTTAGGAGATGGTCAAGGGTGCAAGCATCTCAGCTGGGGGGGTCTCAGGGGGGTGGAGAATATTCTTAAAATATTTCCTAGGATATCTAAGTTTATTATCAGCGAGAGATGGGCATCATTCTTAATACATAGGCAATGACAACGTCCATATCGTGTAACTGTTTGTGTTGTATACATGTGTACCACACCCTCCATTACACTATATATGGACATAGTTATCACAAGCTAAGGTATCCAATGCTTGTGAGTATCCACACCCTCTACACTTTGTACTTCCTCCATCCAGAGTCTGTCTAGATTGCCATCTAAGCTCTACTTCAGAGCATATGGGTGGACAACACCATCATATTATACCTATCTCATAATTTTAAATTCTCTATCTATTGCACTTTTTTTTTCCATCCATCTTTTCACTATGCTATATTCTTATATGGTATCAGAACTTAGGTGCTTTTAGCAAATAAAGTCTAGTCTTTCTTTACATAGAATACTAGGAGTGGTGACTTCTTTCTTTGCTACTACTGTAGCACTAGTCCTGCATATTTGTCACCAGCCTTCATAGAAGACAAGCTTAATGAGATAAACTACACTGGAAAGTCAAAATCAATGCCATTCTAGACTCTTATAAGCTTCTAGAAACTATTATAAGAATGGATGCAGAACCAGTGGGAACCCTTGACCCTAATAATAGTGGGAACACACTTCCACCAAATGCTATGCTTCTTTGGACATGAAAGAGGTGCAATGCTAATGCACTTTGTGCAATCATCACCAACGTAAGTGATTATGTTCTTACTTTGATTCAACACACAACTAAGGCATCAGAGGCTTGGACCATACTAAGGAATTAGTATGGGACTCGAAATTAGACCAAGATTTAAAACCTAAAAAATTAGCTTACCATTGAGAAGTTTGTTGAAGGAGAACCTGTTGAAGCATTTATCACGTGGATAAAAAATCTATAAGATCAAATGGCTGATGTTGGGATTACAAGGACCAGTGAGGAACTAGTTCAGAGGTGCATCTGAATTCTTTCGCAGCAGACGTACGATAGCTTGGTCATGGCACTGAACACTCAGGTTAGAGTGCCACATGAAAAGGTAATGGTAGCTAATTTACCTGCATTTTTAGAATTACAGGAACCATGTGAGGCTTGCATGATGGGCAAGTAAAAACATAAGGCATTCCCACCGGAAAGCAGCAATAGGGCAAAGACTCCTTTAGAGCTGGTACATGCTGATCTCTATGGTAAGATGTCAACTACTACATTGGGGTGCTCTTCTTACTTTATGATGTTAGTCAATGATTACAATAGGAAGATGTGGGTTGATTTCCTTCGAGATAAGGCTGAAGCTTTTGGCAAGTTTAAACAATGGCATAAGCTTGTGAAGAGAATAAGATATGAAAGAAGGTGAAAAGTTC
The DNA here is from genome assembly GCF_041138505.1 of Cibotium barometz. Lineage (NCBI taxonomy): Eukaryota > Viridiplantae > Streptophyta > Polypodiopsida > Cyatheales > Cibotiaceae > Cibotium > Cibotium barometz. The sequence goes on from NC_141072.1 coordinate 26,365,286, forward strand.
CGTACATATATCAAGGAGGTGAATTCCTTTTAATAGAATTTGATAGCTACTGCAAGGAGAATGGCATCAAGCATCAACTCACAACTACTCAGACACCTCAACAAAATAACGTTTGTAATCGGGACTGCCATGGAGATGGCTTGATGCATGCTAAAAGGGAAAGGGTTACAAGACACTTTCTAGGCTGAAGTAGTAAGCACAATAGTTTACATTCTCAATCGGACCTCCATAACGGCGCTCAAGGGTATCACACCACACAAGGCCTACTCTAGTAAGAAACCTTTTAGTGTCTCATTTCAGAACATTTGGATGTGAATGTTTTGTGCATATACCAAATGCATATAGGAAGAAGCTTGACGCCAAAAGAAAGAAGTATATCTTTCTTGGATACAATCAAGAGGCAAAGTCTTATTATTGACTCTATGATTGAGAGGTGAAGGAGACCACCAGCTAAGATGTGGGGTTTGTGGAGTAGCCACACTCAGTGGAGGAGACAAGTTCATCCACTCTTTGATTAGCCAGAGAAATAATCCACCATGATCCCAACCCACTAGCCAAATTTCCTCTCAAGGAGGAGGAGTTTTAAGAGGACGAAGACTCTCTCACACAACATTACACAAGCCTACTACTCCTACACCACACGAAAAGCTACTTTCAAAGTGGGCACAACAACTCTTTGATGGACACAACCCAATACACGGAAAGCATTTGATCTCATTGTCAACATGGCCTTGATGGTTGAGATAATGGGAACATTCAAGGAGCTAGCCACCTTGAACGAAGCCTTAGCACATCTAAAGTGGAAAGTCGACTCTCTCACACAACATTACACAAGCCTACTACTCCTACACCACACGAAAAGCTACTTTCAAAGTGGGCACAACAACTCTTTGATGAACACAACCCAATACACGGAAAGCATTTGATCTCATTGTCTCAACAGGCCTTGATGGTTGAGATAATGGGAACATTCAAGGAGCTAGCCACCTTGAACGAAGCCTTAGCACATCTAAAGTGGAAAGTCGATATGCTGTCTGAGTAAAAATAGGCCCCAAGGCCATGGTATCATAAGATAGAGTAATTTTTCAAAAAGATTGGGTTTACTAGAAGTGTTTCTTATGCTAACTTATATGTTCTAAAAAGGCATGGCAATATTTCTTTGGTTGTCTTTTATGTAGATAACATAAGCATCACAACTGATAATAAAGAAAAGTCATGGCAAGATTGCTTTGGTTGTCCTGTATGTAGATAACATAAGCATCACAATGACAATAAAGAAATGATAAAAACAATGGATATGCTGAGCCCTAAGTGAGAGGCCACCATGGCCCATGGCGAATTGCTAGGCCTAATGAAGCCCCTGGCGAGGTAGTTAGCAAGCTGATGCTCTACCTCAATGGCTTTATTAATGCTAAGATTATACGGAGGCTTGTAGACTGGTTTAGCATCCTTGAGTACTTCAATGGCATGCTGAACATTGCGCTTAGGGCAAGTCACTCGGAAACACATCATGAAATTCAAGCAAAAGACTTTGCAAAGAATTATAAATTTGTTGGAGTGAGCTTAGGAAAATTTTGAGTTTGTTCATTATTATGCATAGCACTAACATGTTGTTCACATATGACCGAATTGAGAGATTTAAAACTCAAACTGGAATTAAAATCACCACCACTAACATCATCATGAGACAAAATTGAAGGAGACATGTAACATAAAAAGATATTTTCTATTTCATGAGCATGTATAAGGCGGTCCACTACTTCAGCAGAACAAATGAGTGGAGATGGGGGGCACATCGCGCTCACCTTGCAAACAAACTTATTTATCATTGACCTCAAAATTAAAAGTATTATCTAGATAACTACGAGAAAGAGATGGTCCTAAATGAAACAACCATTCACAACCCAAAATAACATCAGCTCTAGTAATATGCATAACCTGAAAATCTAAGTGCATTTCATGTCCATGAATACTAAGTGGTACTTACTTAACCATCGCATCCCATACATGCTTATCATGCCTATTAGTAAGAGATACCATGTATTTGTGATCACTAGGGCTTTGTGGCAATTTTAATTTTTTAACCAAATGATAATTCAGAATGTTATGTGTAACCCCATTGTCAATCATGACACAAACTCTTTGTTTGTTGATGTGTCCATGCATCTGAACCAAATCATAAGGCCCAAAAGAGGGTACCCACATCATAGAGGTTACACAACACTCCTACATGGCATCAATATGGCATACTTGAACAACAAAAAACTTTTGAGAAGCTTCAAGTGGCAAGACTTGCACCATGTGCACCACCTTACTATCGCCCTTATCGACATCTTTGCCAAGGTTCTTTGGACAATTATGTTTATCATGATCAGCAGCCATGCAAATAAAACATATTTTTCCCTTTTTAGCTTGCTTATAATCTTGCGGAGAAAAGGGACCCCTTGTCCCATTAGCCTTCTTAAAAATGTCACTACCTTGTTTGGCCCCCTTCCGTTTGTTCCTCTTAGAACTATGGAAGTCGGATGCTCTAACCCAAGGTGTCTTGGCCGTGCGTTTCTTCTCAATATTATCATGGAAGATTTGTGCACTTTTTATGGCCTCTTCTAAAGTTTTAGGATATTGAGTTTTAATGTTAATTTTATATTTATTATCTAGACCACGTAAAAAACCTCGTACTTTATGAAAATCATATAAATCCTCAAGCTTGAGAATGATCTCGTGATACTTTAAAATATATTGGTTCAACGTAAGACCTTCCATCATACAGTTCTCTTAAGCATTCCAATTGCAATCCTTCTCGTTCTCAGGTAAGAATTCTTTCTGAAAAAAGTACCTCAAAAGCAGCCATGTCGCAGGCTAATCCACCACTTGTAGGCCTTGCCCTCAAGTGTGAGACTTGCCTCGAGAGCGTGAACAGAATCAAGAGAATGCTTTAAAAGGTGCAAGTCTGTCCACTTTTGTAAAAAAGTGTTCATTGCATCTTTATTACGCTCCTTCTCTTCCTCGAGGAACACATGAGGCTTCATGCTCTTGAGTGTAGCGGCCACTTCCTGATTCTCGAGCGTTTTGGTGTCTTGAATTGACCACCCCCCAAGAGTAGATTCCCCTGAGTATCACCGGGACACTCTGAAACCCTAAATTAGCGACCAACTTCTTAAGAGTCTCTTGCATGGTCTGTAAACTTTGAGAAAGAGCAAGTAAATTTTGTTCAATACGTTGTGTGCATAATTCTAATAAAGTATGTGTATGTAAATCCACAAATCCGTGATCACCCACATCTAGATCAGCCATATTGGTATCCAAAGATGGATGACCGTGCCATGTTGCTGACCCTCGAGGGTTCTCGTAAACTTGCGAGGTCATGGTAACAAATCAAATTTGTATGTAAGATGAAGACTAATACCTGACCAAAACTAGCTCATCTTGCTCTCATCGGTTGTATGTCTTGTCTTGCTCTCATTGGTTGTATGTTGTCTGGTGGCCTTGCTCTGTCGACACCACTCTTGTCCCCTTGTTGTGTGCAGACTATAGAGAAATAAAAAGAAAAAGATTCCTCAAAAGTGAGAGAGAAAACCTCCTCTTTGACTTAGTTGCGCGTGAATTGGCGGTCTGCTGTTACGTGTCCCTTCCCCTGCAAACATAAGAGAAAGAGAGAGAAAAAGCTATATGTTCTCCTCGACCATGTTGTGTTGAGTATGTGGCCGCTGTTTTGCAAAAAAAGCAAAGTTGGAGGTTGCACTAATTGCCTCACCGATACAAGGAAGAGAGAGAGAGAGAAAGGTATTGCTTCTATCCTCTGTGCTACTGTTGACGTCATTGGCTGACGTCAACAGTAGAGAAAGGTATTGCTTCTATCCTCTGTGCTACTGTTGACGTCATTGGCTGACTACTACCTTTTTTTAATATATATATCCTATGTGGTTATGATGGCCAGCTGCTCTGCACCATTGTGGCTTATGTGCGATGGGACTGGTTGCTGTGCAACAACCATACAATTGCTATGCAATGGTTGACGTGTTGCGTGCATTGGGCTTTTGGGTTGTGGTTGCCTATAGAGATGCGCATGAAGAGAAAGAGAGAGAGAGATTACTCTCTTACGTGGTTGTGCGTAACTTCTTCCATGGCTTCAACGCATAACTTCTTCTCCCATGGGTTGATGCAAACAAGGCGTGTGGTGTTGTTGGTTATAAGAGCTTCCTACGCAAAGGAAAGCAAAGAATGGATGAACTAGCTCTGATACTAGCAGCAGCGAGAGGCCACCTTGAGACCTCCATGAAACCTACTAGAAGAGAATAAGGAAACTCTCCACCCAATCGCCAGATGTAGGGACCCTAGCTGGCTAACTCTAGCCCTGGCTATCCACACTAGTTTGGACTCCCTTGAACCGCCCCACTCCCCCTAGCCTTACCCTTATCCTGACATTGAGTTTGAGATGACAAACTTGGGTCTTATGCATTTTTGTTTGGGGATTGAGGTATGACATGAGTCAGGAAAGATTTTCATCATACCAAAAGTATGCTTGGGAGATTCTCATAGCATTTAGGATGATAGATTGCGACCTTCAATGCCTATGGAGGTGAATGTGAAGCTTTCTATGCAAAAGATTCTTCACCATAGTAGATAGCAGCAAGTATAGCAAGCTAGTGGGGAGTTTAATTTTTCTCACTAACACTAGACTTAGCTTCACAGTTGGTGACAATCCATGAGAGAGTCATTGGAAGCAAGGAATGTGATTCCTTAGGTACATCACAGGTACTCTTGAGTATGGTATCATTTACAATGCCTCTTGAGTATGGCATCATTTACAATGCATCAGGGGACACTCTTATGGGTTATTGTGATCTAGACTGGGTAAGAGATTGTGATTCCAAGAAATTGATTTTTGGATATTATTTTTCGCTTGGTTTTAGTGATTTCTCTTAGAGTAGAAAGAAGCAGCCTCTACATTGGCACTTTCTTCTATAGAAGCTGAGTACAAGGCAGCTTGTTTTGCTACTTGTGAAGCAGTATGGTTGAGGAGGATTCTAGTGGATATGGGAGTTCAAATTAGTGGGGCTACAACATTGTAATGTGACAACCAAAGTTGCATGGCTATAGCCAAGAACCTTGTATTTTATGCTCAAACAAAGCACAATGAGATTTAGTATCATTATGTGCGAGAGCTGATTGAGAGCTGATTGAGAATGAGATAATGGAGCTAGACTATTGTTCTATAGACAAAAATTAAACCGACATCTTCTCCAGGGCTCTTGGGAAGGATCAGCTCACTTGGCATCTTCATTGACTTGGCGTTGGGCCAAGAACATAATTTGTCTTTGGGCAGACATCATGAGAGGTGTTAGTATACACTCGATCCCTGCCTCTGAGCATGTATGTCACATCTATGTTTGGTGCACATTTGTAAAGATTCCCATTATGAGGAGAAGCCATTGGTGCACATGTCTTTGGTGGGAACCCATGCCTAGATCCCAATGGGGTGATTATTGTGATCATTGATTGGTGAGGAGATGGTCAGGGGAACAAGCGTCCTAGCTGAGGGGGCTCAGGGGGGCAACAAGGGGGGTTGCCTCGACAATATGGAGAATATTATGGGAATATTCTCTAGGATACCTAAGTATATTATTAGTGGTGGTGGGGAATGGATGGTTGGCCGCATTCTTGATACATGGGCGATGAGACCACATCCATATTGCATAACCATCCGTGTTATATACATATCTACCACACCATGTGCAGCACTATATATGAACATAAATATCATAAGCTAAGGTATCATATGGACATAGATATCATAAGCTAAGGTATCCAATGCTTGTGAGTATCCATAATCTTTGCACTTTATACTTCCTCTATCTAGATTTCGTATAGATTGCCATCTAAGCTCTACTTGTTTGAGAGCGCATGGGTGGATAGCACCATACATTGTATGTCAGAGTTTTAAATTCTCTATCTTTATTGCATTGTCTATGGCACTTTGTTTTCCTATCTATCTTTCCGTTATGCTATATTCTTATATTTGATTCCCCCAACCTTTAGTGCCTTGAAACATGACTTCTTGAAGCAATGTGTGTAGTAGAGAAGAGAATAAGGTTGGAAAATAGAAGATATAAAATCAAAGTCTACATAATTACGCCTAAGATCCCTCTAGAGAATCATGTCTGTGATCCTTGATCATGGCCAAGATTTTTGTGAAAAATCATGGTGTGTCAGAGTTGACCCAAGGATTACTTTTGGATTTCCTGACACAATCAACCAATCAAGTGATAGTGTTATCTTATCCTAATCATGCCATGATCATAAGACGTGTTCATGTCACATGATCTCGGTTGATTGCCAATCACGTCGGTCTGAAATCATGCCAAATGTTGTAATCAAAAAACACAATCTTATCATATTGTCATGTTGTGATTGCTAACAATAATGATGTCTCAGAAATCATCTTAAATAGTAATAACAAGGACCAATAGTTGGAAACGTTAATTTTGAGCGCTCAAACATATCACCAAACTAAAAATACAAACCATGATTATTACTTTGCATAATCACGGTGGATACAAAGAGTATAAAAAGGAAATTCAAGCCTTCAATTGTGGTGGTAATTACTTTAAGATTGTTATGAGTCAAAACACCCCAAGGTGTGGAGGACCAAAGGCTTTGATAGAGCTTAGTCTGTGTGCAATGTGAGCCTTTGCCTATAACATAATTACATGCACTTGAGATCAGGGCAAGTGGTTGGTGGACAATATTTTCCTAGACGACAATGCAAAGATTACCAAAGGATCGTCTTGTCAATTTAGTTTCAGGTCTATCGGATTATCCACCATCACTTATTTGAGTGTGTACGATTTGAGGAGACAGAGAGATATCAAGGAGCAAGGATTCCATGGAGGCCCCATGGAAGCTCTTTCTTAACCCATTTCTAGGGTAACAAGAGCTACTGCCATTATCTTACATTGATTTTTTAAGGTAGATACACCAAAAGGCTATACATTCAAGATATGAAGCAATGGTGTCTAAATCTATAACTTGGACAGGTGCCTATAATGGTCTGATATAATACTTATGGCAATTTCCGCTTTAGAGCGCGAAGGTAGCAAGTTAAGATGAAGTCCTAAGTGATTTACTTCATGGATATATTATGAGAGGAGTCATTATAATAGCATTAGTCCTCTTATGAGCCTAAAGTGCCCAGCCAGCCATAGTTTCAGTGATTGTGAACACTTATAGCCATGGATATAAGTGAAAATCTCTCAAAAAACAAAGAACTCTCCCATTGTACAATAGAGTCTTGATTTTTAATCCTCTTGCTAATCTCTCTCTAATCCACGCTAGTGAGTGTGTGTGAGTGAAGTAGGGTGAGAGAAGGGATGAGTACACGTAGTGCAACGTGGCGGTGTGACAACGCTCGTGGGAGGGGCAGTGGAATTGCTTCTCAAGGAGTTGTGGAGCTTGGAGACCTCAAGGGCTATGAGCTCAGTCACATTGGAAAGATCCCTACAATAGTTTACAGCTCGCCAAGTAATCTTCTTGTTGGATGTGTTTCAACGAGGGTTTGGGTGAGCCATAACATTTTTGGCTGCTGTTGGGGAATCATCCCTTGGTTTTTTTCATTGTATTTCTCTAATCTACACATTTCCCATTGCCCATTATCTTTAGTAATGGTTTTCCATATAAGAGATGTGGTTTTGATGGGTGATTTGTGTGTGATTTAGTGAAGAATAGCTCTCTCTTTTTGTTTTGTAAAGAATAGCTCTCTCTTTTTGTTTTGTAAAGAATGCTTTTAATTTTTAGCTTAAATCGTTGTTTTTATTATTGTTAATTTAGTTTTTAATGTTCCTAGGGCTTGCACATAGAGTGTATTAGACTTTGTTTAGTTCCATTATATTAAAAAATATAATAGAATGTATTTTTTGTGAGTTTAGCTCGCTTTTTAAGTTTAACATAGAGTGAGAATCATGAATTTTTGCTTGATTTGTGTGTTTTTTGTTTGATTTGTATGCATTAGAGTGTTAGCAAGTATAATGGGTAGCTTAATCATTTGAAAAATTTCACAAAAACTTTTTAAAACTCTTGAAATTGACTAATCTTCCTTAATTGATTGGTTTTTGTCATTAAGGGGTGATTAATCTAGTTCAAGAGGTAAAAAAACCAAAAAATGTGTTTTTTGGGATCAAAATCGACCATGTAGGGTGTCATAATTAATATTTTTGGGTGTTCTGGGAGCATTTAGATGCATTAAAATATCTAAATTGCATCAATTTCTTCACCAATTAGAGAATGTTTGCTCCCTTTGGCCTAATTTACATAAAGAAAAGAGCCAAAATTAAGGGCTTAGTTAATTTACACTTTAGATTAATTAGCAATCCAAGGATCTATCTAATTATGTGCTTAATGGTGTGGATTCATGAATGATTAAGGGTTAATTAGGGACTCTTGATTAATTCAAAAGAGGAAAAGATTAGTGAAAGCATTAATTCGATTAATTTCTAATCACACTTTTACACAATTCATTAGTGGCTAATGAGCATTTAATGTAAAGATACTAATGAGTTGTCAACTTGTCCATTTTGGGGGTCATTTATGAAGGGTGTAAAGGGGTGTCATAAAAGTGTTGACTTTTTTTATTCACTTACCTTTTTGGGAAAATGCCCATATCTCCCCAATTTAAAATTAAAAAAATATTTCCTCCACATAAGAAAACTCGAATTTCTCTCTCGACTCCCAAAAAAAAATCGTGTGAGATCCATTTCATGTATGAGATGCATTTCACGGTGTCAGATCCTCTGCATTTCACAACGTGAAAATGTTTCGTAAAAAAATCCATGAAATACCCCATTTCATGGCATGAAAAGGGTCCACGTAAAAAAATAATAATTGTGAAATGGGTCCTCGCATTTCATGTCGTGAAAAGGGTCCGCGCGAAAATAAAAAATAAAAAATTTGTGAAATACCTCATTTCATGGCGTAAAAAGATCCTTGCATTTCATGGCGTAAAAAGATCCTTGCATTTCATGGTGTGAAAAGGGTCCACGCAAAAACAATTTCGTGAAATACCCCATTTCACGGTGTGAAAAGGTCCTTGCATTTCATGGCATGAAAAGGGTCTACGCGAAAAAATCCGTGAAATACCCTATTTCATGGCATGAAAAGGATTCGTATATTTATTTTTGAGATCCATTTTACACGTGAGATGCATTTCATAGCGTGAATAGGGGACTACCCCTGAAACCACAAAACCCACATGATACAAAAGCCCAAAAGAAAGTCCGTTCTCATTGCATGGGCAAACATAATGAAAACCTAACGATCCAAGGAAAGTCAGAAGATGAAATAAGTTCTAGTATGTCACTTAGTGCGGTCGAAGCAAGTTCTGACTCGTCACTCATCAGTGCACCTCACAATCCAATCAAGAAACTAGACTTGCCCAACTAGCCCCAATGAAAAATCATGGTCACATGACATACGAGGAATGCAAAAAGCAAGCATAGGAGAGCATGCTTAGCATTTATAAGTGTCATGCATGATCACCGGTTGTGATTAAACCTCATAATGTTAAACCTAAAAAAGCAACTAAAATACAAAAACTAGAGGAGTATTGTTTCCCCTTTCAAGAGGAAGATGTACTCTCTACAGAAATGAACTCATTAAACTAAGAAGAGTCATTAGAGGAAGATTGCACGAATAATGCAGTTGAAAAAGCACATGAGGACTTTGATGAATTCCTTGTTACAAAATTTAAGGAGTCTCTCAAATCCTCATTTTGAGGCATGCTCTTCTCTCATGGTGAGACTAGCATAGCTTCAGCCTTTGCACCTTTTCAAGCCAACTATGAGTTGTGCCAAGATCTGAAAAGCTACATAGAAAGGTACTATAAGAATTTAAAAGTTTCCAAATAGACCTCGGTCAAAGGACTGAGTGTGCCATTGTACACATTGGGCACTCCTGAAAAAGTTGAGGGCCAAGAAGAGGATGAAAGTGAATGGGAATATGGAACTGAAATGGGAATTGAAGCTGAAAAAAAAATTGAGACTTCCATGGTTCCGCTTGAGGATTCTATCATGGTATGGTTAGATTTCCCTCTGGGAAATAACGTTAACAGCAAACGCATATTGATTAGTCCCCTCGAGCAAGCCATAACCTTGTGACAATAGACACTTAGGTATCATTGGGCCAACCTGTAATCATCCCTAAAGGAAATTCTTTTGCGATAGGTGCCAATGGAGAAAACATTGATGTTCCAGGTTGCTTTAGCTATGCTAATCATACAATTGGTAAATTTGTGGAATTTGACTTCCATGCAACCCCAGATTCCCTTGAATATGATGTCATCCTTGGTGGAACTTGGGTATGTGACTTGTGGTATTCAATTGATGAATCCATGCAAACAGTCACCTTGAACACTCCTGCATGCATTGTGAAATTGCTCTTATAGGAGGAAGAGACCTTGGAGGAGCTGGAACTCACAACATATCTTACTCATTATATCCCAAGGGTTTAGTTGGATTTGAACTTTACAAAATCACCACAATCCAAGCACAGCTTTATCCACAATGAGAACACAATATCATGACCCTCGAGTTATGGGATTTGTTAGGTCAACCAACACTCAAGGCTCATCTTGAAAGAATTCCATTTACACAAAACATGAGCATGCCATGTTTGGGGGTACTTTGAACAAATAATGTATATAGAATCTAACCCCCTTACAAGTTTTTTGTCGTTGAGAATGTGTTGGAAGTAGATTTGATCTTGGGGCATAAATTGAATGTTGCTATCTAAGCACCATTGTGCTTTGCAAAGCGATAGGGTCATCATGATAATCAATGGCACAAAGTAAACAATACCATATTGTAAGGAAGATGATCCAACCCTAAGGGATTTCTATGATGCTGAATGCAAAAAGTTACAAGACTCTTCCTTAGAAGCCCCTCTACATAAAGACCTACCATCTGCATCAATGAACAACTCCGATAAAGCATCTAACTCTTCAACTCCATCCTCACCAAACAAAGTCCAATGCCAAAACTTCACAATCTACAACTATTCCTGAAGAAGTCCCCCAAGCACAACCATCTATCTCTAAAAAGGACCTCAAAGGAAAAGCCTTGGAGCCAACAACTCCTTATCGACCAACCTCACCAAGGGAGAAAGCTGCATGATTAAAAGTCTCAATATCAGCAGACTCCAGAAGAGACTCAAGTCTCATCGTCAACAACCCCGCCCATGTGTCTCAAACTTGTAGCCTCAGTGCCAACCAAGGAAGATAACAAGTCTTCCAGTTCATCCAAAAAGAAAACTCCACCATGATAGCCAAGATCAAGGTATCTTAATGGTATAAAATTGTGGGTGGAAAAGTAGCTACTTGTAGCTCAAGGCTACTACGAAGGTGCCAATCCAATTTGGGTGCCTCAACAATCAAACTCTCTTCCTCAATGCAAAATTACAAGGCCAAGGAAGAATAAAAGTACTCCGCAACATCGTCCACAAAAGCCTATGCGAGTTCCTCAAAGAACTCCAGCCACTCAACAAGTGTGGGTACCAAAAAGATTACTACAAGCTCAACAAGGGTACTACCAAGGTAATACCAAAGCTTGGATTCCCAAGTGCATCAAAAAGTCACTGAAGCTTGCACAAAGAAAGAAACCTCAGCACCAAAAGCATCAGCCGCATCAATTCATAATGTTCATCAAAGATGGGTGCCTGGGCACGCAAGAACAAGGATATTATGATGGAAATCCCATCATATGGTTGCTAAGATCAAACAAAGTGAAGAAAGCCTCACCACCGTCTTTAATTCCAAGAACTTCACGTAAAGTTTGACAAGAATGTAGGCCCAAGCAACACCAAGCAAGCCACTCAACATCTCTCATGCATACAACACATACATAAGAGCTTGCGTGTTCAGTCCAACACCAATGGAAACTAACCAGAAGCTGTACCTACCGCCTCGACAACACTTGAGCCACAACTTCAAGAATCAATCTCCATGTTTGCAATAGAGACTTATGAGTGCATCAAGGACAAACTCGTAATGCTCTTTTCACCCCTCTAAATGAGAAGTATAAGTGAAGAAGCTACACGTCGTACATAAGAACCTATTCTCTAAAAAAGGAGAGTAGCCAAAAGAACCTATTGCTCACAAGGTGGTAACAAAAAAGAAGAAGAAAAAAGATAAAAACAAAAGGGAGTCACACAAATGGCCTACCAAAAAATGGTATAATATCACAAGAAACTCCCAACGATCTTCAAATAGCCAATATATTTTTGTTAAGCTTATAGCTTATTATTCTTTTGGCTAAGTTAATGTAGTAGTTGCTCCATGAGTCAATATCCATACTCATGCATTGGAGGACATTTGCACCAAAGCCTCATCATTGACAACTATCTAGGTACATCACTGGATGGGGGGGAGGCATGGTGGGCGAAAGCTCGGTCAATGGTACAATCCATAGCCTAGAATTTTCCTTCAAAAAATCTCTCCAAAAATGAAAACTTAAGCCTTCACAACACATTGATCTTTAATCCTTAATGAAGATGTCTATATAGCTCGCAAGTCGATGCAATTCTTTCATGCCTCACCAATAAGTGGTTACTTCAACAAGTACCTGCTCAATAAGAGTCTATTTGACTCATGTAATGTACTTCATGTTTATCTGCTTCATAGAGTACTTAAATATACATAAAAGCATAAAAAGCACATGGCAAGAAGCATGCGGGAACAAGTCCTACTCAACAATATTTTGACAAGGATTCTGCCACAAAAAAGACATCGTCAAAGGCCAAATTCTTCAAGTGATGATTGTCACTTCAATGAATCACATGAGGAAATTGGAATCACAATCTAGTTCTGATGATTTTGTCTACGTTCCTTTGGATCCTTCCTTCTCTTCTCCCCCATTAACATCTCTTAGATTCCCCCACTAACACCAATACATGTAACTCTGTTTGTGATTGCCAAAAACAAAGTGAGAAAAAAATATACCCATAAAAAAAAGCTCACAAAAATAAAAAAATGTAATAAATCACAAACCCCCCACCCTGTTAGAAATTCCTGCTCATTTCTAACCTTTTAATTTACTAACTAGCCTTTCTTATTCCTTTTAGAGGAACAAGTACCATTGAATGTCACTCAACATCAAAAACCATCAACCAAGCTTGTCGATTCTCCTCACACAAAGGTCTTCAACGCGATCACGAGAACGTGATTGGCATCAGGAAGGGAGGAATGTTAACCCATTTCTAGGGTTAGCAAGAGCTACTGCCATTATCTTACATCAAGGAGTCAAGGTAGATACACCAAAAGGTCATAAATTCAAGATATGAAGCAACGATGTCCAAATCTACAAATTGGACGGGCGCCCGTAATGGTCTGACGGAATACTTATGGTGATTTTCACTTCAAGAGTGTGTGGTAGCAAGTTAGGATGAACCCCAGTAATGTACTTCATGGATATATTATGAGAGCAGTAATTATAATATCATTCAGCCTCTTATGAGCCTAAAGTGCATGGCCAACTGTATATAAGTGAAAATCTCTCATAATACAAAGAACTCTCCCATTGTGCAATAGATTCTTTCTCTTGCTAATCTCTCTCTAATCAATGATAGTGAGCATGTGTGAGTGAAGTGAGGTGAGAGGAGGGACGAGTACACGTAGTACAATGCGACACTGTGATAATGCTTGCGGGAGTACAATGCGACATTGTGATAATGCTTGTGGAAGGCATGGTAGAATTGCTTCACAAGGAGTTGCAGAGCTTGGAAACCTCAAGGATTACGAGCTGGCCACCATCAGAAAGATCCCTATGACAATTGTGGTTTGCCAGGTAATCTTCTTGTTGGATTTGTTTCAACGAGGGTTTGGGTCAGCCATAACACTCTTCTCTAGTCTAGATCTAGCAACTTCTTTGATATAGCCTGAGGTATGCTTGGATTTCTAATTGAATTACACACAGATGCAAGTTCAATGGACATAGGTTAAGCAATGGGCATCGAGAGAGAAACATTAGAGGCTAGTGTCTAACTAGAACATCTTGTCATTGCAAGTGCTTAGAATGAAAAGAAGATGTTCTTCCCTACCACAAAAGAGATGAACTTGGAGAATAAATTGCAAGAGGCCCAATTACATCTATAGGCCCTTGAGAGAGAGAGAGAGAGAGAGAGAGAGAGAGAGAGAGAGGTTACAATTGGATCTCAAGAGAGAATTGGTTAAGGAGAGAGCTTAGGTGCTGATGGGATCATTATTGTGACCATTAGAGATGGTTAAAAGTTTGAGCATTAGGCTACTTGGACCCGGTATATTTCCCCGATTGGAGGGTCCTACAAGGGGGGCCCCCTTAGGGTGGGGTAGTTCCCCAACTAGAGGGTCCCACCAAGGGCCTCCCCTTAGTGGGGGTTTAAGGGCAGGAGCCCCTAGCTTTTGATGGTATGGGTTCATTGTTTAGTGGGCACAGTGGGTGTCACTCAAGTGGTGAGTCTTGTCACAAAGACGGTACCAATACCTTGACCCATCTCGATTGGACATGGGTGTGCTCCCAACATGGTGGGTGTGATGGATAAGGGGTAGCTCTGGTTGTACTAGGCAGGGCAAGTCTGGGGAGTAGACATGCATGCTAGTTTCCTGACTGAGTGTTGGAGTGTTCTTGCCTTGTGGAATGGTTATCAGAAGTGACATCTTCGATTTTTGGCATGATTGTCGCATTTAGATGTGAGAATTATGGACTCCTCTAGTTCAACATAGTGGTCCTAGAGAGTGTTTGGGCTCAGTTAGTGCATACCTTCCTAGTTTGAGGAGCACATCGTGGTGTGCAAAGATATTCCTATTATTTTATTGTAGGACCACCTATCCTCAAAATTCTCAAATCTAAAATAATAATATTCTATTTGATCTAAAAACTTGATCATCTAAGATGTGACACTCTTAAATGCCCACTTGACTTTTCAGCTTCTAAATCCTTCCAAATAGATTACATTTATGTATTTCAAAATGTGAAAAGGTTAAAAACGGAATAACTTGATTTAGACATCACATTTTGGAATTTCTTTTTACCCTCGCCTACCTCTATGCTCTAAGAGTGTGACTATTAATTTTTGTCATTTTTCATTAAGTATACAGGGGTTTATGAATTTTTTCTTCATTTAGAGACTTCTCTAGATTTTTAGAATAAGAAAAGTAGGGTTTTCAGTTTAGGGCAATTTTAGTTTGCTTTGATGAGATATTGCTTTAGGTTTTTCACTTTCCCTCCTTTGTACAAAGAAAATTCAAATCTATGTTTGTTTTCTTTAGTAGGCTATGCTCAAGAGCTTTCATTCCCTCCTAAACCACATTAATGAGTTTACATATTCTCAACATGGGGTGTCTTCTCTTCTATAGCAGAGAAATTGAAGGGTAGGTTGATTATTTGGTGCCATTTAGTTGGAACCACATATTCCTCTTCCCCTTCAATCATCTTTCTGTTCATCAATCTCTGCAAAAGAATCAAAGAACAAGAGAGCAATGGAGGTATGTCCATCTTGTTATCTGTTATGTTGTTTTGTTATGGTTTAATTTTGTTTGAGTTATTATGTTTTCTTTTCTATTAATGTTAATCTTATTGTTCTAAATGTGATTTAGTCATGTGTGAAATAGAAGATAATAGTTGAGTTTAATGATGTTATTTCTGTGCTATTTGGATTGTTTTATTATGGCTTAATATTTTTTGAGTTATTTTATTTTATTTTTTATTTTGACCATCTTATTATTCTAAATGTGATTTAGTCATGTGTAAAATAGAAGATAATAGTTGAGTTTAAGGATGCTATTTCTGTGTTGTTTAGATTGTTTATTAGTGATTTTCTGAGTGAAAGAAGTGTGTGAAATATAATTAATAGTTATGATTTAGTTTTAGGATATATTGAAGTCTATATGTTATGTTCAATAATGTTATTTCTCATTTATGATGTTATTTTTTTGTTATTTAGGTGAAATAAGTGTGTTATTTTGATTATAAGTTATGATTTAGTTCTAAACTATATTGAAGTTATATCTGGTTAAAGTTGTGTTCAATAATGTTATTTCTGGTTATATTTTTGAGTTGTACAAATGTATAAAAGCTACTTTTTTGTTAATAGTTATATTTTGTTCAGAGCTAATTTTTGGTTAATAGTAGCTATGTTTTGTCCAACTGCTAATTTTAGGATGCAGGCCAGAACAAGAAGAGAGACATTCACTTCCAATTGGAGGCCGAGTATGCACTACTAGTAGACAAGAGAATGACAACAAGTAGAAAGTAACGAGAGATAATGTAATAAGAAAGAAATGCAAGAAAAAAACATGTCGATCTTTGGGTTAAGGGGTGTATTTATCCACCCGATCCAATTACCCAAACACCTCCACAATTTAGTGGGCTTACATTATTTATTAAGTGTGTGTGTGAAGGTAATGAAGGGTTATTGGGATACACTAGGAGGCTAGCAATGCTTCCTCATAGTGTTTACACATCTGTTCAGCGCACCGTGATGGGCATGGATGCAAGGATTAAGAAGCTCACAAAATCACTAGTGAAAAGGAGAGAGAGAATCAGAGTCTACAAGATGCGATGCATGTTATGGAAAATGCAGTGCATGTTGTTGAGGTAGACAATGCAGAACTGCATTGCAAAATGCAGGGTTTGGAGAAGGACAACAAAAAGATGGCAGCAATGCTTTCAAAGACTGTTGTTGCTGGACCCTCAATGAAAACCAAACAAGCACGTGAGCGTGTGAGGTTGCTTAGAACTTCATGAGTTGACCAGAGGGAGTGGGCAATATAATCGATAAGTCTATGCACAATGTGCAAACATGAAGAATATGTTTTTCAACCCAAGTGAAGAGGTTGATGATACAATTACAAAGGTCTAAGCAAAGGTATGGTGAAGTATGCATTAGAAAGCCCCAAATTTAAAACCATTGGTGATGATGTTGCAAGAGTACACTTAAAGGAGGTAAGCAATACTTTCATAGCTACAGATGCTCAAGGCATACGTGACAAGGTAGGGATTAGCTCCGAATCCTATGCTATGATTTATAAGCCATTGGATGCAAGGTTTAAGGCTGTTCTTAACAAGAGACGGGTGGTGCCCATCCCTAAACCGTTCCATGTAAAGCAGGCATGAAAAGATCTTAATGCAAAAGTCTTAGACACGATTGGTGAGCCAATGCATTTGGAACATACGCAAATGCTTAAGTTTGGATCAAAGGAAGTGCCCTTCAAATTGCATGTAGACAATAACTTTGTGTTGAATGTATGCAAGCTACAAGCAGCAATGGTAAAGTTCTACAACATGTCTATTGAAGAGTGCAGAGGTAAGCTTCAATTTGTTTTGAAGCTTGATGAGAGTGAAGTCATTAAGGGCCAAAAGCTTGAACGTGTTAGCTTGGCACTAATGAATAGGGCGTTGAACGTGTTTTGCATGTCGATGGATTTGGTGAATACAAGGTAGAATGACATCTTGCTGGTGATTTGAAAACATTAAAATGTATGTTTGGTGTTTCAAATTTAGCATCAGCTGAGTTCCTTGCTTGGATTGCATGAAATCCAAGAAGAAAGACAATGATGGGAAGAAATAATGGATTGCAAGGACATGACAACGTGGTGCTCCAACATGTGACCGGTGTGTTCAAAGGAATGGAATGTTGGTGCCATTACATCCTAAGTGGGATCCTATTTTAGAAATACCCTTAACAAGGCTCCACTTTTGCACCTTGCATTGCATAGTAAAGATAATAGAGAAGTTGGTGTTTGAGTACGTGTGTTTTGCCTACAAGATGTAGCCTGCTTTAGATGCTGATGCATCATGCAAGAAGGTAGAACAAGTCTTGTCTGATGTTGGATTGCATTAGGGCCAAGTAGAAATAAAAAAGAAAAAGAAAAAGTCAAGAGAAAGAATGAAAATTTGCCATACAAACCATGTTTTGTGGGAGCGAAGGCTAGGAAATTCTTATCTCCACCATGAGATGAAGATGGTAAGTTGCTTGTAAAACAACCACAGAAGTACGAAGCATGGAGAAAACTACACATGGATGTCCCTGATCGGAGCAATGGGGGATAGACGGCAAATAACAAAGGCAAATGTGTGGATTGCACTTGATAAATTGGGACCACTTTTACAAAAGATGACATTCCATTCTGATGATGCCAATGCATTTAAAGAGGCGGTTGTAAACTTTCATAACTCAATGGAAGAGGCATGGACTTCAAATTGCATTACACATTATAGGTCAGAGTGGTCTTCATTTCATTTTTACAAATTAAATTGTGAATGTAATATTTTGAGTTTAATTGCGGATCCTATGTTTTTGAATGCAGCACATACTTGAGGATCCTATGTTTTTGAATGCAGCACATACTTGAGGCTTATGGTCCATACTTTGCTTAACAAGAAAGTTTGGCGATATAGTCCACACAAGCCATGGAGCGATCTCATGGCAAGCACGATGCGGATTCCAAAAAGCAATGGCACATGGAGGTGGAATCAATGATTCCAATCCTATGAGGCAGCTACTCCAATGGTGGTATAGGAGAATAGAGATAAGATATGAGGATAAATTAATAAAGTCCAAATCCAATGATACAAAAGCTGTTCACAGGGCAATACATGAAGTGAGGAAAGCAAGATATGAAAATAGCATAGCCAAAGAACTTCATGCAGAATGGTTGACAACCCAAGAGATAGTCGGTAGCAAATGGAAATATCGATAGAATTGTAATTATGAAATAACATTTTATGTTTATGAGAGTATTGGAGCAATCTAATATTTTGAAGAAATAGGTGTTTGCTAAAGTCAACATGGACAACTTTTTCAAAATAAGTGTTTACTAAAGTCAACATGGATAACTTTTTGATAGTGTTGATATTTGTTAAAAGTAAGTGTCAATAACTTATAGTAAGTTCCATTTATAAATAAAGGCACTTCTTTCATTTCTCTCCATTCCTCCATTTCTCTCCATTCCTTCTAGCTTGTGAGTATGGCGCGTGCTAAGCAAAGAGCAAACAAGATGCCTTCCAAGACACCAATTTATTCATCCGGATCAAGTGAACGTACTGACAGTGACAATGATGTAGCCCAAGCTCCTCCCACTGCTCCACCTAAGAAAGCTACTCCCGCTCTAGCTGGAAATGCTCATCCACCTACGTATAAGCAGAGAAGATGGAGACCAGGCACCGCCACTCTTCGTGAAATTAGGAGGTTCTAGAAGAGTCTTGAGTTGATTATACCCAAGGCGTCTTTCTCGAGGTTGGTGCGATAAATACTGTAAGATCTACAAAGGGGAAAGCACTATAGGTACTTTTCAAGAGATCAAGCATATAATGTGGAGTGATGGTCAGCCCCCAAGCGTTGCTTGCTCTTCAAGAGGTGGCTGAAAGTTACTTGGTGGATCTCATGCATGATGGTCAGCTGTTAGCCATCCATGCCAGCCCGGCGCATCACACTCAAGCCCTCACATCTCACTCTTGTTCGTAGGATTCGTAACAATAGTGATGCATTCAACCTTAACCATGACATGGTTTGAAGAGCTGTGTAAATGCTCGTGTATCATTTTGTGTTTTCACGTTTTCCTTCAGTTCTACTCATCTAGTTGTACTTTATGCGATGTACCGGATTTGGATATTTTAAGTTTCCTTGTTTCCAATGTTGTGTACTGGACTTGCCCATTGATTTGAATATTTTGAGTTTTCTTCATTTCTAATTCAGTGTATATTTTTATATTTTCCTAGAAAAAAATTTGCAAGTGCATGTGCATGTGTAGGAAAAATTGACTCATGGTGTGCATAGATCATAATGGGTTGAAATTTCTTCTGTGCATAGATCATGTGGCTTACATCATGAGCATGCATGTGCATGTGCAAGCAAGTCCATGTGCATGTGCAAGCAAGTCCATGTGCATGTGCAAGTGCTATTTTTAACGATAATATTTTTTTCTCAGAAAAATTTGATGCATGGTGTGCAGTGGATCAGAATGGGTTGAAATTTATTTTTTGCATAGATCATATAGTTTACATGTCTTAGATAAAATATCACCCCTATCAAACGTTTGTAGGGCCCTTGTCCGAAGGCTCGCGTAGAGGCCTTCTTTTTTTAATACCAGGTCTATACACTGCGAGCCTTCGGACAAGGGCCCTACAGACCTATGATGGGGTTGATATTTTATCTAGGAGGTGTTCCATGATACTTATATGTACACATAAAATTAGAACTCATTCTGATAAGGAAAACTATTTTTAAAAATTCAAAAGTATCAAATTTATGTACTGAGCTAATTTAGAAAATATATAAAATTTCATCTATAATTATGGAAGTAACCCTCATTTCACCTCATTTCTCATCTTTCATTTCTCTCTCTCACCTCCAAGAGCATGGCTCGCACCAAGCAAACTGCTAGGAGAGATTGGCCCCCCAAGGTGGGACGTGGAGTACCGCCCGCCCAACCACCACAGCAGCAACAACATCGCAAGCGTAGGTGGAAGCCTGGCACTATGGCTCTCCGTGAGATTAGAAAATACCAAAATATGGTGAGCCTGCTCATACCGCAGCTCTCCTTCCAATTTGTGGTGCGAGAGATCATGTAGGATCTCTAATGCCGTCATGTGATAGGAGGTTCTAGGCTCACGTAGCATCAAGCCCACTGGTGGACAACCCGAGTTTTGGAGGCACTTTAGGAGGTTGTAGACGCATACATAGTGGACATTTTTGGTGACACGTTTGCATCTATCCATGTGAAGAGGGTCACCATCATTGAAAAGATTGCAGTTGGTGGACGCATGCGACGCTGGGGAGAGATCCTTCGAGCTAGGATCTTTAGTTTTATTTTTGTATATCTCGCATGATTGTAATTCTCAAAATCTATGTAAAGCTCGATGTATATATATATTTTTAAAAATTCTCTTATCTTGTGTTGCAAATAAGTCTCTTTTAATTTGAGTTTATATAATTTGTTGATTTATATGCGTCTTCGAATGGATACAATTTTTATTTGAGTTACGTGTGTAATTTTAATTTATTTGCTTGAGTCAACTAATAAAATACATTACAAGACACATATCAAACAAAAAACTCTGTAACCCAAATTTTCATTAATAATATAAAAAATTACATGGTCATCAAAACATAGTCATCAAAGTTACATAATCATCATAGCTATATCCTAGGCTTCTTACTACTAGGCTCTCCAGACTCTAAAGCCGCCTTGATGGCTGGAATCAAAACATGGAATCCTTCAAGCTCTACCTTGATGACGGTGGGATCCTATACCCCCGCAACAATGCCACGGGCCACCACAGAAAAAAGGCCCTGACCTTTGAGTCGAGAATAAGTAAAGTAACTTTGAGCGTCGAAGTAGAATAACTTTTTCCAAACTTGATTTAGTCGGAATAAATTTGAATGCAGTGCTTTAATCTTCAAAAAGTTCTCTACATACCCTAGAGAGCAAGTCTTGTGGAAGACTATCACATCATTGGCAAGTTTGCCAATGTACTCCTTGAGTGTAGAGTCCTAAACCCTTCCTTGGCCCCCAGATCTTCCACTCTGCCTCAATGCAAATTCATCAAGATACACAATTTCCTCCAAAATAAAATTGATGTTAGCATTGATCGAATAGCCCCAAATTTGATATTTAGGGCCTCTAGGGCATGCAGACCCCACACGTATGATCCCATGACTATCAGAGGTTGGAAAGTGCACTATTCAGAGGCTGGGAAGTGCACTGTTCAAAGGCTGGCGTGGGAAGCCCTGATTTTTGTAGATTCAGGGCTTCCCACGTGAGCCTTCGGACAATACACTTCCCAGCCCTCTGATGGGCATGGGATCATACATGTGGGGTCTACATTCCCTAGAGGCCCTAAATATCAAATTTGGGTAGCAACTGGTAAAAGGAGATACCTTTTCTACTTCGTCTAGCTCCTTTTGCAAGGGTGCCTCCAGATCTGCACCTAGAATGGGTCTGCCATCATCCGCTGCTGCTGCTGGACCACAGGTGTCGCATGCTGTGGTCGAGGCCCGAAGTGTTCATTCTGCAAGTGCTTGAACTCTTCATCTATGATCTCATATTGAGGAGCTGCATCCTCAATCTGCTTCTGGATGGTAAATGATAGCAGAGATATCATCTACACTGCTTTCGTCATATCGCCCTATCTCATCAACCTGTGGGTAGGGCTTCTTGGTAATCAAAGTCGAGGAAATCATCAGCATCTCGCACAAGTATACTATATAGTTCCTCCTCCCTCAAGTCCAAGAGCTCCAACACATCTTGCATGAGGAGGTACTCCACCCCTTCGATCGTGATGGCACTCAATGAAGCTAGTGGTGGGTCATGACTTTGGGTTTCGGCAGGCTGGATGGATGCAAGCACCATCATGCAAGAGCTCCTTCAACCTCAATGACAAGGTCTAGAGTGTCTCCTCTGGCTATGTGTCTGTGTGTTCCACACTAGAGGGAGATCCTAGATGTCATCATCCTCTCCCCTAGCCTTGAGATTCTCTTTATTTACTTTCTTGTTTTCTTTTTATGTTGTTGAGCTAGCATATCTAGAGTCAAGGGGCTATAATACTTCTTTTGTTTTCTCCCATCTCCACCCCATCAATCAATGGCCTCAATATGTAATGACACCCCCTTGTTGAATCAATTCTATGACTCTAAATGGTCCTAGACCTCACAATTTTAGTTTTCTTCATTTGTTTGACCCAACTTTGTACATCAACACTAAATCCCCTTCCTTAAGTCCTTTATCTTAAGGTTTTGGTTAAACCATCAACACTAAATCCCCTTCCTTAAGCTCCTTCATCTTAAACCATCGCTTACGTATATACTTCTCAACCATCATACCATGCATGGCTAACATGCATGTTTTATCCAACTTTTCCAATTCTAGTATTCTTTTAGCCAATGTATTTTCACTCCATATCTCCCTCATTGCCACCCTAAGACTTGGCAGCACTAGATGCTCCACCATCACTACCTACACTCCATAAGCCAGTTGTGGCTACCTTGTATGAAGTTTGGTATACCCATAGAGCTACAATTAATTTGTGCTCCTAGAGTCAAGATTCAGATCTACCTTCATTACAATAGTGCACCCTTGTATGTACAAGACATCCTTCGTCTAGAGTTTGTCTAGATTGTCACATCAAAGCTCTTTACGCATAGCACACATGCGAACAACCATCAAAGCTCTTTACACAGAGCACACGGGGCCGACAGCCCATCAATTTATAATCAAAGTTTGCAATAATAATATTGTTTACTCTCCACTTGTTTCTGCAACTCAAGTTGTGAAGATTTTGCTTATGTTGTGTATTCCATTGCAATCAAAGTTTGCAACAGTAATTTGTTTACTCTCCACTTGTTTCTACAACTCAATGCTTTGTGTTATTATGAAGATTTTGCTTGTGTTGTGTATTCTTACAAATTCTCCAAGTTCTCAAAAGCATTATGCATATATATGTGTGACATGACCTTTCTTACAAGTTCACAAGTGTGTGAACTTGTGTGACATGACCTTTCTTACAAGTTCACAAGTGCACTATGTGTATATATGTGTGCCATGACCTTTCTTACAAGTTCTCCAAGTTCTCTAGTGCACTATGCATATATATATGCATGCCAAGAACTTTCTTTTTTATTTGTGTGAATTTTTTTACTGCTTTAATATTTTTGCTTGTTATTGTCCATGAGGCTGAGAAACTGGGCACCTTGTAGATGCGTGTGCGCACACATGTTTGGGCCTAAAGCGATTTCTTATTTTGTAGGTGGTAAGCACCTAGTAAAGTGAATTTATAGATTTTGTTATTTTATTACTGAGGTTTATGGATAATATGACTACACTTCGTTAAAAGAGGCTAGGCAACTTGTAAGGTGTTCACATCAACTTGACAAGTGCACACATGTTTGGACCTAAAGCAATTTCTTATTTTGTAGGTGGTAAGCACCTAGTAAAGTGAATTTATAGATTTTGTTATTTTATTACTGAGGTTTATGGTGGATAATATGACTACACTTCGTTTAAAAGAGGCTAGGCAACTTATAAGGTGTTCACATCAGCTTGACAAGTTTTTAAATCAAGTGGAAAAATTATCGCATGGGCATGGGCATGTGGATAATCTACATGAGGGTGCCTAGGCTTTTGTATGGAAAGCATCCAGGCACTCCAAATATGACCAAAATTTTATAATCTAATCTCTATTGTGACCTCTCTTTCTCATAGACACAACAAAGAGAAAAAAAACAAGTAGACTTGAGAATTTGTTAGCACAAAGGGAGATTATCTTCATTCATTATGAGATAATGTCTTATATATAACTAGCCCTTGTTCACACTTAGGCACCCAATATCATTGATTGTCAGCACACCATGACACACACATGTAATGTGTTTACATGAAATATATTTTGACCTTTACAAATTATGCTAGAGAAGATGCTCAGTGGATGCTTTGCACTGTAACCCTTAGGCTTAGCACCAAGAATTCCATGGGCATGATTGCTTTAGTTCCATATGGTTTTTTCTATTCTTGTCCAAACCTCATTTACTTGTATATTCAGACACATAATTGAGGTCAATTTTGCTAACTCAAGTAAAAGGGAATGTTAGATCTCATCTCTCTATGGTTATGTGAGGACGCCTGGGTGGGTGACCATTATACCATGTTGATGGGTTGGTATTGTGGTGGGTGATACCACTTAATACCGATAACTTAATGTTATTTCTATATGTAGTTGGAGCCATGCTAGTGTTATAATATTACGGGGCATCTCTATGTTTAAATACTGAGCTAGTGTATTATTGTGGTGTATGTGTTTACACCTATTTTATTTCATGTTGGGATTTATTGTGTGGATTCCAATTAATAATTGTAACAAACATTTATGAGATATGTTATGAGAATGATGGCACCATCTGTAATGAAGCAAAACTAATTCCCAAAACATGTAAATAATGGGCCATGGGCAAGGCTACTATAAATAGGGCCTTGGTGGGTTCATTGTAGGGATCTTTTGATCATTCTTATCTTGGACACTTACATGTACTCTTGGCTCCTTTCATGGAGATGGCCTTTAATGGTCTAGGGCTCATGGAAAGCTTGATAGCCATCCTTGTGGTGAGAGGTTAAATCACTTAGGCCTTATGCACATACCTTCTTTGCTACATGTGCATATGGATTTCTTCTCTTTTCATCATAATCACATGGATTTCTCATATGTGTTTGATGCTCATCAAATGGATGCTAGATCCATTTGGTGTTGATTTCTTTGATATTTGGTCTAGATCCATTTTAATTGGTATCAGAGCTTTGATTTTGATCCATTTTCTTGGATTTTTCTAAGAAATGGATGGTTGATGCTCATCAAATGGATGCTAGATGTTTACTTTATGTGTTGATTTCTTTGATATTTGGTCTAGATGTTTACTTTATGTGTTGATTTCTTTGATATTTGGTCTAGATCCATTTTAATTGGTATCAGAGCTTTGATTTTGATCTATTTTCTTCGATTTTTCTAAAAATTTCTGAGTTTTCTTGATTATCTTGTTCATGAAGATGGGAAAATGGGAAAACTGGATGGTTGAATATTTTAATCTTTGTTTTTTCTAACCTTTTTGGGGCCATGGGTTTGATTGGGATCAATTTTTGGGGTAGTCGCTGCAAAATTGGAAAAAATTTACACTAATCAAGATTAGTTTCACTAATCAAAACGTTTTCCTTTCTCCCCTCTTCTTGCTTGATCCTTGATGGCTATGGAGCTTCTCCCATGAGTCAAATTACTGGCCACAACCTCAAGATTAGCTTGGGAGATGTCTTGAGCTTCTTTATGCACCCTTTTGAGCATGGAATGCTGCGTATTTTGCTCGTGAGGATGCCATGAAAATTGCCACTGGTTTTTGTATAATGTGGAGCTTTGGAGTGTCAAAAGGGCATGATAATGCTTGGTTAGCCTAAGAACTTGCGGAGGCATGCCACATACCCTCAATGGAGCACCCATGGCACTCAATCGTGGCAATTTATCCACAGGAGGGGCTGCGAGCTATGTAATTTTTGCACCCTTTTGAAGATCTCCAACCCATGATTAAGGCCTCCCATTGCTACTAAACAAAGGTTAGTAAGGTTAATAAGAGTCTTATACAAGATCTTGGGGCATTTTATGGAGGTTATTTTGCACAATTTCAATGCTATGGGGTTGCACACATTTTCATGGATTTTGGGAGCCAAATCCTTCAAATTGACTTGCCAAAGATGATTGGGAGGTCCCTCCAATGTGTAAGCAAGTCCTCAACCTCATTAATTTCTTCAAAAAATTTCCCTCTCTTGCAAAATTAGGGTTCCATGAAGAATTAGGGTTCTTCACCAAAATTTTGAGAAATTCCTTCATCAATCTCTTTTTTATGCTCGGCTACTTCCATATGGGTGATCAATTGTTGCATGAATTAGAGATTTTATGGGAATTTTGACTTCTTTGCATTTTTAAAATTTCTTAAGAAAATTAGGGTTCGGGATCAGCTTTTTCATGAAATTCTTCCATTATGTTACTATCCCAACGTTTCTCTCCCAATACATGCATTCAATGGTTGATTTCACCCAAGATTTAGGGCTTCTTAGCTTGCATTTGTGTAGAAGGCTTGTTGCTCCAAACTTCCTTTGTTTGGTGAAGACTGGTCTTCATCCAAACTCTTTTCTTCAATGATCAGCATTGACACCAAATCTGTAAAGTTGGGAATGTTCTCCTGAGTCTGAATAGACGTCTTGAATGCCTTGTATTGTGGCCTGAGACCATGTAGACATACTTCCACCTTATCATCATCAACAACAGAAACACCAATGGATGTAAGGGATTCCACAATGCCCTTGATCTTCAAGGCATAATCATTCATAGACATATTTTTCTTCTCCACAGTATGAAGCTTATTCTTCAACTAAATATTTCGTGCCTTGGTTTAGTTTCATACAGCTTCACCAAGGTGTCCCATGCCTCCTTGGGTGACTTGGCATCTTGTATATGCCCAATCATAGTGTCCTGCATGCTAATAGAAAGCCAATACATGACTTTACTTGCTCCTTGATTCCAATCCTTGTATTCTTTTGCATCTATAGTAGTTGGATTAATCTCTGGTATCTCTAGTGCCTCCTCATGTTGTTCACCTTCAATGTAGTCCCAATAGCCTTTTCCCATCAGGAAATTTATTAATCTAAACCTCCAAGCATGGAAGTTGTTCTTGTCAAGCTTTTTTGTAACAATATGGTAAATTCCATCATTCATCTTGTCTACAATACAAAATCACCAAAAACAACACTCTTGTTTGACCTGCACAAACTATTGTAATCTTTGTAGAGCCGGTACTATGCTACTCCCAAACTGTCACAACCACTGACCTCAACTTGCATACATACACCTAGTAGCACCTGTAAGACCTCTTTGTAGTACACATAGTGTTTGCACAACTAATCACCCTTCTTGCAGTACCAAAAATAGATTTCTGCAGAGAATCGAAACTTACCCTGCAGCGCCCATGAACGCTCGCGAGCTAAAAAACGGAGGTCTAGACGCACCCGAAACACGTTTTGACTTGAATTTTTTTTTCCAAAGGACTCTGAAGGACAAAACAGTTGCCCTTAAGCTTTGCTCCTACGAAGAAAGCTCCTCAATTGGAGTTCATTTTTTGGTGCCTCCTGAAGAGCTCATGACAAGGGTGTAGTTACTATGGTGTCATATGGAGTATTATTTTGGTCGGCTGTATACCACCTTTAATGAATTATTCCACCCCTTTTGTATGGTTAGGGTGTTGATTTATAAGCTTACATGCTATAATCATTTATTTAATTAAAAAACCTTATATGCACAAACATATGGTTATTATTGTAAAGGGAAGCCCAATTTTGATAGGAAAGCTATTATTGGCTCCTTGGGCTAATTTTTGCAATACAATATTGAAATACCCACGTAAGAAGAGGGAGCTCTCATGTCAAGGGGAGGGGGGGGATTGCACCCAATGATTTGTCTTGTGTTATTTAATTTGCTTATATCAATTATTCAAGATATGGTTTTACAATCTTGTATGTGGTGAATTAATATCTCCTTCTCCAAGATCATGTCCAATGAAAACATGAAAAACATCCTATAATGTTATACATGATTATCGTAAGGTTTTTGAACACTTCATGACCTTTAACATTGATGGGAGAAGCGTAGTCCATTTGACAGCACAACGCTCAAAAGATGGGTCAGTAGGAATCTCATATAATGGACCGTCAAGAGGTGGACATTGTAGACCTTGGGGAGGATCCCAAACCAATGTACATTGCCACTCACCTAAATTTAAGGAAGAGGAGAAATTGATAGAGTTGTTGAAGGAATATAAGAATTGCTTTGGTTGGACCTATAAGGATATGAAAAGTGTGCTACCAGAAGGTCTGTGATAGTAGAGGATCACACTTTATTAATGAAGTTGTCAAACATCTTTTGACAGGTTTCTTAATACTCCACAAATCTTCACCATAATATCCGCAGAGGCCAATGTTCAAGAAAAGAGTGCCAACAAGAATTTGTGCTCCTCAAAGCGCGTTGGAGGAAGAGGGAAGGTGGCCATGGAATTGGTGTTGTTGTATACATAGCCTCTATACAAAGAAGGCCTCCATGCAATGTACGCTTTTCACCTTGAAATGTAGAAGATATAGTGGCAGCAAGCAATACTGCAGCAACAGATGCACCACAATAGGTTGCTAAGCTGGTCGTAATTGTCATGGCTTGCTGTCTTCCTCCTTTGTGGGAAGAATGTAAATGAATACCCAAAACATTTTTCTTGTGGTTACTCTAGCACATTGAAAATAAAGCCATTTTGCTTGTGGTTCTAGCATATTGAGATTCATACCTAGAATTCTTCTTAACCTTTGTTGGCATGCTATTGTATAAAATCCATTGGTGGTGTTGATGTGTATTAAACAAAATAATTAGCTATGATGTTTAGTACAAGGTATTGGCATGCTTCTTTCTTAAGCGAACTCAATGTTGTCTAATGAGCACAAGCACTAACTTTTCTACAATGCCTTTAAAATACTTTTGTTTTTTAAAATGTACCATATAATTTGAGTTATTTTTCTTTGTAAATCAAATTTCCAAGGACTGAAGTGAAGTAAAAAGTATAGTAGCATATTACACCACTACTTACGTAAGTAAAGCTACCCCAACTATCACGGTATTTAACAACCTTTGACACCACATTCAAAAAAGGTGTAGATGACTTTGGAAAAAGGGATTTTTGATGTTTTTTTAAAAAATGAAAAATTCTTAAGGGAAAAACTATGCTTAACACAATAGAAACCATGTTGAACATAATAACCATGTATAATAGGCTAAAAAAGCAAGGGGTTGAAGAAAGAAAACTGGGGACTTCATTGTTGGAATATGTTTGTTGACTAGATGGCATTAAATCAAATTATAATGGTACAAAAACTTGACGTTCCTCAAGTTTATTAGGTTGATATTTAATCTAAACAATCTTGCGTGATTGATATTTAGAAAACACATTGATACTCATTCACTTTTTCAAGTACAAAGACATAAAAAATGATATGCTAAAGCTTTTAAAGTTTCACTATAGGAGCAATACATTAACTTTTATAATTGATATCTAGAAAATATGATGGAATGAATTAAAGAGCTAACTACCTACTAACAACAAGAATGTAAATATATTGTTTAAATTTTTAAATGATTCTTAATGTGCATAGCCACTTAAGTGAGGTTAATGGAATTCATATCATACAATCTACCTACCTCCAAAATGTAATAAAGATTCCCAAATATCTTTGAAGTTGATATCTAGAAAGCACAAGATCAAAGTAAGAGTACCAAGATTTTCTATATTGACACATAAGATGCAAGTGATGTAGATGGTAGCGTCAAGCCCTCCCATGCATGCATGCACACTTTGGTTTAATCATGTTCCTTTGGATTTGATTGATGGGATTACCAATAAAATAGATAACAATGATGAAGTGGTGAAATAAAGTAAAATGATAAAGTGGTGAAATAAAGTATTGCACAAGTTACTTTTGATTAATTAAATAAGATAAGTGTTTTAATTTTCAAAGTCTTAGCATGCCTTTACTCATGAGACTCCTAGTGACCACATGTTCTTGCATACATTTGTTTTTTTGCACAAGCTTATAGTGTAATGCTCACTTGGATAAAGACATTGGTTTAAAGCCTAAATCAAACAATGTCATTTTTCATGGTCTTAAGTGAGATGGCATTTTTAACCTCATAGGTCAAACATGCTTGATGGCCATTTTTCTTAGTGGTGCAAGTTTTTCTCATGTTGTAATTGTGTGATAAAGCCTCATGGATGAGTAATGACCATATTTTGGTTTAATATTGGAAAAGGTAATAATATTAATTGGTGATGTGAGTTTCACTAATATTATAATTGTGTGATCGAGCCCTATAAATGAGTGGTAATTTCCATAACATGGTTTCATAGTGGAAACAACAATGAGATCACACAAGCATATACTGTGGGGCTTGGGTAGGATAAAGAGTGCCAACATTTGTTTTATCATCTTTTAGAGACAAGTAGGTGACCCACGCATTGTTTGCGAGCGACCAAGCCACAAAACAAAAAATACTTTCTTAAGCGTGAAAAATTATACCATCATTTTAAATTTTAAAAATCCAAAAAACCTCCTTTATCCTAGGCCATTTTCTCCCTCTCGTTTGGCCATGTGAAGAGGGAGTAAGTTGTGTTTAATAAAGAGTAGATGTGGGTCCCCTTCCCCTTTATAGTGTTGAAAGGAAAATAAAAAACAAGCGGGCCTATTGCCCTTTTTTTGGTCATCACATTTCCCACCAAAGTGTGGAAACTATTTGAGAATTCTTTAGTCTTTTGAACTCCCCAAATGTCAACCTTTTCATTATAAGCTTTCTTGATAAAAGCCACATTGTGAAATTTTAATACTATGTATGTCACATCATTGAGTCTCTCTTGAGTGATTTGTTACCTTTTTAAGTCACCCTTTTGTAGCTAAAGCATGGATTATGACTTTTAGTGATTTTTAACTTTATTCCATTGTCTCATTCCATATCTAAGAAAATACATTTATTCATTTACTTTTTGTTCAAAAAAACAAAAGCTTTTCTTCTTCTTCCCATTGTCTTTCTCCTAGTAGTTATAATGGGACATTTTATGGACAACAAGGTACAAAGCATTTTTTTTTCTTCCCATTGTCTTTCTCCTAGTAGTTATAATGGAGCATTTTATGCAAATGAAAGACAACAAGGTACAAATCATTTTTTTCTTCTTCCCGTTGTGTTTCTCCTAGTAGTTATAATGGGCATTATATACAAATGAAATATAGCAAGGTACATATAGCATTTTACTAGGAGCCTTGTGGTTAGGGTAGAGGAGGAAGAGGAAGAGGAAGGAGAGGAGTGTATGTGGATTTTTTGGATATATTATGAGGGCTATAGAATCCAAAGTAGATGAATTATTTACAATCAGAATACCAACTAGTCAAAGATTGGGCCCACCTTGTTGCACCCACCATTGAACTTAAAGTGTGATCAGCATTTGATAGATCACTAGATGATCGAGGTAAATAATTCCAATTACTTCCATCTTATTACAACACCAAGTGTAAAAAATGATGTAATAAGAATGGATATAACAAATACCTACATTCCTCACACCATGTATACCATGTGCTTGGTCTTGGGATATTTAATCTAATTCTATGTATTTAAACTTAGAGGAGAGTTTTAAGAAGTAACTTGCATATGGACCAATTAATTTTAAGCAATGGAATATTTATTTTAGAAGAAAAGCAATACTAAGAATACTAGTTTAATAATATAGGGTGAGGCAGGTAACATGAACAGTAGAGCACCACCCTTACTGGGTCCTTAAAAAAATCACATCCTTCATTCCACACTCCAATCCACTCCAACTTATTTCTTTTATTTTTTTACCATTTTAATTCACAACTTTAAGCTCTTTTAATATATAAGAATGCATATTATTACCCTTTCAAAGGGCCAATCCTTTCAACTTAGCATTAATCTACACCATCACTTTTTAAGAAGGCATGAGACTTCCAAAGTCACACAAAACCCTTATTATGATCTAGACACAAATTTAATTATCTACATTTTGGAGTAAGAAAGGGCTTAAAAATTCATGAAAAATCAAACTAAGCGTGAAAGTAAGTTTTTTGTATCGAAACAACTCATGTAGTTTACAATATGATATGGTTTATACTTAATGTTTCGATCTTCAACCGTATGGTTTTT
This sequence comes from Cibotium barometz, assembly GCF_041138505.1. Classification (NCBI taxonomy): domain Eukaryota; kingdom Viridiplantae; phylum Streptophyta; class Polypodiopsida; order Cyatheales; family Cibotiaceae; genus Cibotium; species Cibotium barometz. Next base: position 26,397,577 of record NC_141072.1, read on the forward strand.
GCATGAAGCACACACTTTAAGGCTTACTTGCCACAAATATCTACAAAGGAATAAATTTGTTTAATACTTCTTACATGACTAGAATTAGTGAAGAAGAACTTTAGTTCAGGAAGAAACACTCCATGGAGGTTGTGATGACTACACTTTATAGTAAGGAACACTATTTGCAACATGTGGTGCTAAATTACATGGATAACATACATAAAGATACTCTTTTTTTGCAAATTTCTAATCACTCTTGTTACCTTGGATAAACTTCTTAGTAGTAATATAGTGTTGCTATCACGAGAGTGAGATTTTTCAGAATATTTTATCATGGGAGTGAATGTAATAATTATGTGTGATACATGGTTCATGTGTGAAGCATGGTAGTGAATGTTTTCCATTTGTTAGAATTATTTTTATGAGTGATTCCAAAGTAATTATGATCTAACATTGTGGACTATGTTGATTATAGATCATGAGTTTGGAACAACCAAGGTGGACATTGGACGAGATTATCTAGCTGAGCACGTGTGCTAAATATTTGATTTTGTATGGTTTGGCCCATTGTACATATGTTGGGCAAGGTTTATTTTTTATGAGATGCTTTAAAAGCATTGGACTATGGTTCAATTTTGTAAAAGCCCAATTTTGGAAAAAGCTATGCTATTTATGGCTCCAAAGGCTAAATTTATGAATATGATCGCGTCGTGTGGGAGTGGAGCCACACACGTCTGGGGGGGAGATTGCAAACAATCTTGTGTTCTTTGATTTTCATGCTTTTGTTTTATGCGTTGGTGATGATGGTTTATTTCTTCTATTATTAAATTTGTGAAATATTCTAATCTCCATGTACCATGGTCTTGTAGTAGTTGTTGCAAGATCCACCTACTAATTTTTTAAATTCAAGTTTCTAAAACGATCCTATTGAGTAATGCATAAAAGTATAATCAATTACAAAATTCTATAAGTGAGAAGTGACATGTAGACACAAAAAAAGAGAGGAGAAAACTCAAGTGAAAAGTGATTAGTTGAGCATGCATTGAGCCAAAAGCTTAGGTGAAAAAATGATAAGCTAAGCATACTTTTAGCTAAAATCAAGTGAAAAGTGGTAAATCAAACATGTTTTGAGCCAAAGCTTTACAAAAAGTGGTAAATCAAACATGCTTTGAGCCAAAGCTTTACAAAACAGTGGTATTAAACATGATTTAAGCTAAAGCTTTAAAAAACAAGACAATTAAAAGCACAAAATCTTCTCATCACTAAATTAAACCTTTTAAAGTATACCAAAATTTATTTTTCTTGAAGTTGTATTAGCTTCTTGTAGCCTGATTAGTTTTGTCAGTCTTAAAAAATAATCTAGCTTGATGCAATTTAATCATTAATTTGTGAATCATTCTTTTTAACCACCATTGATTTGTAAATTGTTCTTTCTTTTAAGAAAAGTATTAATGACTTTGTAAACTTGTCCTTCCACTTAAGCATGCTATTATGAAAGCTTACATCTAGTGTTTGGGACTTAGAAAAATTTCTAAGTCCCAAAGCCAGATGACCGGCTACTGGGGTCAATGGGGTGCCACGTATACTCCGATCAAGTATATGGGGGGACCTCAATTTGCAACATAATATAGGCAAACAACCATGTAAAGGCCTCAATGCCAATGGCATACCAGCTCGTGAAATGTAAATTAAACTCTATATCCTTTACTAACTTGCTACTATTGCCATGGCACATGAAACCTCTAATTTCCATGAAGTTGTGTTTAAGGTTTTCTTTGTGGACAAGGGGTGTACCTCTAACCTATTTACTGAAATTCCACTCTTTTGAAATAAACATTTAGTGCATGCTTTACCTTGGGAAGCTTCCATGGATATCAATTAGAAAATTAGGAAACCTTGTCCACCAGTTTGAATCGATGAAGTTGTGGATTTAGCCCCCTACATATGGCCCTTCCTTGAGTAGTTGGTGGGTTCTTTTTGTATTCCCACTAACCACAGCCTTGCTAGAGGATCTAACAAGGTTTGCATTCCATGGAACACATAGATTCCTACTCTATAGAGGCTAGAAATTTAGATCTCAAGATTTGGGTAATTTTGCTATGGCCTTCTTGGTCAGTGGGATAAATTTGGCCAAGACATCAAAGATTTCCCCCTTAAAAAGGAGGAGATTACTAGGAAGGTGCAAGCCCTCACACTTGGCACGCATGTTTATGAATAGAAGATCCTAAAAACCTTGGACATAGTTCTCTTCTCTCTCACTTGCATATTGACCAAGAGAAACAAAAATATGCAAATGTCAAGGAGGTCCTTAAAAAACCTTGAAGAGAAAGGTCCTAAAGACCTCGAACATGGTACTCTTCTAATCTAACTTACATATCGACCAAGAGAAAGAAAAGTATGCGAGGAGTTCAGTAAAGATAGCCAAAAGATTTAACATGGTACTCTTCTAATCTAACTTACATATTGACCAATAGAAAGAAAAATATGCAAGGAGTTCAATAAGGATAGCCAAAAGATTTAAGAGAAAGTTAAACACCTAATACAACTTCTACAATGGGCTAAATCTCCATTTAGATACATGTTCATTTTGAGGAAGGTTTACAAACAGTAGATTCAAACTAGTAAGAGTGATATAATTTTTATAAATACTGGGAAGAAGTGTATAATGTGAATTAAATATAAATAACGCATGACACAACTTCAGATACTCTTGCCATTTGACAAGATGAGAGATACTGTTGCCATTTAACCTTAACATTTACTTGTGCTCACATTTATAAAAATTGTATCACTCTCAATAGTTTGAATCTACTATTTGTAAACCTTCCTCACAATGAGAAGAATTGTATAATGTGAATTAAATATAAATAACACATGACACAACTTCAGATACTCTTGCCATTTGACAAGATGAGAGGTACTGATGCCATTTAACCTTAACGTTTACTTGTGTTCACATAATGACTTCAAGAAGTTAGAAACAACATAATTAATCCTTTGACAAAATTACCCCTACCTAGAAGAAAGAAAGCATCCACCCACATTTATGGCCACCATTCTTGTGGCATGAATTCTCCTCTTTGCCATCCCTAATTTGTCACATCACGCGCATAGTGTCTATTCTACCCATATATATTTTATTGTAACAATACTGCAACAAAGCCACCGATGACGCTTGATGTGTTATGGCAAGAGGTTTGTTTGCCTTGCCATGATTTTTCTATGTAAGAATGTTAAACCAAGTTAGAAAGGGGAGAGATGATGCCCAAAACATGGAGGGTTTTTCAAGTAAGTACAGGGACTTAAAAGGGTAAAGGGTCGTGCCAAGAGGTTGCGAGGACTAGTCTAAGTCAAAGTAGAAAAATCACATCAATAGCATTGGACTTTAATTGAAGAGGTAATAAACTATGCAATGACATCAACTTTACATGATTGTGCATCCTTAAATAAGAATAAAGTTGAAATGCCAAGCATTATTAACGAAAGAGACAAAATGTGAGCAAACAAGAGTCACTAATGCGTTGGGCTTCAAGATGCCAACTTCCCATTTAGCGGCATCACTTATATGTAATAGATATGTGTTTCGCCAATAAGTGTATCCTAGTAAAGAGATATGTGTTTTTGTAGTAAGTGTGCCATAGTAAAGACATATATCAAAAGGTAATCTCTACAAAAATACACCCCCCAACACACACACACACACACACACACACACACACACACACACACACACACACATCCCCTAAACTTTAAACCTTGGTTTTCAATTTGATGCTTGAGCAAATGTATTAGGGGCCTCATGGTTACAACGTTTGGTAAATTTTCAAGCATTTTTTTTGAGTCCATATATAGGAAGCCTAAAATGGGCTTCAAATTTAAACAATGGGCTACTATCGCATAAGTATTTGCAATCTCACCTCTAACATAATAAGATGAGATCCCCCACTCAATCCATTAATGAAAGGCCACATGACCGAGCTGGGCAATGCAATCCCACACAAGGCACGATGGTAGGGCCAAACTCCATGGGCTAGCATGGCAACCATGTGTCACCCATCCACATGACACACCATCATTGGGTGTTTTTAAATCAAAATGCCACATGGCACTTAGCCAATAGTTGCTTTGAAATGTGCCCTCCTCAATATGAGAAGTATATGTTTACATAGGTGATTCTAATGTATTGTAGTAAACTAAGCCCATGGTGTAAAGGTTTGCTATTAATTAATTAGTTACAAAGGAGGAAAGTGATGGGACCTTAGTCAAAGGACCTTAGATAAAAGATTAAAAAAATTTGATGGGACCTTAGATAAAAGATCAAAAAAATTTGATGGGACCTTAGACAAAAGGACTCTTCTAGAGGATTCGCGTGAATGATTTTATTTTCTTTTTCTTTTGTTCTTCTTGGTCAACTAGACAGCTTGCGCGAACGGGGAGAGAGAGAAAAGAGGGGCCATTGGGAGGGGGGGGGGAAGCGAGGGAAGGTGTGCTGAGAGCGAGGGAGGGTGTAGGGCGAATCGGAGAGCGAGGGAGGGGGTGGGCCAAATCGGAGAGCGAGGGAGGGGGTGGGGCTAAGCAGAGAGCGAGGGAGAGTGTGGGGCAAAGTAGACGAAAACGCGGAGAGAGGGAGGGAGGGTGTGGAGTAGCGTAGAGAGAAACGGGGCAGCCTTAGTACTATTAAGGTTTAATCTCAATACTATCAATTAATTAGTGCCCCTCAAGGGGCACTAATTAATTGATATGTCCAGTAGATTAGACTGAATATGCACCCCAAATGTTTTTTTAATAGGAATAAATTATTGAAAAACTAGGAATAAATTATTGAAAAACTAAATGTCAAGGTCAAACAAGCCCAAATGTTTTTTCAAATAGGGGTAGTTTTGCAATAGGAATAAATTATTGAAAAACTAGGAATAAATTATTGAAAAACTAATTGTCAAGTTCTATTAAGGTCAAACATTCACTTGATAAGGACTCATTCAAGGGCCCCATTGTAAAAAGATTCTTGTGGATTACTAGGCAGCAAGAGAGGAAGGAGAGCTATGGGGTTCTGCCTGCAGAGAAGCTTTGAGGGTTTTTCTCAACAAGAAGAACAATCCTATTAGGATTAGGGTTTTTTTTTTCTGCACCCAGGTTTAGATCCTCTTTGCAATTAGGGTTCCCCTTCTGTGGATAAATATGGGCAACGTTTGCGTGATGATCTCTGAGCTCAGAGACAATCGCGTGCAGAGCAGAGAGTCCAGCGATTGCGAAGAAATCCCCACGTCCTCGCAGAGCGGCGGCAACAGCTGCAGCAGCTATGGGCGCTTGACAGCTCCGAAACGATGGATTAATCTCAGCGGCAAGAGGCTTGCGTCCATGAAGAAGACGAAGCATGCAGCAGGAAAGGATGGCCTCATAGTTATGGAGTCTTCTTTCTCTGCTGCAGAGAATGGCGTCCTGGATTCTCCTGTGTGGCAGCGCACCATACTCATGGGCGAGCGATGTGAGCCACCTTCCTTCTCAGGTCGCATCTTGTATGATGAGCATGGAAGCCCTGTGCAGGACTTCCCCTGCAAGTCGCCCAGGCCTCCTGCCCAAGCTGCCCTCCGCCTCACTACAGTAAATTGAGGTGAAAACAATTGCTCCTATACTTTCTCTCTCCAGGAATTTACGATTTCACAAGGTCCGCTAGGTCTAATCTGCTTGAAAATTAGGGTTTCCTATCATCTAATTAGGGTTTGGTATCTTTCCGCAAGGTCCTTCAGGGTTAATCTGCAGGAGATTTAGGTTTTACTATCACCTATTCATGCTTTCTTCCATCATACCATAGGCTATATGAGAAATTATCTGCTAACATTTTAGGGTTTGATATTAAATTGCAAGAAAGACGCTTCTTTCTTTAGGGTTTATCTGCAGAAACTTAGGGTTTATCCATCATAATAGGTTTGGTATCATGTACGTACTCTTACAATGGGTTCTCTGCATGAAATTAGGTGGGGTTTCCATAGGGATTGTGTGCAGACTTAGGGGTTTTCAGTGTAGAAATTTAAGGGTTTCTATAGATGTTTGCAGGGTTCTCATGTATAATCCAAGAGCTTGTGTGCAAAAGGTAAGGGTTTACAATGGTTTTTCTGCATGATAATTAGGGTCTAATGGTGGGTTTTATTGATAACTTCGAGGTTTTCATGGTGGCGATTTGTAAACCAAATTCAAGTCTTTGGAATCTATGGTGCAGTTTATGCAAATTTCAAGGCCTTTCATGTAGATCACAAGGGTTTGTATACATATTTTGAGGATTAGTATTGTAATTTTGAGGGGATTAGTATTACAATTTTGATGATTTGTAGGTTGGATTAGTGAAGTTGATTGCAGAATTACAGGCTTTTGTGCATGATTTATAAGGCTTTGTAGGAAGGCTTTCAAATGGATTTTATACATCATAATCATCTTTTGGTGGGCTTATTTGTCAGGGTTTAACTTGAATTGAGAAGTGAGGGGAAGTTTAAAACCTCTCAAATCATGCAATTTTTGGTTTACCATCCATCTTGTGTATCTTGTGTAGGTTATGGCAGCAAGCTTTCCTTGGACTTCAATTGTACTGTAAGAGGCTTTACTGGGTCAGGCAAAAAACCTGTGTATTATTATAGTTTATTTATAGAGGTTAATACCATATGATATGTGGTGGTCAAGAGAGTTAACAAGAACTAAAAATATATATATGCTCATTTGCTATATAAGGTGGGCTATAATTATAATAAAAGGTTATCCTTAAGATGATTGTTCAGATAATGGCTGTGTTTCCTTCTCATCTATTTGAATTGAGATGCTTGCCTTGTACTCTTGCTTTGCTCCCATTGTCCTTGTAACACCTAATACACAATTTGGGCTATACTTGTCACAGTGAATCTATTCAGCTACCATAAGTGTTTTCTCATCTTTCATTATCCTCTATTACATGTTTTTGTTTTGTTTTGTTTGAGCTGGGGCCAAGCAGGCACAAATGTGCCCCTTTAAACTTGAAAGGCCAAATGCTTTTGTCGCTAGTTTCGACAGATATATGTGCACTTGTCTACACTCTTCAAGTGAAGATTATGTTAGGCATAATGATGACCATTGTAAAGGCTTATTGACTTTGAATTAATTCTTGAAACTTTAAAGGGTTAACGCAAGCTTGAAAATTCTAAAACTTTGAAGGGTTAATGCAATTTTGAGCATTCTCCACCTGCATTAAAAAAGAGTATCGAATGATCCAGCAAGCATGTACAATCCTAATCTGTGTGATTAACCTCACATTAGGAAATGATGAACACATCCTATTCCTTACATGAGTAATAGCTTCACAATACTAAATGATAAACAACTCTGGAGTTTTAAATCTTTGTGCATTCTTTATGCTTATTAAATTGGAAATTAATAGGTTTCCTTTCCTTGTTTTCAAGTAAAAAGGTGCCACTCTTCCTATATAAATTAATGTAGGATAATAGCCACACAATGCTAAATGATTAATAGCTTTAGGTGTAAAAAAAATCTTGCTGTTTATGTACCTTTTGAATATCTTTTGTTTTACAAATAAAAAGGTGAGACTTTTTGTTTCGTTAAGTCAACAATGTAGAATAATACACTATTCCACAAGTATATTTGTATTGATCCACTCTCCTTAGGTTACAAAGAAAGTGAGTTAAAGGGAAAGTAGTAAACATCTGAATTGATTTGCTTCTTATGCTTTAGAAGTGCTAAAAAATGTAAAGACAAAAAGTTATAGAAAAAATTGTGCAGCATGCATATGGGTGTTTACAATAGTGGACAACCTTTTCTTCCAAGTAAGAGTTAACCCATTTAAGATTGTGCATATAGTATACACTTTTATTGCTCGTTAAAGGGAAATGTTTAATGATAAACAAAAATATTAGACCCTTATTATAATTGAAGTGGTTGTGAGTCAAGGAGAGGAATTAGATGTCATGTGGTCTATTAACCCGAAAAATCACACTTCAAGGATGGGTAACATGCTGCATGGGTGGTTATGTAACACCTTGTCAACAAAAGGAGATGTGCATGATGGTTGGATGAGTGCATTATGGTAGAAGTGTGATGAGTGTGCATGTATATTGTACTTATATGCCTACAATAATAAAGTATTAAGGTTCAATTCCTATCACCTACTTAAAGAAGTGACACATTCCATTATCAAATAGGTTTCCATGAGGCCCTCACGATGGTGCTCATGGTGCTCTATAAAGCAAATAAATAATTGTGGCTTCAACATCCAGCCCATTGCATGTCAACTCCCTTCATCACTGAATTTTTTATGGATACACATGTATATAGAGGTTAAGAAAGAGAAAATGAAAAAGAGGGGGAAAATTTCCAAATCTTTGATCACCTATGAAAAAATTCACCTACATTTCCAAGGTTTCCTTGATCCTCTTGGTGTGCTGTGTCACCAAAATGATCCATGCTCCTTCATTGACATTTGTCATGGTTTTTTTTTGCTCACATAATAAAGAGGCCTAGAGCTTTGTATACTTGCATTTGTTGCACCGAATATTTTTCAGTGGTTATTGGATGGCTATTTGTGTTATTTAGATGATGTCGTGGAGGTGGTGATATATAATAGACTAGATGGCTATTTGGATAAACTTGTAGTCCTTGAAGACTATTCTTCTCCGAGAAACTTTCTTTGAGGAGGTCAAAATTTTTTTTTTTTGAGCAAGCCAACTTTTTGATCATATGTAACAACTTAATTTCACCACATAGATATGTGCTATGAAAGTAGTGAAATTCATGGAGGTCATGATATATATGATAGACTAGATGGCTCTTTGGATGAGCTTGTACTCCTCAACAAGGACTATTATTCTCTGAGGATTTCTTTGAGGGGGTCAATTTTTTTCAAGCATATTTCACTACATCGATATGCAACAATTTAATTTTAACCACATAGATACTATTCTCTAAGGAAACTTCTTTAAGGGGGTCAATTTTTTTAGCATATGCAAAATAACTTAATTTGACTACATATGTGTCATCAAAATATACATTATAAGAATAATAGGCAATCTAATATACTTGTAAAAATCAGTTTTGCTACCTTTGACATCACCTTTTGTTAGTTTATAGGTGTGTGCACTTTATAATTTACAATAGATGTGTGTGAGCACATGCTAGACACACACACGCATGCAAATACACGTGCATGTGCATGCCCATGGGTGCGCGCGCGTGCGCACACACACACACACACACACACACACACACACACACACAAGCTTATATTCGAATGCACACAATACACTTCTTGAATCTCTTTCTCTAGCCTTTCGATATAATATGCTAAAGTAATTTTTTAAATACTCTATTTCAACATAACCTTATACTAAATATGCATTTTATAATAATCATTATGATAATTTGATCTTCCATAGGTCTTTCTTATTCAATATAATAACTGAAGTTCTTAAAATATCTCTAATATATGTTTAAATTATCTTTATGCGTTTAAATCTTATTTACATTATTTATCTTATCTAATGTTTTCTGAATACTAGTAGAAAGTTTATCTAAGTATTTATTTTTTGACGAACTCTTAGATCTTAAGTAGAAAGGTGTTTCTCAACACCACATATGCAAGAGAGGTATTCCACTAAATAATTAATAAAAAATGCAAATGATTTATGTGGTCTATTATCCACATTAAATCTTATTGTAATAAAGATAAATCTTTAGATGTTTTTCAACACCACTCATCTTAGAGGCTTTATCATATTTGAAGTAGTTCACATATGACTGTGAGACTTTTTTGTTTTTGATTTTGTTATTAATTTAAAGGTTTATTATTTCTAAAAGATCTTGCAACAAGAAGGATGTTTATGTAGATGTTATTATCGGTTAAAAAATGGGAATTAAGATTTTTCCAAAATTCATGAAATTATGTGGGATTGGGAATTGGGAAATTCCCACTTTTCTAATATATTGTTCCAATTATAATGCAAAAATGGTTAGCTCTTTCCACCCAAATTTATATGTGCGTTAACAAACTTGGTGAACTCCTACACCCAAATTTACATGTGCCTCTCAACACCCAATATATGTGCCTAAACCTTAGACACAGAAAATATGTGCCACACTTGGTCCCATGCCTCTTCATGTTAATGGCCAAGAATTGTAATGAAGCTTTACTGTTAGATCACCGTAGCACCACTACGGGCACTACCACAGCAGGGGACGGCGTCTGGCTCACCACCCACCAGCCACCACAGAGGAAGAATGAGGATTGCCCCTCATCCCCCAGGCTATATAGTGTGTGGCCTGTCGTCCACACTAGCCTGGCCGCCCATGACTCTGCATGGGCGTCCTCTCCCACTGAACCCCGGATGGCCACGTCCTCTCAGCACTCCGGCCAAGGCATTGACGCTAAAGCCTCGTCTGGCCATCCACCGGTCTGTCGATCACATGCATTACAGCAGCCTACGTGACATTACTCCCCCCCTTAAGAAGAGTTTTCGTCCTCAAAAACAAACTGGGGAAACCTCTTGGAAATTGCACTACGGTGTTTCCAAGTAGCTGCCTCCACATCCCTGTCTGTCCATTTAACAAGTACCTCCTGGTACACTTTATGTCGGGTTTGTCTGTCACGATACCCTAGAATCTTTTCAGGTTCATGTGGTATCTTTGGTGGCTCTATCAAGTCCACCAAAATCTCTGGAGAAACTGCGTTCTCTAACCCGTGAACTGATTTCTTCAGTTTACTGACATGGAAGACAAGATGGACTTGAGAACTCTCCGGTAACTCAAGTTTATATGCTACGTCCCCAATCTTCTTAAGGATTTTAAAAGGACCACAATATCTCGGAGAAAGTTTATCACACTTTCCCGTTTTCATGGTTTCTGTGACTGCGCACAGCAGGAACCTTGAGGAATACAAAGTCACCTTCTGCAAAGGTCACCTTTCTACGTCCTTTATCTGCATAAGTTTTAGCGCCTGAGTGCTATGAATGCTCTCACGTGCGGCTCTGAGCATATCATTCATATCTTCAAGGAAATCCTTGACAGATTGAATCTTCTCCTTTTCTAGGCCTACAGCCATCGGAGATCTCGGCTCGAATCCATACATTAACATGAATGATGGTGTAAATTCAGTCGCTAAGTGTTTGGAGTTGTTATAGGCAAACTCCAATAAGGGCAAGTACTCTTCTCAATTAGATTGCTTCTTACTAACATAAGAACGCAACGTATCCTCTAGAATTTGGTTAACTCTTTCAGTTTGGACTCTGGATGATCCGCCGTACTCATACTCAGAGTAGTATCCAACTTTTTTAAGACTTCCCTCCAAAAATGACTGTTGAACTTTCTATCTCTATCCGACACTATATCTGTGGGTAGGCCATATAGCTTGTAGAGATGTTCAATAAAGAGTTTTGCCAACTCTGGTGTTTTAACAGTTTTCTTCATGTGGCGATAAACTTTTCCATTTTAGCTGTCCACTACCACCCACAACGAGTCATTCCCTCGACTCGTCTTGGGTAAACCGATAATGAAATCCATGGAGATGCTTTTCCATTTCCCCTGAGGAATCTCCAGCGGCAGATGGAGTAGCCCTCCAACCTTAAGACGTTTGTGTTTATTGACCTGGCACTTATTGCATTTCAGCACATAAGTCTGGACGTCCTTAAACAAACTAGGCCAATAAAACTGTCTTTTTACTAGTGCATAGGTCTTCTGAATCCCGGGATGACCCGCACTTGGACTACCATGACTTTCTTTAAGAATTTGGGCCCGAAAGTCAGCAATAGTTGGTACACATACTCTACCCTTGTAGAGTAAGTGCCCGTCGTCTCGTCAATGGAGTAATTAGCATATTTCTCCCCCCGACAAAGTTTATCACCCCCCTTTGAAGCCATGGCAGTCAAAGGTGATGAAGGGCCCACGTTAGAGCTCTCCGACTCAAAACTATACCCAGAAAACATGGCTAGTCTCTCCAGACTAACTCTCGCTTCCCTTCCTATTGCACCTTCGGCCAGTCTCTCTGGACTAGCAATCCGTGCCAACGAGGGAGGTGGTCGCGTCTGTGAAGAAGTGCGTACGCGTAGTACAGCACGCCAAACCTCTATAAAAAAGATGGATCGTGCTCACATAAACCACGTAGTGACTCCAAGAAATCATTCTTGAAGACTATGAAACTAAGTTCATTAATCTGTGGCATGCGACTAAGTGCATCTGCCACCACGTTATACTTACCTTTCTGGTAACGTATCTGAAGGTCAAACTCCTGTAGAATCTCCGCCCATCGAGCTTTTCTATCCTTCAGTTCACTTTGACTTGAAAGCCATATAGACTTTCATGGTCCGTCCGGACCTCAAAAGAAGCACCATATAAATAGTGTCTTGACTTTTTCAGTGCATGAACTATCGCTAGTAACTCTCGCTCGTAAGCCAAGTAGTTACGCTATGCACGATCTAGCTTTTTACTCTCAAATGCAATTGGGCGTCCCCTTTGCATAAGTACGGCCCCAATGGCCTCATTACTAGCGTCTGTTTCCAAGACAAACGGCTCATTTGGATCGACAATAGTCAAAACAGGTGCAGCTGCTACTACGGTCACCTTGAGCTTATCAAAGCTCTTCTGTTGGGCTTCCTCTCCCAACTAATGTTTTTAGTTTTTGATCGTAAACTGGTCAGTCAACGGGATTGAGATCTTCGCGTAGTCCACATACTGGCGGTAGAACCCTAACATACCAAGAAAAATCTGCAGTTCCTTGAGATTCTTCGGCGCTGGCCATTTAAGAATAGCCTCTACTTTTTCTGGCTCCATCAGCATACCATCGGCGGATATAATATGGCCAAGGTAGTGAATTTCTATTTCAAAAAAATCACATTTGCTCTTCTTTGCAAATAGTTTGTGCTCTCGCAACAACAACTCAAACACTAGACGCAAATGCTCTATGTGTTCTTTCTGTGTCTTACTGTACACAAGAATATTATCTAAGAAAACTACTACGAAGTTTCCCAGATATGGACGTAAAATGCTGTCCATCAGTGTCATAAACGTCACTGGAGCATTGGTTAGCCCAAAAGGCATAACCAAAAACTCAAAATGCCCGAAACGGGTCCTAAATGCTGTCTTCGCAACATCTTCTACTTTAATTCTAACTTGATGATACCCTGATCTCAGGTCTACTTTTGTAAAGTATCTCGATCCATAGAGTTGATCAAACAACTCATCCATGCGTGGCATTAGATACTTGTTCTTAATTGTTATCTGATTAAGAGCCCTATAGTCTATGCACATCCCGCATAGATTCGTCTTTCTTCTTTACCAGAAGAATAGGCGATGCCCACTGACTTGAACTAGGCCGAATGAAGCCTTTGTTCAAATATTCCGTCAATTGTTTTTCCACCTCTCCTGTGCCTCGGAGTGGCTTAATCTATAAGCAGGTTTGCTTATAGGTTTTTATCTTGGCATAACTTCGATGTCATGGTCTACTTCTCTAGATGATGGTAAGCCATCTGACAAATCATCAAGAAAAACATCCTGAAATTTCTCTAATAAATTCATTAAAGTATCTATGTACTTTTTCTTTAATGTGTCTTTCACCTTGGATTTTTTCTTGTTTGAATCCCATGCATGCCAAATAGGGTTTTCAAACAGTGGGTCTCGTCCAAGGCTATTTTGTTTTCCTTGTTTGTCTATGTAAACATCATTTACAGTTTCATCTATGGAAACAGAATTTAAAAGAGGGTAACAAGCATATACCTCTACTATTTGGCCTTTGCGGACTGCTGTGCACAGCTTCATGGAGGAAATAAGTGGTGTGGCGGGATAGTGCGGTCGCCCTACAGGGTAATGACTCTACCTCCATGCTCAAAACATAGCGTATTATGTAGGTAACTCTGAGCTAGACTAGGGCCCAAGCCATATAGCCACTCCCTGCCTAGATATACGTCTGCTCTGGCTAAGTGCATGACCTGAAAGTCAAGCAGAGCCTCGTAGTCCTGCATAGATAATGGGACCCCTAATACTACGGTATTCCATACCGTTTTGTCATACCCATTGGCTAGGCCAACATTATACTCATGATCGCTCTGGGTCTCAGTCAACCCCAACTTCTTGACTAACGAGTAGTTCAAGAAGTTCTGGCTAGCTCCATCATCGATAAAAACTGTGACTCTATGGCCACCTATGGTGCCATACATGTGCACCATGTCATGCGGACCTACAGTAGGCTGCCACATCATCGCTGGTGTCACCGAACAAGCGTGATGCTCATCATAATGACACACTATCACCGAACAAGCGTGATGCTCATCATAATGACACACTATCACCTCTCTGAACTCTGTGGAACTGAGAGGGAGACTCTGCACTATATGCAACTGCCTAGAGGATTTACCATCTCTTTTGGGCTTGTTGCCGCTCGTGCTGGCTTTAAGCTTTGAACACTCAGCCTTCATGTGCCCTACATCGTTGCAATTAAAACAACGATTTTCCTTTTGCGCTATAATATACTCCTCTTTTTTTTGGACTTCGTTGTCTCTTTTCTTCCTGGATGGTCGCGATTTTTTAGACCAATGACCACCCTGTCCTCCCTGGTCCATCCTATCCCCCTGCTTATCACTGCGGAACCCTTTTCTTTTAAGGCATGACCTTCTCTTCTCACTACCCTCGGCCCTGCTTGAACCACCACGTGCACTACGGTGCTTGATGTCATCAAATATCTGCGCATACTTAATTGCCTCTGCTAAGTCTTTAGGTTGTAAGGGCTCTACCTAAGTCTTTAGGTTGTAAGGGCTCTACGTACTTAAGGTAATCATCTTTGAGGCCTCTTTTAAAGCCTCGCAATGTCTGGAATTCATCGATCCCCTTTAGCTTGAGTACTATCTCCCTTTAGCTTGAGTACTATCTCCCTATAGTCTGAGATGTACTAAGTTAGGGATTTGTTCTCCATCGAGCACTTGTCCCATAACTCCCAGCTTCTCTCCACCTCATTAACAAGCAAAACTCTTTTCGAAACATCGTTTCAAACTCCGTCCAAGTGGCAGGACGAGTTGTCAAACTCATCCACCACTTGTACGCTTTGTCGGTTAATGAGAGGCTAGCCTCTACGGGATGCACCCGGCTAGACTGTTGTCGCAGTGCATGCAAGTCTGACCACTTCGCTAGAAACATGTTGACCGAGTCCTTGTTTCTCTCCTTCTCCTCGCCACCAAAACTAGGCAGCTTCAAGTCTTTCAATAACGATGAAGCTGTCTCTACGGACGGCCCCACAGGCGCGTCGGCATGTACTCTTGCAACCACTGGCGAGGCTACGCTCACCCGTGCCGTAGGAGCTCGTCTATCATGAGGAGTCGGAGTACTAGCTGAGGCGGCTGTCAGTGCGTCTAACCGTGTGGAGATGCTCTGTAGCATCGTGACTAAGTCAGCTTGGACTTTACCCATATTGTTTAGTTTTGCATTAAGATATTTAAAAAGTCCACTAGAGAGCTCCGTCTCTGTCAGGATGTCGGGAGGGTCCAATAGGTCATAATCGTCATCGTCATATTCCAAGAGGTCCTCCTCGGTCCTCTCGGGAGTGAGGTCGGTGTTCATATCATCTGGCTCATCGTCCAGAAAGGGGTCATCTGCTACTACAACCGCTGCGGGCTCGCTGGGTCCTAAGGCGGGGTCAACAGACGAGGAGGACGTTGGCGGATCACGCGTGATCGACGAGCGCACTCCGGATCGGGGTATATGGCCTGACAATTCGGTCGGGCGTATATGGCCTGACAATTCGCAAACCCGCGATCGAGGACAAGAGACCTGAAAACCCTAGAGAAGTAGAAGGCGGTGGGAACACACTACGCCTAGCAGACATATTTTAATTCTTACAGAAAGAAAAATGCGAGAACTCAGAAATTACAAAAACGCTAATAAAATGAGCAATGGTGGAGAGAGAATAGTCACCCCCCTTATGGTTGCCTGCCGACTGTGGTCGACTGTCGATTTGTGTTGCGCTGCGAGCCTCTACAAGCGTCGCTACTTCGGGATGCTGCGATCCGAGAGAAAGGTGCCATGACATGCGGAGCTATACGGACACAGTAAACACCAAAGCCGCTGTAGAGTTTCAAGGGCGCATGTGCTTTGACAGTCTTGACCGCACAATCAAGCGGCCCACTGAAAGGGTACTTGCCCTCTGCATCAGGCCTGCATCTTCTGAATCTCTGTCTTCACATAGTCAAAAGGCAAGCTTTACTGAAAAAATAAAGGAGCATTAGCCAGAAACAACATCACCAAACATTTCAGGACAAAGTTGATAAAGCCAAACCCGCAACAAAAGTACGAAAACACAACAAAAAAAACTAACCTCTTGGTTCTCATCTGCTTCAAGCAAGGCATCTTGCCATAAATTAGTGCTCGAACTAGGAACGGTTTCCGCTGTCTTACTTGGCACATCCCTAAACCCTCCCATGTTGGTAATATTCAGTCTTTCCCTTGCTTCTTGTAGCTCTTCCTCTATGGCATCTTTTCCTTCATATTTAAAGGCATCAGCATAGATCATCTTTAGTGTTACTGCAGCAGATAGGAACTCGGTGTCTTTCACATGGCTATCCACTAGTAAGTACTTATCTATCCCATCATCATCTACAAAATTGTCATCGACCTCCAGATTTTGGGCTATGAAAGCTATGCAATGGTCCTCCCTTAAGTTAAATACATGTTGTATGTCTATCAGCAATATATGCTCTGAATCTCCTACTTGGTGTAGGAGGGGACTAATGGCATTGGAATGGGGGAGAAGTCATCTGATGATTCAATCACAAACTGACATACATGAGTGTTTTGTAATCTCACTGCCTCAATATCAACCGCCAAACTGAGCTTCCTCTCTTCTTCAACTTGAACTCCTCAATCACATGAGGAGTGTCCTCCTCTTCAGCAACATCCTCAACGGTGGGACTAGCCTGACGAGAAACCGTGTTTCACTTTCATTTGTTGCATGCGGCTCTGTACATTCTTCATCTGTTAATTGCACGTTCATGTGCAAGAAGCATAAGAAGGCATAAGAGTATTCCATCAAGCGGCATTTTCTTTTGTGAAAAGAGCATGGCAAAGCTCTCTTCTTATCACATGGTACCTTGTGCCAATCCCTGTTTAACCTCTGCTTCTTCTCCGGCGACACCTTGAGATTAAAATGAATGTGATTTTTCCCATCAATCATCACTGGATCTTCATTTGTGAGCTCATCAAACTCTTGCTTTGCCTCTTCCGGGATGGCTAGAAAATGTATCCTCCAAAGAAAAATCGCAATTGAACATCAACGAAATTGAAGGGTGCAAATCATGACGTCGACATTTGTAGAGGAAGTCATACAACAGAGTTGCAGGTGTTTCTCTTCGTCCAGAACTTGCACCATGGCTGAATTCAAGGGTGTAGATAAGACATGGAAAATATTAGTTCAAGCAATGAATCAAGAGACAGTCGGTCTTAAACACCAAATCTCTATGTGGTGAATGGATTCAACATAACACGAGAGGAGATGCCAGAGGAATCCAGGTATTACTCATGACTAGAAGTTAAAAACAAACATGAAACCAAAGGTAAAACTCCTGAACCCTATGCAAAAATTGTAGCTTTCACTTCAAGCATATTTACATCTATTGTAAACATTCTGCCCACTCTATTGCCTTTTGCAACCAACCTACACTTGTCTTTCAAGTCTTTGACATAACAACCATCAAGGTTAAGCAAACCTACAAACCCTGCTCAATCATTTGGCCAACAGAAACCAGATTCTTTATAATATTTGGAACGTGAAGTACATCTGTGCAAGGTACTTCACTTTACCATTCTACATAGACAATGGCACATATCCCCTGTTTTAATAAAACCTGGATTTTAAGGATTTTTCATATCCTTGAACCACTCGCCATGACTCGTAATGTGGTTTGAAGCACCTAAATCCACATACCATACATCATCATTACATGCGGATACATCATTTTTCGATACAACATTAAGCACATGTCGCATAACAAACAACCTTTCATTGTCCTCATTACTTCGTCGTCTAGAGGATGCATAATTATTTTGCTGCACTTTTCCACTTCTCATGTCATTTTGCTTCTTATAACAATCTGCCTACACATGCCCAGATTTGCCACACTAAAAAAACAGCCCCGTGTATCATTTTACTGCCTTTGTCAATTTCCACAACCTCTTTGACTCCCCTTGCCTCTAAACTGGCCTCTTCCACCTGTGTGTTATTGTTGTGATCCATGGGACTATTGTTTTTGCTGACCATAATTTTGCTTTCCTATTCAGCCCCGTGTATCATTTTACTGCCTTTGCCAATTTCCACAACCTCTTTGACTCCCCTTGCCTCTAAACTGGCCTCTTCCACCTCTGTGTTATTGTTGTGATCCATGGGACTATTGTTTTTGCTGACCATAATTTTGATTTCCTATTCAGCGACACCTCTTTGGCCATGGCCTCGGCCTCTACCTCGTCCTCTACTTGCACTTGTGTAGAAGGCATGTTGCTTTGAATTGCTTTATTTTGTGAAGATTGGTCTTCACCCAAACTCTTTTCTTCAATGATCAGCATTGACACCAAATCTGTAAACTTGGGAATGTTCTTTCGAGTATGAATGCCTTGTATTGTGGCCCGAGACCATGTAAACATACTTCCACCTTATCATCATCATCAACATCAACATAAACACCAATAGATGTGCAAGGGATTCCACAATGCCCTTGACCTTTAGGGCATAATCATTCACATACATGTTTTTCTTCTCTACAGTATGGAGCTCATTCTTCAACTGAATCTTTTGTGTCTTGGTGTTAGTCTCATATAGCTTCACCAAGGTGTCTCATGCCTCCTTGGGTGACTTGGCATCCTGTATATGCCCAATCATGGTGTCCTATATGCTAATAGAAAGCCAATATATGAGTTTCCTTGATCCTTGATTCCAGTCCTTGTATTCTTTTACATCTGCAATAGTTGGATTAATCTCCAGTATCTCTGATGCCTCCTCATGTTCACCTCCCAATAGCCTTTTTCCATCAGAAAATTTATCAATATAAACCTCCAAGCATAGAAGTTGTTCTTGTCAAGCTTCTCTATAACAATCTGGTTAATTCCATCATTCGACATCATGTCTGTTTTTGCTGCTGCAACACAAACTCACCAAAAACAACACTCTTGTTTTTCCTACACAAACTGTTGTATTATGTGCAGTGATACTATACTGCACCTAAACTATCACAACTAGTAACCTAAATTTGTAAAAATACACCCAATAGCACATGTACGACCTCTTTGCAGTATACACAGTGTCTGCACAACCAATCGCCCTTCTTGCAATACCAAAAATAGAGTTGTGTAGAGAATCGAAACTTACCCGCAGTGCACATGCAGTTTGGAGGTCTAGACGCACCCGAAATGCATTTTTGGCCTGAAAATTTTTGTCCAAAAGACCAAGGACAGTATAGTTTCTCTTAAGACTGTTCACAAGGAGGTCCTTCACAAGGAGGTCCTTCACAAGGAGGTCCTTCACAGTAATTCCACACATTCATGCATCTACGTTTGGGTAAATTTATGCAAAACAAATTGATGATATAAACTCTCCTAAAGCTCCCTCGCTCATAAGGCCAAACCCATTCAATATAGCTTGAGCCAAACGGTGCTAGTCTTTGACAGAACCAGTGAGAGCAAAAATCATCCCAGCAGCACAGGATGAGAAACTCCTAAACTTGAAACATGGAGAACTTGAAGCTCAGTGTATGGATAGACCACCTATCCAGGAGCAAGAACCTACCTCTCCTACACATTCACATAGAAGCCTTGCTTCAAGGCTCCACAACTTTATCGTGAGAAACACACAATTGGAAGAGCCACATCCCAGGGCAAAAGGTATGGAACACCAACAGGAAAGAGAGACCATGTGGCCTCTAGATCCTAGAGTAGAAATAGGGCAAAGCGAGAGCCATCAAACCTAGCCTCATCCGGCCAGTCTAGAGAGCCATTCCCATCTCAGAGGTGGCTGATTCATTTACATGGCCCAAAGACCCATACTAAACCCAGGGCCAGATCCATCTTCCTAAGGACCTGAAACGTGTACCATCAGAGAGAAAGGGCCTACCCGACCCCATCACATCAACTTGGGCCATTTGTATATCAATAATACCCACCACAGGGAGCTTACCCAAGGTACCACATGGGGCCACACGGAGGCACGACCCATTCCACCCATGAGACAAGGACCTCTGATAGTCTATTATCCACCTGGCCTAGCTCCTCCACCCATCATTCCCCAACCAGCACCCACTCTAGCCATGGCAAAGCTAACACAAAAAATATTGAGAATAGCCATGGAAATAGGGAGGGGGTGGCTGTGGCATCACGCCCCCAAAATTGGCATTAGGACCCAGACTAGAGTGGAACAAACTTGCAAACATCTCGAAGTTAATCACTAAGTTTGATGGGACTGGAGACCCCATCCCGCACTTAGGTATGTTTAACTAGATTTGTGAAGCCTTTGGACACATGGATGATCAAGTTAAGGTGAGTGCCTTTGGCCTCACCCTAGATGGTAAAGCTGGCCAATGGTTTAGGTCCTTGAAAAATGAGGACAAGGCCACCTTCGAAGCCTTGAAACAGGCCTTCAGGGAGATTTATGGAAGGTCTGGATGATGTACCCCCACACAATTCACAATTCCTTGTATGCCTTGGCGCATACCCCCTTCGAGCAATGTTGTAGGAGTGATATGGATCTCGAGGACAACTTCAGGGGAACTGTTCAAGAACCATTCCCGAGAACTCCATGAGGGTACATCATAAGCCTCATTCAAGACCACCAGCACAAGATCTAATGGAAAGATCAAGGACTCCACCTCTGGACAATAGGTTGAGTAGTTGGCCACCCGCTGCATTAATGTAGCAAATGACCCAACATTAGGGAACCCACCAAGGCCGGGATTGGGCTGGTCAACCCCATCTCTATCCAAAGAGGGATCTAGTATGGTGCCCGATTTGTCAAGCTAACCATACCAGCACAGAGTGTCCACATTTGCGACCCTGTTCCATCCTCTATTGCACATATTGCCGAAATGGGCAATCATGAAATCACAAATTGCTGTTAGCGAAGGGCTACTCAAGCCCACGTATTACCTCCAGCCCTGCCTACAAACCCAAGGCAACCGCTGGCTTTGCTAGCACTTGCCCTTCACAATGTACCTCAACCAAGCCAAGAAGTGGCCCAAAGAGGAATTCTTAGGGTACCTGAAATGCCCTTACCACCCTAGTTCTCCCAGCTCAACCCTCATTTCCACGAATCACACTTGTTTGTAGATAACCCCTGATTAAAAATTTTGAAGAAGGGGATGAGGGGGAAGTTCTTGAAGATCCTACCTACAAACCTCTGGAGCTAACCAGTCCATCCTCCCAAATTCTAAGCCACTACATGATGGAGGGAGACCAAATGTTCCCAATGTACTTAGCCAATACGTATGGAGGGTGACTCTATGATGGAGGGCAACCAAATGTTCCTAGGTCTTATAAAGAATGTCCCTGAACAAGCACCACTTGAACAAGCATGAGCAACTAGATGCTTGAGAAATAAAACCATTAAAATTGGCAAAGGGGATAGTCGGGTAGTTATGAAGAGTGGTTTGGAAGATGGCACAACCACACATGCAGACCTACCCATTAGTAAGGCCACCCTAGTTTTGATTGAGTGTCCAAATCTACCTCTAACATCGATTTCTAACAAGGCCCTAGTTTTAGCCAAAGGTCCAAATCAATGGGGCTAATCCAAATTTCTAACAAAGGCCAATTATATATGTATGTGTATCTATAGGTATGTAAGCATGTATATATAAATAGATTTATATGTGTATCGTGGAGCAGCCATACCTGCATGTGAGGCTATGTGGTTGAAGAAGTTGCTAGATGATGTCAGGTTACCGAATGATATGCGCGTTGTCATTCATTGTGACAACATGAGTAGTATTCAGCTTGCTAGCAACCCAGTTTATCATGCCAGGGCCAAACATATTGAGGTCCACTATCACTTCATCAGAGAGAAAGTGCTAGATGGGCATGTTGATTTGACATATGTGCAGACAGATGAGCAGGTTGCAGATATCTTTACCAAAGCACTTGGTAAGGATAAGTTCGAGTATTTCTGTACTAGATTGGGAGTCCTAGAGATGGACATGTCGAGCTTGAGGGGGAGTGTTGAAATGTCAAGCTCGTATACAGCTAGAGGATAGCACATGGGTGCTGACAGAGTGACTGACAGAGTGACAATATGGTAGATAGATATCGTGTGGTGTGTTTATGACCGCGTCCAACTGGTCATGTGTGGTGTGGACATTACATTAGGTTTACTTTGTAGTATGGACATAACACTATGTTGTGTTCTCCTTTGTGTGTGTGAGAGAGATGGTGACTATGGCTTCTCTCCTTCTTTATGATTGATGGATATGGATTGGGTTTGCTTCTCTTGTGTGTGTTTCATCCTGCTTCTGTTTTTTATCACTCAAAGTATTCCAAGATGGTCCGGGAAGAAATTGATAAACTCTTGACACCGGATTCATCTACAAAGTATAGCACATAGAATGGGTATCACCCATAGTGATAGTGCCCAAAAAGAATGGGAAGGTAAGAGTGTGCATGGACCCTAAAAAGGTCAATGCTGCCACCATACGGAATCATTATCCTTTACCCTTCAGGAGCACGTGCTTAAATGAGTCGTAAGAAAAGAAACCTACAGCTTGATGGATTCTCCGATTACAACCAGCCTTTGCCACATAATGGGGAACTTACACATACTGCGTTATACCTTTTGAGCTAACCAATGCCCCCAATACCCTCTTGTGACTAATGCACATGGCCTATAAAGAATATCTTTGGAAATTACTTGAGGTCTTTATGGATGGGAAGGCACACCTTGACTGTTTACATAAGGTGCTAGAAAGATGTAGGCTATACCACATTTCATTGCACCCACTCAAATGTCAATTTTGGGTGAGGCATGGAGTTATCCTGGGACACATTGTCTCTCAACAGGGGATCTCCATGGACAATAGCAAGGTGTGGCTCATCCTTGAGCTACCCTCACCCACCAATTTTAAAAGAGTCCAGCGTTTCATGGGACATGTTGGCTATTATCGGCATTTTATTTTTATGTATATGCTGATATAGCTTGACCAATTTACGGACTCTTGATCCTTTTCAAGTGGATGCAGGAATGTCAACATGCTTATACCACCCGAAAGAATTGGCTAGTGCTTCTATTCTTCTAAGGTCCCCCAACTAGGACATTATCTTTCATGTCCACATCGACATCTCCGCCTTTAGTGTTGGTGGATGTGGCTGGCCCGACCTGGTGAACACAAGATGGATTTTCCCATTAGCTTTGCCAGCCGTGTGGCCAACTAAATGAGGCCGAGAGAAATTATACCACGACTGAAAGGGAAGGGTTGGCCATGGTTTACACTGTTAAAAGAAGTTTTGCCATTATCTTCTAACAACTAAATTTATCTTCTTTGTAAACCATTAAGCTCTTCTATTCCTGGTAAAAAAGCCCTATACAATAGGAAGAATCACCAGGTGGCTACTGATATTTCTTGAGTTCGACTTCACTGTCACAATGCCAAAGGGCTCACAGCATGTCTTGGTAGACCACATGTCAAGAATCTCCAACGGCAAGATGCCCATGGGGGTTGATGACGCTGCCATGTTCCAGCACATGTACTCTTCTAAAAAAACAAAGATGGTATGCTTAGGGAGCATCGCTTTTAGAGGACTAAATTGGTTAACTATAAAAAATAATCACGCTATTTCTAGAATTGATTAGCTCTTCTACCGATTACATTGTCTCTAGATTTTTATAAAATTTGATCTAAAGTCAAGGTACTATCAGATCATAATTAAGGAGTAGGATGTTTTGAGAATAGATTTCAATACTCGATATGGGCATTATGAGTTCACAATTTTGTCATTCAGGTTAACAAATGCTCCTACTAGATTCAACCATCTCATGTGGAAGAAATTTTCAAAGATCACACTTGGATATTTATGCCCTTGTCTTCTTGCTTACAAGAGTGCTTGAACACAATGAACTCGATGATGAACAAAGGATGCCAAACTAGTCTATATATAGTGCTGAGATTCATCTCATTAACGTAGGGTGGCCATGCTGCCAGACAACCCATGACTTGGTTCAAAATGCCAATTGACCATATCATCCAAATGCGACCATATTAGTGACTATAACAAAGTCCTATAGAGGGATAATGCATAGCTCCAACGGCCATTTGATCCTCAAATAAGACTTTCTTTTTGCTATTAGCACCCATTAATGCAATCACATAGCCTGAGAATAGTGTCTCCTTGGTTTGTTATCCATCACCCAATAGTGTGGTTACATCGCTGGCACAAGTATGCATCCTACTTGGAAGAGTCTTAATTCTACATACGATGTCTCCCAACCATCCACCCCTATTTCTTTTCACCCTCCCCCCTTCTTGAAAATAAATCTCTCCTAGTAGCACATATGTGTGCATGTGCACCTAAAAGTGTGAATGTAAATCACCAAGGCACCAACTCTGATCTATAGTTACCAACCCTTAATGGAAAACCAAAGTGACCTTCGCCACAAATACTGCACAACATCAGCTACTCACCCACTCGTCATTGTCCCAACCTCACACCATCACCTAATTGGAATCGTCTCCATTTGGATAATTGGGCACTTATTTAGTACAAAACCCACAATGGGGTGCTGGCTACATAGTCCACGGATACAAAAGATGTTTGCAATGTGTCCTATAAAAAAAAATCTATTTTCCACGGCCGTGTTGAAATATACAAGTGAATAGGGTGTGTGCGAGAACAAGCCCTTAGAGTAAGAGGCTGTAAAAGAGAATTTGTAAATGAGAGAGAAGCTCTGAAAAGGTGAGAGGTATCTACTGGGAGAGAATAAAGGGTGGCATGAGAAGATTTAGGATGTGTGGAGATATTCTGGGAAGAGGTGGAGAGAATCAAGCAAAAGAGGTGGAGTGAATCAAGGAGAGATCAGTGGGATTAGATGCTTGGATGTAAACTCTATAAATTGAGGCATTGGCCTAATGAGAATTTGCTGGTTTTTGATTATCCATGCCTACATTAAGCTATCAGTTAATTGCTCACACGAATCGCATCTTAATCATCATCTAATCTCTTTGTTAATCATGTTGATTCTTGCATTTGATCCACCATAGCTCATCACATTGCTGCAAATTTAACAGGCCGTACCAAACTTTCCACGGCCGTACCATTCCCCTCTACCTTTGCCATGATATCAGGCTTAGCTTAGAATCCATTGAATTTATGAGCCCATTATCTTGCTAATCACCTAGTTAATTAGGATTATTAGATAGTCAATTTTTAAAGTCATTTTTCAACAAGCCTTCTGTACCCACAACTGGTGGAGCGGCTAGCAATAACCTCTTAGCCACACATAGCTACACTCCCTATGCTTCAACCCATCAAGACGAATCGCAAAACCGCCAAGAGAAGCTGCAGATTTTTGCATTTTTTCAAGCGCCGTTTTTTTGAAGCAAAACTGAGATCCCCTCTCCACCAGAAGTGGAATCAAGCTCTACATCAAATCTGTAGGTGACTTTGGTAAAATAGAGATTAAGCATTCAATGTTTGGTCAAATCTTGTGTTTCTTGGCTTAATCCTCTACTAGACTAACTGCTATTGATGGCTTTGAAAGTAGTTGAGCTCATTTGAACTCTAAGGCCCTAGATCTGGCCTCCCCGCATACTCTGTTTTCTGCACACAAAATAGAGGATTATTTTGCTAATCTTGTGTTTCTTAGCTTAATCCTCTACTAGACTAAATGCTATTGATGGCTTTAAAATTAGTTGAGCTCATTGAAACTCTAAGGCCCCAGATCTGGCCTCCCCGCATACTCTATTTTCTGCACACAAAATAGAGGATTATTTTGCTAATTAGTGATTAATCAATCCTAATCATTGTATTTTGGTGCAATTGAGGGTTCAAATTAACCATTAGGTATCTGATACAGGTCCTTATAACTTCAGATTGCAATTCGAAGATGGTTTGATACTCCAACCATTTAGTACAGATTTGTTACCCTTTGCTTTATGTAATTTCTGGTGAATTTATGCGTTGACAAATTTGTTGTAATCATCACCTAAACACCAGATTGAGTTGTAAAAGGGTAGACACTATCCTTGAATCTTGAAATTAGATCAAGAGGTAAGACCCCCTTCACAGCATCATGAGCACGGCACAAGAGATAGCCAAATTTAATGGGGAGTAGTTTTATACATGGCAAACAAAAACCACGTATTTTCTCATGAGGAAAAATCTGTGGGGGCTGTTGAGGGAAGAGATGAATCACCAGAGGTGAGTGGGAAAAATGAGTGGAAGATCAGGAATGAGAAAGCATTAGGACTCATGCACTTAGTTTAAAATGATGAAATCATTTATCACATCATAGGGATACAATGGGCAAAAGATGCATGGGATGAACTCAATAAATTATTGGCACTCAAGCAAAAAAATTCAAAGATAAATCTATTAATGCAATTCTACAAACTTGATATGAAGGAAAGCGAACCTTTAATCACACACTTGAACAAATACAAAAGCATTAAGCAACAACTAGCCATTGGCAAGAAGGTAGAAGATGATGAGGCACTAGCACTGCTTCTGAAGAGTGTGGACAAAGGTGAATATGAAAACATTGTAGCAACCTTAAAGAATGTACTTGAATTGAAGCTGCATGAGATAGAAGGAGCTCTACTAGAGCAAGAGATAGAATGTACCTGAATTGAAGCTGCACGAGATAGAAGGAGCTCTACTTGAGCAAGAGACCAAGGTCAAAGAGAAGAAATGGCTGGACTCAACAACTGGAGAGGAAAAAGCATTCTTCACCTGAGGAGGATTCTGAGGACGAGGAAGAGGCAGAGTAGGAGGAAGGACCTTCACTCGCCAAAACTATGGAAAGCCAGGACACATGGCAAGAGACTGCTCTACAGCAAACCCAATGGAGAAGGAACGACATCGGCAAACTTCATGGAAGCTCCTAAGGAAGTGGAGTCAGATTATCTTTTTTGAGAGAGAGAGAGAGAGAGAGAGAGAGAGAGAGAGAGAGAGAGAGAGAGAGAGAGAGAGAGAGAGAGAGAGAGAGAGAGAGAAACCCCACAACCCAATGTAACCTACCCCAATAGAGTAAAACCACCTCTGAGCCATCGATGATGTAGGCAATGTGGTAGATGTATGTGTGAGCACTTTAGTCAATGTCACAGGCACTTGTAGTAGCCTTGGACACATAGAGAGAGAGAGAGAGAGAGAGAGAGAGAGAGAGAGAGAGAGAGAGAGAGAGAGAGTTAAGGACTATGAGTTTAGGGACTTGAGGCACTGGTCACAAACTACCAAGTAAGAGGGAAACTTGGTATAGGGTCCATGTGTGCTAGGATTATTTACTTGAGGGGAGGTGTTGAAATATACAAGTGAATAGGGTGTGTGCAGGAACAAGCCCTTAGCAAGAGGCTATAAAAGAGAATCTATAAATGAGAGAGAAGCTGTGAAAAGGTGAGAGGTATCGATTGGGAGAGAATAAAGGGTAGCATGAGAAGATTTAGGATGTGTGGAGATATTCTAGAAAGAGGTGGAGAGAATCAAGCAAAAGAGGTGGAGTGAATCAAGGAGAGATCAGTGGGATTAGAGGCTTGGATGTAAACTCTATAAATTGAGGCATTGGCCTAATGAGAATTTGCTGGTTTTTGATTATCCATGCCTACATTAAGCTATCAGTTAATTGCTCACACGAATCGCATCTTAATCATCATCTAATCTCTTTGTTAATCATGTTGATTCTTGCATTTGATCCACCATAGCTCATCACATTGCTGCAAACCATCTCCTTGACTCCCCCCCCCAATCCTCTCCCCATTTACCACCGCCAAAGTGCCATCACCTGGACCCCAAAGGCAAAGAGCCCATTCCCCCCCCCCCAATCCAACCAAGGTACCACCACCAAAGAGTAGGAAGCTGAAGAATCAAAACACAAGGCCGCTGAGGAGGAGGCACAAAGGTAGGCCTTTTTGGAACAAAACCTTTTTGAAACCCCACCCCTAGGATCTTCTCCTTTCCCCCCTCATTACTCTAAAGCAGGCTCTTCCTCTCCTCAATCATCCCACTTCAATACCGTGGAAACCCTCTATTGGGCACATACTAGGAGCTTCAAATCGAGCAAAGCTTATGCAGAGAGCATCTGTGCATCACATGGGGAAGTACCAAACTTTGCCTAGGGCTTCTCACACATCGCCTACGAGCTCATAACACATAGCAAGAGATTGATTCATTGGTGCAGCAATTAATGTTTCTTGAGAGGGCTCAGGAGCGGCAAAATGCCAGGGACCTCTACACATCTACCCTAAACAACATTCATCTCCAAAAGGTCATTGACGAGAAGGAGCCACAGTTGATCAATGCCCTCTCATCCATTTACGAACTCTAGCACCATCTCCAAGTAGCACTGTGAGACCCCTGCCCCCTCTGCGCGGCCTCCTCCGGGGGATGCTGGCAGTGGAAGCAACTCTAGTATTGAAGATACATGAGCCATGGGTGATGAGGTCTAATATGGTTGATTGGTCATTTGGACCAAGTGAGTTGGCTGAAGTGGTTGAACTACATCCAACCATGGGTACTAATATATAAAGTGAGGCTGAAGTGGCTGGCCTACATCCACCAACCATGGGTACTAATATATAAAGTGAGTTGGCTAAAGGGGTTGGCCTATATCCAGCCATGGGCACTAATATAAAAAGTAGTTTGGCAACCTCTATTCACCATCGAGTTCATTATGTTTAAGCACTCTTGTAAGCAAGATATCCTTTGTCCAAAATCTATCTAAATCACCAAATCTCCTTACTCATCAGAGCACACAAGTGGACATACATCCATTAGTTTCTAATTAAAGTTAGTACATCCATTATTTTTAGAATCAGTAATATTGTTTACTCTCCACTGCTTTTTGCAATTCGATGCTTTGTATTATGAAGATCATGCTTCTGCTAGTGTGTTTTCTTACACATCCATCACCCACAGTGACAACATGAGGGGGGTGAAGCATTGAGCAAATTCTTTTCCAACACTTCACACTCCATCCCTCATCTTTACACCACCACCTCCATCTTTGGTTGACTTTTAGGATTTAACACTCATCTTCACCATCTTCATGACTCCATGTCTCTAGCGACCGTCATATCCTCCATTGTCATGTTGTGGCCTCCCTCTCCCTTGACTCCATCGACTATCAGTTCTCATGATGGCGTCATACCAAAATGAGATTAACAAGGAGAAAGTTGATCGACTGCTTCTTGAGTTTTCTCTACTACTGGTCGACTATTTACATTCTTGAAAAGCTGCTAACCAAGGCATTTAGAAGAGCATAAGTACTGGTCAAATTGTCTAGGAGAGATCCTATAACTATTTGGCTTGAGCCAAACCAAAAAGCTAAAAGACGCTTTCTTTAAAAGCAACTCTAAGGCCAAAAAGCAAGGTCTTAAAGCCAAAAAAGCAAAGCACCAAAAGCTACATAATATTTTATTAATAAAAGAAAAAAGAGCGAAAGTAAAGGCAAAAAAAAAAGCAAAGCATAAAAAGGCAAAGCATAAAAAGGCAAAGCAAAAGCATGAAGGCTTTTTGGCAAAAAGTAAGGTCTCTTACAAGTATAAAAAGGACTGGACTTCTCTTATAGTACCATGAACAAGATCATTGAAGATCGAAGGAGCTTCATCAAGAGCTTGAAGATCATCAAGGACAAGACATAAAGATCATTGAACAAGGCCTTGGAAAAGCAAAGTTATGATCATTCATTACATAAAGATCATTGAACAAGGCCTTGGAAGAGTGAAGTTATGATCATCATTAAGTTTGAGAGAAACCTCTCCAGCATCATCGAGTGGGTGTGGAGATCAATCATCGTCTTTGTCTCCCAAAGCGTGGGTATTCTTTCCTTCACCACCTTGGCTGAGCCATCTTTCCGTGCTACACCTGTGCGCCACTAGCTTTGCATGATTGTTTTTCCTACGCTAACAAAGCCACAGTCGCTTGTTGTTTGGCTACGACACACACTCGTGCGAAAACAACCCCTCTAGGCTAGTCGACTTGCTCTGTGAGCCAAGTGGAAGATGGAGATATAGGGCTATGCCAGGTTGATGTGGGAATACTGTGGGCTATCCATGGTTGTCCTGCATGTGCTCTAAGCCGGGAAAGCTCTCTTGTTTTGAGAAGGGACATCAAATTTAGCATACGTATTGCTTTTGTTTTCATCTTGTATTGGAAGAATCGGGTGCTAACAAGTGGAGAATCCCTGGGAACCCGCAAGGTTGTATCTGAAACATACTCCTTTTTAGTAATCTAACCATAAAGGGGGGTTCAGCCCAGCTTCTAGTGTATCGGGCAGAGTTGTTCGACTCGATCGTATGCCTTCTCAAAATCGAGAAGCATCACAACCAAGTCCTCACACCAAGAAATCTAGCTCGAGCCATCGCCTCCCAGAATGTGAAAATGTTGTCAAGGATACTACGCTCCTTGACGAATCTTGTCTAGGTAGCATGAATCAACTCCCCCAGGAATGGATCCTCAAACTCAAGGCCTTTGCTAAGACCTTGTAGACAGTGTTGAGGATTGTAATAGGTCTCCAATGCCGAATATCATCTGATACTCCCTCCCCCTTGGGGATAAGAAAGATCAAGCCCTCTGAAAAGCTCTGTGGCATCACCCTAGCCAAAACATATTGAAAGCCCCTACGGAGGCCTGGCCCCAAAAGGTCCCAATAGCGCATAAAAAAGGTAGGCGTCAGTCCGTCCTCCCCTGGGCAACTATGGTGTGGAAGGACCCTCAAGGCCTCAGCAAGCTCTACCTCTGAAAGAGGCCCACCCAGAACTGTACGCATACGATCTGTGACCCTCCTCTGCACATGGGCCCACAGAGTCTGTCTACAAGCATCCCGAGCTTCAGTGGCTGGCTCCTCTGAAAGCAGGTCCCTGTAGAACTTAGTGTGGTAATGGCTCTGATCTCCCCGAGCTCAGGGGCTACCGATCCATCCGACCTCCCAAGCTGACGGACTCCTGCTCGAGCATGGCAGGGTTAGAGACAAAGAGAGTTAGAGAGAGAGATAGTGAGTTAAAGAGAGTAAGAGAGATTAAGAGAGTTAAAGAGAGAGAGAGAATTGAAGAGAATTAGAGAGAGAACTAGAGAAATAGAGAGAGAGAGAGAGAGAGAGAGAGAGAGAGAGAGAGAGAGAGAGAGAGAGAGAGAGAGAGAGAGAGAGAGAGAGAGAGACAAAGTGAGAGTGAGAGTGAGAGATAGAGAGTATTGAGAGTTACTCTTCAGAGATAGAGAGAGTTATTGTACAAATGTATGCATTTGTTCAAAGAGAGAGACAAAGTGAGAGTGAGAGTGAGAGATAGAGAGTATTGAGAGTTACTCTTCAGAGATAGAGAGAGTTATTGTACAAATGTATGCATTTGTACAATTATCCTTTGCTCTCCTTTTGTTTCTTTTATATATGGTTTGGATTGGTAATGTGCATCCATTTGTACATGGTGATGTGTGATATGAGTTGACCAAGGCTTAGAATACGCTATATTTAGTTTTGGACACACCTTAAGCCATAGGAAAATATAAAGGTATGTGTGTGGGAAGGTATATTTTAACAAGGGAGGGAATGTAAGTGTAATAGTAATAGTATGTTACATGGCTCTTCAATCCATAGGTAAAGCTTGCAAATTGAAAGTGCAACATGGGTAGTAAGCCTTTTTGTAATGTCAACATCACCCTCTTATAGCTAGCTACCCCATGTCTTGTGAGTGTGTCAGCCCCCCTCACAACCCTTTCCAAAAACCTCCCTCCCTCCCTCCCTCCCTCCCCCTCTCTCTCTCTCTCAAGGTATAGTTTCTTGTAAATGAGGCACCTAGTACATTTTCAATATTTTTGTCAATTGAATTGAGAAATAAAGCATTAAGTTAATTTGTACCTCACATGAGTTTTGAAAGGGGCCTTTCATCTACGTGGTATTCTCAACCTAGATTCCCTTGTCAAGATGGTGTGTAGGCATCAACAAATGGGGTATATAGGAGGTTTGACCAAGATGACATGTGGCAAAGACAATAAGGTAGGCAATAGAATATTTTTTATTTTACATTATGTTTACTATTCAAAAGCGTGTTTTTTTATTTTACATCATGTTCAATAAGCATAGCCAAAAATTATGTTCAATGCTCAATAACATGTTCTTTAAAATTTTACATTACATTTAATGTTCAATAGCATGTTTCTTTAATTTTACATTACATTTAATGTTCAATAGCATGTTTCTTTAATTTTACATTACGTTCACTGTTCAATAAGCATAGTTAAAAATTAGAAATACTCAAAGTATTCAATTATAAGCTTAAGACACAGGGACATTTCATGCCTCACACTACCTTTAGAGCTTTATCCTCAAAACAAGAACAAAAAAACTAATGCTTTATAAGTGCTTTGTTTTTTGTAGATGAGTGGCCACAAGGTTCAAGCTCTTGCTTTATAAGTGCTCTTTGTTTTTTGTAGATGAGTGGCCACAAGGTTCAAGCTCTTGCTTTATAAGTGCTCTTTGTTTTTTTTTTTTGGCAGATGAGTTGAGCCACAAGGTTCAAGATCTTGTGGGGGTGATAAACATGCTTAGGCCTGCTACATTTACCACTTGTGATATACAAGATGGAGCTAGACTAGACTTGAATGCTGCTACATTTACCAAGTGTGATATACAAGATGGAGCTAGACTAGACTTGAATGCTGCTACTCAAAGTGGTGGGTGAAGAATGCTGACCTGGTGGCCTTGCTTCTTCTTAAGAGGTTTTTATCTAGTGGGAAGACTAAGCACTTCAAAGGGCATGTGGATGGCTAGAATGGATAGAGATGTGAAGCATGCACATAAAAGAAGAGAGATGTGAAGCATGCATAGAGGAGGAGAGTTCTAGTAGTTTATATAAGACCATTCTCAAGAAGAATGCTGAGAAGCTGAGAGTTCAAAGCTAACGGACGTAGGAGTCCAATGTCAAAAGAAAGCTAAATGACTAAGTAGAAGTAGCATGCAGTAGCAAGAGTAGTACCAACTGAAAACCTCTATTAAAAGTTGAGTGAAGAGATAGTGCAGATGTGAGCCTTGAATGTTGTGTAGAGCAAGATCTTACCCAGAACGAGCAGCAATGCTAATGAGATGAAGATTAACAGGAGTGGCAACAGAACAACAAAGCTCTGATACCAATGTTAGATGTGAAAGAAGATGTTCCGCATCATAGACTCACAAACAAAACACACACATAAGTTCAGAGAGCAATAGAGACAATGGCGATAGTTGGAATATACTCGAATGAGATAATGAGTGAGTAGAGTACAACTCTAGTAGCCCTAGCACTAGGGGTGACATGGCTACTAACACACTAAGGGTGTGTTCCCATGGGGAAAAAACCCTTGCCAGCATAGGGTAAAAAGTTCCCGTGATCAGCTCAATTCACATCTAAAATTCTCGGAGGCAAAAGGCTAACAGTAAGCTCTCACAGTTAGCCATACTCACACTTACACCACACTACGCATCACCACAGTTCACCACATAAAGAGAAGAGTGCCTCAAGATGCACAATCTGCATTACAATAAACTTATACAGTACCACATACCATTTTATTCACAACATAAAGAGGAGAGGGTTCCACCTACAAATTCCACCTATAAAGTGCATAGTACGCCATAGAACAATCTAGCCACCCACATGATTACAATACCCCATGACTTGAAAGCTTCATAATTTTGTTTCCCACATGATTACAATGCCCTAAGTCTTGAATTCTACTATAAACTTTTATCTCCTCTCCCTTTGGCAGATGCTACGTCAAAGTTCACAACTCATAGCCATCATCATTATTATAAGATTGATGTGCACTCTAGATCTAGAATATTAAGGAGGGAGAGGTTATGCCTCAAAGGATACCTCCCAACTCTTTGGAAAAGAGTGAAGCATTCATCACCATGAGAGTCATGCCCTAGCCAAGGGTAGCCATGCAGAATCATGTTAGTGATCTTCCAATCAAGGATATTAATAAGTGTCATCATGAAACGGCAATATAAAAGTTGTACATTATGACATATTGGCCACCCAAGGCCTAGTAAGTAAGTTTTGGGTGTCCAAGTGTGAATAAAGGCCAAATGTATATAAGGCATTTTCTCATAATGAAAAGACACAATCTCCTTATCCTGACACCTCTAACATTACGAAGTCTGCCAAAATTTTTGATCACGTGAAAGTTCAACAAAGCGTTCACGATATGAACCTTTTCTTGAAAATCTTCACGGCATGAAACCTTTTGAAATTCTTCACAGCGTGAACCCTTTTTTGTTCGACGTGAACTTTTTCTACAGACTCACGGGTTGGCCAAATCTAATGAATAGTCAAGCCAAGGCCACAAAGGTCGGTAAGGGAGGGCAGCCTATATCAAAGAGATGGGATCTGACCTGAAAGGCTACAAAAATCTTTGAGCACGTGAAAGTGTAGAATAACATTCATGCCGTGAACCTTTTTCTGACTTTTCACGCGGTAAATCATTATCTGCAGTTTCACGGCTTCAGAAATAGAGCGATAGAATCGGAAGCAAAATCAAATTGGATCGACAAGTAGCATATTGAATCGTACATACATGCACTTCAAATCTGGAAAACTCATCGGAGACACTTGACGATAGTGCATCAAATCACCCGGGATCTTCCTATCAAAGAAGTGTGGGATCAAGACATTCCGCAAGCACACACCTGAGTGTTTTAAGAAACCTAACCATCGTTAAAATTAGTAGCGAAGAGTCCATGGAAGAAGGGATGAGATACGGTGGGTTTGGGGAAGAGAAGAAACCACCCTCCCCAACCAGGTCCAATGGTATCATTGATATTATGCGGGTATTTTTTTGGTCTCCAAACCAGTCAACGAAGAAGTGCAATTTGCGGGCATGGGTCCATCAACCAGCGCTGGACTTGATCCACGACACGAAGTGCCCATCCAAACGTCGAATTCTAGGTTGTCGAATACCGGCACCCCTTGAATAAGATGGGACATAGAAAGTGCGGCAAGGATGGGTCAAATATTCTTCCCCACCGTCGAGGAAGTAGAGTTAGACCTCAAACGGAGCAAGGTGGAACGACAGCTACGAGAATTGAGCTTAAGGAAACAAGAGCTCAATACTTGAAGGGCAAGAACTGAGCAAAAGGAAACGGGAAGTTTTAACCCACTCCAACCACTAGGGAAGGAACCAAAATTAGTTATAGGACGAAGTGAGGAAGAAATTTTAAACTTGGAACCCATAAACGAGGAATCTAGAGCAGAGGAAGGGTTTACAACCATAGAAGAGGAGGATAACCTAACAAGAGTGGCAAGTGAAGTAGAGGATTGTCTGTACACCAAAAAGAATATTGAGCAGATGATCAATCACCCTATGTTCCTACAAGACATGGAACTTCTGATTCTACAAAGACGTACGGAGGCGACTAATGATGAGTCACTCCAAGGTACAGTAGCTAGACCGTCCCATGGACCAGAAATACCTAGAAGAGCCAATACAAGAAGGGGATGAGGTCTAGGAAGGGGGAGAGTAATTCCTCATAGGCCTAGGATAGATCCAACCATGGACCTTAATTCAGCCACAAGGACAGACCTGCTAAATATGGTGGTAGTAGAGATGGGCCGGGGGATGGTCACAAAACTAGACACTACTCTAGAATCCCGACCTTCCCAAATGAAACCACATATCATTTCGAAACTTGTCCAAAAATTCTTTGGGGCGAGGATCCTATCCAACATGTAGAGATTTTTGAATCCACATGTGAAACCTGCAGGCCAGTCAGTGATGTGACAATGATTCATGCCTTCTCACACTGACCTTGGAAGGAAAAGCTCATCAGTGGTTCCGAACCCTGAGGATAACTTCACAAGACTCAAGAATGTTTTTATGTCCAGTTTTACCCAAAGTGGTGACAAATGGAGTCTTGTGGCACAGTTACATAATATTAAACAAAAGGAAGTTGAGTCAATGATGAGAGACTATGTTTCTCGTCTTAAGCACTTAAATTCAAGGTGCAAACTTTGGGAGAGGTTAACTAATGATCAGTTATTGCCTTGCTTTCGGAGAGGGGTTAGAGACCACAAAATGCATGATTACCTGTGGTACTAGCATGACCTGCTACTTTTGATGCATGTTGCAAACTGGCAATCGAATATGAAGATAATATGTTAGAATTGCTACAACCGAAAGATGTCAAAACATCTTCAGCAAACTACGACTTTGCGTGTCTCGAGCCACCAAGAAATTGGAACTCGAAGCAAGCAAGTCAGAAACATGACGGTGGATGAGCTCAGTAATGCCATATTAGAGAAATTGAAAGTAAAAGAGGGAAGAGAAACATCTGGGCATGGACATAATCATCTTCACCCCCATAGGGAATTGGTGTGGTGCTCTATGTGCAGATTAAATCACACTACCACCAAGTGTCTACAATTAAGAGCAAGGTCATTACTCTATTGTGCCCATTGTGTAAAATTAGGAAATCATGACACTTCAATGTGCATATATCCAAGATTTCAAAATGTTGCATAGCTACCAGCACTTAGAGCCCCATTGGCTTTACCTGCGCCACCTGTACAGATCACTGCTACTACTGCTAGACAACCCAACTCTTCCTACTTATCTAGGGGGATGTTCTGGGTACAAGACGCTTCACCTTTGCCACCACCAGTTCTACCACCACAACCACCACAGGCTGAAATTAATCAATTATTGATTGAAGAGCCGTTAGAAGATGTTGATATAGTGCGAGAAGTAGAACTTAACAGAGAGTACTACGAAGAAATGGCAGAGATCATGCTAGAATATTGCATCCTACAGAATAACATGCCAGTACTTGTGTTTCAAACCATGGTACAATGGAAGGGCAAAGACATGAACTCAAACTTGAGAAGAGGACCACTACAATGCTTTGGTTGCGGGGGCGGAGGGCCACATCGAGTCACCGAGTGCCCAAACAAGAATATGGTTCATACACACTAACCCCAACAAGTGGCAGCTCCGTCCAATGACATGCCAATACTCACCTGTACTAATTGTGGGATTAATCATTTGATCAAGAATTGTCCATACCGCATAAGTGATTCGACTTTTTCTATGCCAATTAGGCCACCATCCAGACCATTAGTGTACAACCTAGGAATATCCACTCAACATCCTAACAAGAGCTCAAGCTCAATCAGGAGACAAGGGAAAGAACCGGGTGGATGCGATTGTTTCCAGAATTGGTCAAAGGAGAAGAGTGAAAAAAGTGGGTACAATCTAAGATGGATCCAAAGAAGATACAATCAACACCGGATCCACCCACCAATCGAAGGAAAAGGGGGATCAAAGGATCAATAACAAGGGGTCAGACCAAGAAGAGCAAAGAGAGAAACCAACAACTCCTAAGGGGGTCAGTGAATACCCCAATGCTACTGATGAGGAAATAAGAAAGCTCGAAGACGTCACGGCCTTAGTCGAAGAGTGCCAATGGCTTCATGAAGCCAAGCTAAGGGCCAACTAGGTCAGGGATACAGTTTATCCATGAAACGAGCCAGGGATAGGGAATTGGACGTGCCTACCCCAATTCTAGAAGAAACAGAAGAGGAGTCCCAAGCAAACACACTGTCCAAAATGTTTGAGGAAAATGGGTTGGGGGAGTCCATCCATTCCTTCCCTATTGGAGGAATACAAGACACATATATGGGAATAATCCTCTATCTCCAAAGAACCCAGAGACATAGGAAGTCTTGCGGCTGTGCTGTCCATGCTTGTACAAATCCCATTAGGGCAACTATTGTGTAATTTTCCAACCCTATGGACATACGTAAAAGAATGGGTAGAAGGCGGACTAAAGCCAGTTGATACTATAGATGAGGCTTTGCCACCTCTGTTAGAAAGAACCTTGAGATATACAAGGAAAACTCGAGTCGTTAATCTACCAGTTAATCAACTGGAACGCTACTACGAAAGCGACCACACAAATGCTACAATCCTGATTCATCATAATGGGTACCAGGAACTGGCTATCCTGGATGATGGGGTGGGGTTAGCATCATCACAAAACGTTGCTGGGAAAACTGGGGGAAACTTGATCTAAAAAAAGAAGATCTAATCGTTAAAATGGCTGGACGGAACGTCTTCGAGGCCCATTGGGTTTCTGGAGAATGTTAAATTCAAACTCTTTACGTTTCGCTACCATCATACATTTGTGGTCATGGACTTCCTATGCCAACCTGATTCATATGACAATATATTGGGGAGACCCTTCGTGGGGGAATCCAAATTGGTGCATGATTGGGCCTTAGATCACGTGTATGTACATAGGGATTCGCAAATCTTAAATATTGATCTGAGAACATGGAAAGCACACCCCATGGAAGGGCAATTGTTCGGTAACGATTCGGTCACAACGGAACAGATCACCTCTGTACAGATATGCCAGCCCTCAGTGGGAGATTCCAAGGATGAAGAGGAAATGGAAATGTATGTGTCACTTCCTCCTTCGGACTTGAGTGAAAACTGGATGCATGTGTTGGCCACCATTGATGTGATGCAATTCAGGGGGACCCAGTATGTGGAATCTGGAACCTTCCCCACAACCTCTATCTGTATGGTTAATTAGTAGACCATTTATGAAGAACCAAAAGAGGAGACATCGAGTACAGAAGGTACCCTAGCACAAAGCCGTACCAATGCTCAATGCCTCAGATGGTGGTGAAAGCAGAAAAAACGATATATAGCCCGACAAAATGCCCTATTATACAAAGAAAACCCATGGATGCCCAGTGGTTGAGATACCTTGAGGCCACTAAGGTACATGATGAATTCTCAAAGGATTGGGGTGAGGAGTTGAGTAAGATATCGCTGGAGGGAAGGCACAATGAGAAAGTTGTCCTTCAAGAGCTAGAAACACCCAAGCTTACAAAAGTTGGGCACCAAAAATGCAATAAAGCCTTGGTAGAAGCAGAACGTGAGGCTAGAAAGATCATGGCTAAAACCAAAAGTGAAAATGAGGACAAACCAGACTTGCTCTCAGTACCTGACCACTTCAAAACCTATAGTGTTGGCGAACGGAAAGTGGTCCGAATGAAAATAACAAGGGTGAATGAGGAGGGGTTGTCCACATCATACGATAGCCCGGAAGAAGTCAAGGAAGTGGATATTGCGGGACTAGGGGAGGAAGCTTGACCTATATACATTGCTAAGGACTTGACTTCGGCTGAAGAAGATGAGCTCATCACTCTCCTTAAGGAATTTAAGGATTGTTTTGCCTCGAATTACAAAGAGATGAAGGGGGTACCACTTGAGGTAGTACAGCATGCAATTCCAATCATGGAAGGGTCAAGACCAACCAGGCAAAAACCATACCAGATGAATCCTAAGTATGCAACAATTGTAAAGGAGGAAATAGACAAGCTCATTGTTGCAGATTTTATCTATGAAATCGAACATACAGATTGGTTGTCACTAATGGTTGTCACCAATCGTGATAGTGCCAAACAGAAATGGAAAACTTAGGGTATGTGTTGATCTTAAAAAGGTCAATGCATCCGCTAGGAAATACCATTATCCACTACCTTATACAGAACATGTTTTAGAAAGAGTGGCTGGGAGAGAAGATTACAACTTCTTGGATGGATTCTTCGATTACAATCAAGTATCCATAGCACCAGAGGTCCAGCACAAGAAAACTTTCAGGGGGACATTTGCATACAAGGTTATGTTGTTCGGCCTCACCAACGCCCCAGCAACCTTTCAATGGTTGATATGCATAGCTTTCAAGGTCTACTTACAAAAGTGATTGGAGGTATTCATTGATGATCTGTGTGTACACTCTCGATGGCCAGACCATCTGGCCTGCTTGAGGAAAGTGTTCGAGCGATGTCGATTATATCGTATATCCCTGAATCCCTTGAAGTGTCAATTTTGGGTCAAGCATGGCGTGATATTGGGACACATTGTCTCAAAGAATGGTATATCCATAGATGATAGCAAGGTCAAGTTGATATTGGAGCTGCCACCGCCTACCAACTACAAGGGTGTGCAAAGATTTATGGGCCATGTGGGGTATTATCGCCGCTTCATAATTTTCTATGCTGAAATAGCCAGACCCTTGTATAAACTCCTCATTGTTATTGAGTGGACTGAGGAGTGTCAGGAAGCATATGATCGTCTGAAGCAAGCGTTGGCTAGCATGCCAATTCTACGACCCCCCAATTAGGATCTCCTATTTCATGTGCATATTGATGCATCAAATTTTGCTATTGGTTGCCTACTAGCCTAGCCTGGTGAGTTCAAATTGGACTATCCAGTCTGTTTCGCTAGTCATCAGCTAAATGATGTAGAGGTGAACTACACCACACCAGAGAGAGGGAAGAATCGGCCATGGTTTACACCGTCAAGAAATATCGACATTACCTCTTGGCCAACAAATTCATATTTTTTAAGGACCATCATCAAGCCTTACTATACCTAGTGAATAAACCTTGCACCATGGGGAAAATCACACGATGGTTGCTATTGTTGTTGGAATTCAACTTTATAGTCACAGTAAGAAAGGGAACACAGCATTTGTTAGTCGATCACACATGTCAAGAATTCCAAAATGATGATCTCCCTGATGCTTGTTTATTCAAGTTAGACATGGTACCCAAATGGAGTGATGAAATCTCAAACTATCTAGCTTATGGTTTTGCACACAGGAAATACCTTTGAACAAAGATAAAATGGGATGGCTTATCAAGCTTGCTATACCTTATCATTTGATTGTGGGAGAACTATCAACTGATTGCGGGAGAACTATATAAGCTAGGAAAAGATAATGTGCTCAGAAGATGCGTTAGAGAAGATGAGTTCGTCACACCATATTGAAAGAAGCTCATTCAAGGATTGCAAGGCGGACATTTCGCTGGAGAAATCACAGCTCAAAAAGTGCTTCAAGTAGGACTATGATGGCCTATGTTATTCGGAGATGCCATAAAATTTATCAAAAGATGCAAACAATGTCAATGTTTCACTATTCCACAATAAAAGGACAAGATGCCGCTCACCCTTATTATTGTAAGACAACCGTTTGAGAAATGGGAGATAGATTTTGTGGGACCTATAGCGGCACATCCATCCCAAGCCGAGGATATGTGATCGTTGGCCAAGGACTATTTCACACAATGGGTAGAAGCTAGAGCCTTAAAGAGAGCTAATGCATGAACAATAGCAAAATTTTTATACGAGCAAATCATCTTGAGGTTCGGCTAGAATTGGTTAGTGATCGTGGCTCACATTTTATCAATGAGGTGATTGATCATTTACTTGTGGGATTCTTAGTGATCCATCAAAAAATCATCACCTTATTATCCATAGGCCAATGGTCAAGTAGATAGTACAAACAAGATTTTGTGTACTATCTTGACAAAAACCTTGGAAGCAAGACCGGGAACATAAGCTGACAGTAGCCCTATGGGCCTATCGAACATCATATATTTCTCCCCCCGATGAAGTTTATCACTCCCCTTTGAAGCCATGGCAGTCAAAGGTGATGAAGGGCCTACATCAGAGCTCTCCGGCTCCAAACTATACCCAGAAGACATGGCTAGTCTCTCCGGAGACTAACTCTCGCTTCCCTTCCTGTTGCACCTTCGGCCAGTCTCTCTCCGGACTAGCAATCCGTGCCAACGAAGGAGGTGGTCACGTCTGTGAAGAAGTGCGTACGTGTACCGCGCTCCAAACCTCTGTAAAAGATGGATCGTGCTCACATGAACCACGTAGTGACTCCAAGAAATCATTCTTGAAGACTGTGAAACTAAGTTCATTAATCTGTGGCATGCGACTAAGTGCATCTGCTACCACGTTATACTTACCTTTCTGGTAA
Organism: Cibotium barometz; assembly: GCF_041138505.1. Taxonomy (NCBI): domain Eukaryota; kingdom Viridiplantae; phylum Streptophyta; class Polypodiopsida; order Cyatheales; family Cibotiaceae; genus Cibotium; species Cibotium barometz. Next base: position 26,439,548 of record NC_141072.1, read on the forward strand.
TGTATCTGAAGGTCAAACTCCTGTAAAATCTTCGCCCACCATCGAGCTTTTCTACCCTTCAGTTCACTTTGACTTGAAAGCCATTTCAGACTTTCATGGTCTGTCTGGACCTCAAAAGGAGCACCATATAAATAGTGTCTCCACTTTTTTAGTGCATGAACTATCGCTAGTAACTCTCGCTCGTAAGCCGAGTAGTTACGCTGCGCACGATCTAACTTTTTACTCTCAAATGCAATTGGGTGTACCCTTTGCATAAGTACGGCCCCAATGGCCTCATTACTAGCGTCTGTTTCCAAGAGAAACGGCTCATTTGGATCGACAATAGTCAAAACAGGTGCAACTGCTACATTGAGCTTATCAAACCTCTTCTATTGGGCTTCCCCCTAACTAATGTTTTTAGTTTTTGACCGTAACTGGTCAGTCAATAGGACTGCGATCTTCGCGTACTCCTTCACATACTATCGGTGTAGTAGAACCCCGACATGCTAAGAAAAAACTGCAGTTCCTCAAGATTCTTCGACGCTTGCCATTTAAGAATAGCCTCTACTGTTGCCATATATATAGGCAGTGATGTGTGTGAACACACTTAGGACCATCGGGACACTTTTTTCCTCCTTAGGAGGTATTTTCCCCCGACTTGTATATACGCCCATTATTCTAGGGCTAACTTATCTTTGTACATTGACACAATCCAATACACTGTGTGTTGTGTGCATTCTTGCTTCTTCTTCTTCTCCAAGCTTTGTGTGCTTTCCTGCAACCCTAATTCCAACAATTGGTATCAAAGCAGGCATCGGCTCCCAGGGCTACGCCGCTAGCACCCTCTGCCTCACATTCTCCAATTGAGGTGAGCTTTCACGAGTGCTTGCAGGTCCCTATACTCTACAGATAAACGCGTAGGGATTTGCGTTCTCAGAAATTGCATCTGAGGTTGTTTCGGGCTCCGTTTTTGCATTACAAGTTCTGTACGGGTCTTCGTCATTTTGTGTAGAAATTTTGACAGTGCAATTTTTTGCAAAACAGGCATACGTATTCTATTGTGGACCGTGCTACATAGCACGAGTTGTTTTCTGTTTAGTCATTGCTCCATTACAGGTAGCTTTTGCATCAGTTTCAGTCAGTGGTGGCCATGGCTGATAACAGCAATGATGTATTTCGCATGTCTGCTGATGATGACAAATTGGATGGAGACAGCAACTACCCACTTTGGGCATACATGATGCAGTATGTTTTGGTTGCAAAAGGAGTGTGGAACATTGTGCAAGGTATGGATGTACGTCTAGGTTCTGTCGATGTAGGATCTGTTGAGGATGTTGCAGGTTCTAGTAGCTCTACTATTGCTACTATTTTACCCATTGCTGAACAAGCTTGTTGGGATGGTAAAGATGCGCAGGCTCATGCTTGCCTTGATTGCACTTTCTGTCAAACGTAATATCACTCCACATATTCGTTCAGCTAAAACAGCAAAACAGGCTTGGGATATTCTAGCTGGTTTGTATGCAAGTCGTAACGAGGCAAAAATCTCTTACCTGCGTAAAGAGCTAGAATCAAAGATTATACAAGAAGATGATGTCATGAATGTTTTTCTTGCTAAGATTAAAGATCTCAAGGAGTAGTTGATTTCTGTAGGTGAGATTATTCCTGATCATTCTCTTGTGCAGACTGTTCTTGATGCTTTACCTGAGTCATATCAGACTTTTGTTTCCATGTGGAGACTTGTTATTACGGACAAACTTGATGTTGTCAAGTATGATACTTTAGTCAACAAGCTCTTGCAAGAAGTGCAATCTAGGCAAAATAGGGCTAGACATCATGCAGTTGATCAGGCATTTGTTGTTGCCCCCAGCAGATAAGAAGTGGTAAGGCAGTCCCTTCCACTGTTTCTTCTCCTATTAGTAGATCTACAACTTCTTCTCCTTCCACATGTAGCAACAATAGGTCTGAGAAGGCTCTTGATAAAGGCAAGAAAAAAATCAGGTGCAACTATTGTAAGGCAATTGATCATGTCATTAAGAATTTCCCTAAGTTAAAGGCTAAAGAGACAAAGAAGAAAGAGTCAAATGCAGCCATAATAGCGGATGCTTCTACAAATGCAGATTTTGCAAATGCTGTGCAGGATATAGAATGGGCGTTTAGCGTGTATTGCCAATATGACCCATCTGTACATGATGCATGTTTGGTAGTTTTTGTTGACTCCTCTGATGTATGGTATTTTGACAGTGGTGCTACAAGTGGTGCTACAAAGCACATTACCTTGCATCATGATATGTTCACTTGTCTTGAGGCTGTCCCTAATGGGAATACTGTCACATGTGCCAATAATGCTTCTTACCCAATGAAGGGCGTTGGTAAAATTATGTTTACTCTGCTGCGAATGGCAGCGCTTTCACACTTTTAGATGCTTTGTATGTGCCAGGGATAAAGAAGAATCTATTGTCTGTCTCTGCGCTTGCTAGACTTGGACTTGTAGTCAAATTTGTGGATGAAAGATGTACTGTTCATGATTTGACTTCTGGTGATATTATTATTGCATCTGGCACCTTGTTTCATGGGCTGTATAGGCTCAATTCTTATGACAAGTGTGTGGAAGATTCAACAAATGCAGTTTTTGATAAAAAGGTAGTTTTAGATGCAAAACTATGGCATGCTCGTTTTGGTCATCTGAACTTTGCTAGTTTGCTACGTTTGCAAAAATTTGATATGGTTGCTTTCATTGCCCCCTCTTGAGGCACCATTGAAACATGTTTGTGAAGGCTGTATTTTGGGCAAAATCCAGCGTTCTGTGTTTCCAAAGGATGGTTCTGTGCGGTGGGCCAGTCGCAAATTGTAACTTGTACATAGTGATGTATGTGGGCCTATGCAAAGTCTGTCATTTGGTAAACACTTGTACTTCGTGACTTTCATTGATGATTACTCAAGGCATGCATGGGTATATCTATTGAAGGCAAAGTCCGAAGTGTTTTTGTGCTTCAAATAGTTTTTGCTTATGGTTGAAAATGTATCCAATTGTACTATCGGCACCCTCTGTTCTGATCGAGGGGGGGAGTACATGTCTAAAGAGTTTGATGCATTTCTGGCTAGTCGTGGGATAAAACACCAATGTACAGTGCCGTATACCCCTCAGCAAAATGGTGTTGTGCTGAGAGGAAAAACATGTCACTTATGGAGATGGCACGATGTATGGTCAAGAGCCAAGCTTTGCCACATGCGTTTTGGCTTGAGGCTGTCATGTGTGCTGCATATGTACTCAATAGGTGTCCCACTAAGGCCTTGCAGTCTGTTACTCCATACGAAGCTTGGCATGGCAGGAAGCCTTCTATTGGTCACTTGTGTGTCTTTGGTTGCTTGGCCTATGCTTTAGTGCCTGTGCAACAACGTAGAAAATTGGATGATAAGGCTGTCAAATGTATTTTTGTTGGTTACAGTGCTGAGAGCAAGGGTTACAAATTATATCATCCGCTGTCAAAGCATATCTTGATTAGTCGAGATGTTTTTGTGGAAGATGCTGTGCAGCCTTTGTTATCATGTACCAAAGAGACAGGTGTGAGCTCACGGGATGTATTTGATACGTTGTTGCCTCTGTTTATAGGTGGGAATTCAAATGTAAGCCCTAATGAGGCAAATATTCAACCTATGCAGATTTCAAACGACATCATAGATCGGCCTATTTCTGATGCAGATTTATAGGATGTAATTTACAAGGATAGGGCTGAAAATGAGCAGGCTAGAGGTATACCTAAATGGCTGGTGCAAACCTTGCGTGATAGTAAAATTGATGCACCTATTTCTAGTCGTACTCGTTCAGGTTTTCAGCATGCCTCTTATGCATCAGATTGTTATGCTTTGGCTGTGTCTAGTATGTGTGAAGAGGAAGAACCTCTTTCATTTGATGAGGCACAAAAATTAGAAAATTGGTTGGCTACAATGCAAAGTGAATATGATGCTATAATGAAGAATGGTACATGGTCTTTGTGTGATTTGCCTATTAGTAAAAAGGTCATTGGATGTAAGTGGGTTTTTAAGTTGAAACGAAAGCCAGATGGCAGTGTTGATCGCTATAAGGCTAGACTTGTTGCAAAGGGTTATGCTCAAGAAAAGGGCATTGATTTTGATGAGACCTTTGCTTCCACTTGTCGTATGACTACCATTCGTAACATTTGTGCATTGGCAGCTCATAATGGTTCCTCGGCCCTGCTCGTCGGCCCTCCTCGAACCACCACACGCACACTACGGCACTTGATGTTATCAAATATCTGTGCATACTTAATTGCCTCTGCTAAAAGTCTTTTCGGCTATAAGGTAATCATCTTTGAGGCCTCTTTTAAAGCCTCGCATTTTCTGGAATGCATCGATCCCCTTTCGCTTGAGTACTATCTCCCTATAGTCTGAGATGTACTGAGTCAGGGATTTGTTCTCCATCGAGCACTTGTCCCATAACTCCCAGCTTCTCTCTGCCTCATTAACAGGCAAAAACTCTTTTCGAAACATCGTTTCAAACTCCGTCCAAGTGGTAGGACGAGTTGTCAAACTCATCCACCACTTGTACGCTTTGCCGATTTAATGAGAGGCTAGCCTCTACGGGCTGCACCCGGCTAGGCTGGTGTCGCAATGCATGCAAGTCTGACCACTTTGCTTTCTAGAAACATGTTGACTGAGTCCTTGTTTCTCTCCTCCTCGCCACCCACCAAAACTAGGCGGCTTCAAGCCTTTCAGTAACAATGAAGCTGTCTCTACAGACGTCCCCGCAGCAGGCGCATCGGCCTGTACTCCTGCAACCACTGGCGAGGCTATGCTCACTCGTGCCACAGGAGCTCGTCTATCACGAGGAGTCGGAGTACTAGCCGAGGCAACTGTCAGTGCGTCTAACCGTGTGGAGATGCTCTATAGCATCATGACTAAGTCAGCCTCGACTTTACCCATATTGTTCAGTTTTGTATTAAGATATTTCAAAATTCCACTAGAGAGCTCTGTCTCTGTCAGGACGTTGGCAGGGTCCAATAGGTCATAATCGTCGTTATCATATTCCAAGAGATCCTCCTCAGTTTCCTCGGCGATGTCAGTGTTCATGTCATCTATGGCTCATCGGCGAGAAAGGGGTCATGTCATCTATGGCTCATCGACGAGAAAGGGGTCATCTACTACTGCGGGCTCGTTGGGTCCTAAGGTAGGGTCAACAGACGAGGAGGGCGCTAGCGGATCGCACGTGATCGACGAGCGCACTCCGGACTCGGGTGTATACGGCTTGACAATTCGGTCGGGGTCAAACCCGCGACCAAGGACGAGAGACCTGAAAACCCTAGAGAAGTAGAAGGCAGTGGGAGACAAACTACGACTAGCGGACATATTTTAAATCTTGCATAAATAAAAATGTGAGAACTCAAAAATTACAAAAAAAAAACGTTAATAAAATGAGAAATGGAGAGAGAATAGTCACCCCCCTTACGGTCGCCTCTGCGACAACTGTCACCCCCCTTACTGTAACCCCCCTTATGGTCACCGGCGGTTGACTATCGTCGTCGATGCGAGCCTCTACAAGCGTCGTTACTCTGGGATGCTCCGATCCGAGAGAAAGGTGCCTACAATTTTCCGCTTGGGTGTGTGCAATGGAGAGAGAGAGAGATAGAGAGAGAGAGAGAGAGAGAGAGAGAGAGAGAGAGAGAGAGAGAGAGAGAGAGAGAAAATAGAGGAAACCTTTCTTCCGGCTATGGCCAACCTCTTCTCCTTCACGACTTCTTGTTGTAGGACCTTTGGAATACGGTTATCCCCCCAAATTTGATTGAGGGCCAATCATTAAACGGCTGGGCCCGCTTCACACGCCACTCGCGATCCCGACGCCAAGCTCTGATACCAATGTTAGATCACCGTAGCACCACCCGGGCACTACCACAGGAGGAGACTCTGGCTGAGACTCTGGCTCACCACCCAGCCACAAAGGAAGAATGAGGATTGCCCCTCATCCCTATATAGTGTGTGGCCTACCATCCACACTAGCCTGGCCCCGCTGACTTCGCATGGGCGTCCTCTCCCACTGAACCCCGGCGGATGGCCATGTCCTCGGCGCTCCGGGGCGTTGATGCTAAAGCCCCGTCTGGCCATCCAACAGTCTATCGTCGGTCACAGGTGTTTTACAGAGCCTATGTGACATGTATGGTGTTGCAAGTTCCAGGAAAAAGAAACTCAAATACTGAGGCTTGGGACAATTCCGAGTATCGAAAATCACACCTCAGGGGTCTGTTCGACTTGAGACAATTGATGGCATACAGATGGAGGGTTATGTCAATGGAAGTAAATTCAAAAAATATTTTGGACCACTGACCCAAGAGATACTCTTGAAAGAATATCTCTTAAGATAGCAGAAACATCTTGTAAAAGAAAAAATCCAGCAGGCTCAAGAAGAGGCTAAGGCTAGGGAGGCCAAAGCCCCAACAATTACTGCACAACAGAATGATACATATCAACATGGCTTCTGTGACTCTTTTGGATGAAGGGGAACTAAACATTGAGCTAGCACGACTCAGGTGGAACTTACTACAGCTAAAGGCCATGCAACAAGCATTGCATTAATAGATATGGGGTCAAGTCATAACTTGATCTCATATGAAACCTGGGTAGCATTAGATAGACCACACCTTCAATCCACTGATGCGCTAGTTCGTAGTGTTCACTTAAGCCGAGGGATTTTTAAATGTTAACATTTCCATCAGAAATAATTCCTTGGTCGGGAAGGTGTTTGTCATGCCTGCAGGTTCCATGGAAAAAGAAATGATTCTAGGACGATCCTGGATCTGTGTAAGTAAATGCAATATCCAATGGGAGGAAAGAATAATATTGTTAAGCACGGGCAACGAGGTCATGTCCATACCCTTATGGGGCTTGGCAAAGAGAGGGAAGCACATCATAACTAATAAACAAACAACGAGTGCAGTGGCAACACCTTAGAAAATAGAACCAGCATCCGTTCCGTGAAGCTTGCCCAAGCTTGCCCACACAATACCCAACATCTAAGGGTACATGGAAGTGGGTGCCCAAGAATCAACTTAAAGATCAACCAGACAGAAAGGACACCATGAATGATATAAAGACACAAGAAGAACCTACAAACAATTCAAAAGCCAGACCTTGTTGACACAAACCGATTGGCAAGACTCCAAGCATCCCAAGAAACCTCAAGGGTCCCATAAGCAATGGATCTGAAAGGGCTTACTGCTGTTGCTGCGAGCACAAGAATACTATCAAGGCATTACGGCAATATGGGTACCTAAACCCCACTCAATGGCCAATACCACAAGTAGTTCGAATCATAAAAAAGAGGATGGTAAGACTATACAACATCAACTCCCAACTCAAGCAAGAAAACCATGCCAACCCTTGTGTGGAGGAAAAAGGAAACTCAGCCGAATGGGTTGGGAATTGCCAAAGCAACGAAAGTACCCACTCGGGTTACAGAACTGAACAAGAAACCTAAAGGTAGGAACAAAGAAGTTCAGCTAGGGAGACACAGATAGAAGCCCTCCACCACTAGGCACAGTGACAACATTGTTCAGTTGGGTGGAAGGAACAATAAAAAACTCCCACATAGAGCTAAAACGACTGCATCAACAAATGCCCAAAAGTGCCCAGGTGACCCCTTGGTTCTCATGGCAATAAAACAAAAGGGTGTCCAATGATTGCACAGGGGGTACGAGGTAAGCAAGGGATCATTCACTCATCATGTGCATGTTTGACTGCTTGAGCATAAAGGAAAAAATGAGAAATATTCGATCTTATGCATTCCACGTGAAACTGCATAAAAACGTTCGTGTCGTGAACAAAATCCAAAAACTTTCAGGCTGTGAACAAAATTACAAAGGTTCATGCCGTGAAAAAAATTCAAAAAAGTTCACGCCGTGAAATGGTAATTTTTTACGGGGGCCAATCACACAGTGCCATGTGACATTCTTTATGGGCCAATCACACAATGCCACGTGACATTCTTTATTAAGGTAGCTGCCTTGTCTAACGGTTGCATTATAAAATCGAATTTCTTTGCTATTTTTGTCATTTTGCATCGTGTGCATTGTATCCCGATTGCATCTCTCAAGCCCGCCATCTCATTTCGACCTATTCGACTCCTTTGAGGTGGGAGCTTGATCCTCTTCTTTTCGTTTTGTTTTTTATTTCTATTTTTATTTTTGTTTTTGTTTTTGATCTTTTTTCAAAGATTCATCACATCTTGAGTATACACATTGTAATTAGTATAACCAATGACTTCGCAGCACCTTCACATGTGCATCATTCAATAAAATTTAAACATGAAAAAATCCTCATACATAAAAAATCATAACCAACGATTAACAATACATCCTGCAGTTTCACGGAAACTCAAGTTCGTGTTTCACGAAAGCTGCGGTTTCACGAAAACTAACTTTTTCACGGCCTTTGTTTTCACAGCCAGACATTTTCACGTATAACTTTTTCGCAGCCTGTCTTTTCACGGCCAGACATTTTCACGTATAACTTTTTTACGCCCTATGTTTTCACGGCCAAGATTTTCACGATGACTAACTTTTTCATGGCCTGTGTTTTCATGACTAACTTTTTCATGGCCTGTGTTTTCACGCTTGACCTTTTCACGGCCTCACAAACTAACTCTAACCATGCACCTCCATGCCATAACCTAACTATTAACACACCCCAAGATTGTTCCTACACTAACAAACTCTTCAATCCAACCAAGGTGGTTCCAAACGTAGTGAACGATATGTTTAGTATGTTTGAAAAATGTGCTGAAAAGATTCCAAATGTAGTGAACGCTACTTCCGATATATATATATATATATATACAAAATTTATAGTTTACTTACAACAAAATTTTGAAATATGAAGTTTGAAGATTCATCAATGAACATTAAAGCACTTACTAATACTATACAACTTTTAGTTTCAATTTTGCAAGAGAGAGAGAGAGAGAGAGAGAGAGAGAGAGAGAGAGAGAGAGAGAGAGAGAGAGAGAGAGAGAGAGAGAGAGACTCGAGCACCTTGCCGCCCAAGGAGAAGACTTGAGCGCCACACAGAGATGCCGCACAGAGGCTACCACACGCACGTAAGGAAAAGCGAAAAAAAAACGACGTTGACTTGCATCCATTTTTTAACCTATAAAATCAAAAGTGCATGTTCACTACATTTCCAAATGTTAGTGAACATTCCAAACATTTGGATTACATCCAAACGTAGTTTGGATGCAACTATGAATCCAACTAACCTATTTTTCATTTATTTATTTTTTTAAAGAGAAAAGAAAAAGGAAAAGATGATATTAATCCCACCAATCTTAGATTGATCCGATGTGCCTGTACAGATGTCAGCCTCTCAGAGTCAGAACTCACGAGACCTTAGCTACAACTCAAGCCAGCAGTGCTACTTGATCCCCAGCAAGTCAGAGAAGGAGGACAACACAGCGGCCAAAGATGAACTTTTTGGGTCCTTATGCCCAAAGCTTCCATGGGACCATCATCAACAAGGAAGCTCACACGGCCCATGGAAAGGTAGCCCTCCAGTACCATAGCCTGAAATGCCTACAAATACTTGAAAGGTAGCCCTCCAGTACCATAGCCTGAAATGCCTACAAATACTTGAAGAGGCCAAAGTTAAAGCAAAACTGGACAAAGTTGGTCTAGGTAAGATGGCGCAGATACTCCCAAGAAGTATCGATATAGAACTATGCGCAGAGTACCTCAAGACCTACGACAAGGGGACCAAAAGAGGAACAATCAACAAAGTAGACGGCACTACCGAGCAACTCCTCATCACAGAGGAACTCATTCGGGAGGCTCTACAACTTCCAGCCTGCAGTCAGGGTCCATGCACACGCCATTGACAAGATGCCTCTGGATACCATGCTCAAGAAAAGTTCATACAATTTGAATGGGGCCGAGTATGAAAATATCCAAGATGAGGCTATAGAGAAAGCTTGCAAGGCCATGTCCTTGATGATGCAAGTAAAGCCAGTGGTGGATAGATACAACAGAGTCGGTCTCAACAGGATTGCAAAAGCACATGAGGAGAAAGAAGATGATTGGGCATACTATCTACATAAGGAGATGGAGAACTACTTGAAAGCCCACCAATCTAAAATATGTAACCCATACCTCCTCACATAAGTTCTCAATCACATAGCAAAAAGGCCTCTCAAGGAGCTCGAACCAGAGGAACACATGTAGTTGGCACTGATACTAGACTAGCCCAAGTTAACAGCTCAAGATAAGCAAGAAGGGCAGGCTATCTTGATGGTGGAGACCAAGGAAATCATAAAGCAGATCAAGAAAGAGCGCAAGAAGAAAATAGATAAGAAGATGAGGGGTGATCTATCTCGTTCGATTCCCGTGCTTCCGGATGTGGCTTCTGAGTTACAAGAAATCTGCACTTACCAAGAGGCACTTCAAGAGAACATTCTCAGCCATACAACACAGGAGCCCTTGCAACAAATCACTCCTATGACAAGCACAGCACAACTCATATTTATAGATCTATCTCCTCTCAAAGAATCAAATCTGGCGGACACGCCAACAAAGACAACTCCTAAACAAGCAACACCGATACTACAGACTAAGGAAAGACAAGGTGTTGAGGGGGCCAGAGCTCCAGTACAAGAACTAGAGGCCCCAATGGATGCAAGAAAAAGACAAAGAACTCCAGAGCCATCCAGTCCATGCAAGAGAAGAAGATTGGAAGATGAAGAAAGACTACCCTAGCTGGCCTCCCTGCAAAACATAGACTATCAACAATTCTTTTGCAGGAGACCATGGAAGGACTTGACGAGCTGCTCAACCAACCACAGATTGGGCTGGAAGCCGAATCAACCACAAATGCAATGTGGGAAAAGAACAAAAGGTTTGGCGGTGTCACCTCTTGACAACACATATGCTCCACGACCATAACGCTACCCTCTGGAAGCAGGTAAAAGATGCATCCACACAGGTACAAAGGTTAAAAGCCAACTTGGAAGTAGCTGTGAGGCTACCCACAAGGATGTCATCATGAAGAGTTTGAAAGCTACGGAGGAGCAGGAGAAAAGATACAATGCCCTGGAAAATAATAACATGGTCTTAAGCCAAACAATAGTGCAAAGAATCAAGGAGAATGTTGACCTCAACGCCAAATTGGAACAAGCGAAGGAGCAGCTCCAGAAAGAAGTCACACACGCAAAGGAGCTCACTACACTTCACGCACAACAAATACAGGAGTTCCAAGCCAATGCCAAGGCCAAAGAAGAAGAATTGCAATGCCAAATCCAGTAGCTAACAGCACACCTAAAAGTAGAGGAGGAAAGGGCAAACCATTTACAACATGAAAGGGAACAAACAAACAAGGCCCATGCAGAGAAGATCAAAGCACTTAATGAAACAATAAGTGCAACCTAGGCCGCCGAAGCACAAAGAAAAGAGTTGGCACACCAAGAGACAATGATGCAACTTACACAACACTCAAAGGCTACCGAAGCTCAGGAAAGGAAAGCAACAGCCCGGTAGTCCCAAGAAGACGTAACAAGAAGATTCGAAGAATTAGATGCTGCAAGGATGGTTAGAGAAATGTCAATTTCAAACCTTCTTAGCAACACACACTCTCGCCTACAAGAGTCAGAGCGTCAATTGGCAATCCAAGAAAGAAGTCAGCGCAGCAATTGAAGCCTAGCGATGATCTCTGTCTCCTCCTTGAGCGCGCCTCCGAGTTGGGTCAGCTCTGCCACCAGTAACTCCTCGAGCCCCTCCTCAAACTCTTTCCTTATTTTTGTCTACACTAACACTCTCTCTACTTCAGTATGACATAAATCTATCTGAAGATATAGGCCTAGGAGAATTAACATTAATCAAACAAAATGCTGAAAGAGATGTTGATCCTACCATAATATGGGAATTTTGAGGGGAGACTTGACATTAACTAATCCCCCCAAGACGTCTTTTTCTACCCTCTACATCCTATAGTGTTAAACCTTTGTAGTTGGTGTCGCATTCTCCAAAATTCAAAAATTCTAGACAACAGTGCTGAAAAATTAGACTTGTTTGTCCCAGGTGACATTCTAGAGATGCCCACCAACTATGAGGTAGTAGCACATAGCTACCAATGGGTTATAAGTCATGGGTGGCTAGAGGTATATAACACTCACCAACATCTAAATCTATGTGAGTCTACTCTATATCATCCTTTTGGCATTCTAAAACTCTACTCTAATATCTACAAACATTTAGAAGCCATGCTAACAAATGTACAATACAATTTTGATGCTACCCACATAGAATATCCCACTATGAATGCTGAAGAAGTTCCAGACTTATAAGAATTTATTTAGTCTCATAAGCCTAGCCACCCACCCCTAGCACATGTCAGGGTTAAGAAGAATCCTCTTCTTCATTTTCAAAATCAACTTACCATGTCTATTCTAATGTCGCTAGTAAGCTACTTAACCCATATCCTAAGACACCACCTACTAACACCTCTCAAGCTGAATGCATTTTCTCATCTTTCCATCCTCCCAAGATAGATTTTCCCACTAACACTCTCACCCCTGTGAGGAGGTACTGGCACCTCACCTATCTCCACCATGGCACTCTCAAGAGGTACGACATCCGATCCTGCAAGATAATCTTGAAGCATTTACTAATGATACCATTTTGGATTCTTTATCAGCTGTAGAGTATGAGGGGTTATCAACCTTCTTATGTAGTTTTACAAGCTCAACAAGAAGGATACCGAGACGATGGCATAACACATCAGTAAATTCAAAGGTATCAAACAACAACTTAGTGCATTAAAGAAATTCATTAAGGAAGATGGATCTGTTGTTGTATTACTAAAAAGTGTTGACAAAGAACCTTATGAATCAATTGTTGCTACACTTAAAAATGTGCCCAACACTAAGCTTCAAGATGTAGAATCATCTCTACTTGAACAAGAATCCAAATTCAAAGATAAAGAATCATTTAAATCACATTCAAGTGAGCAAGCACTGTATACAAAGGGTGGGAGATTTCAAAGATAAAGAATCATTTAAATCACATTCAAGTGAGCAAGCACTGTATACAAAGGGTGGGAGATTTCAAAGGGCAAATCAATCAACATCTCAACTTCCAAGATGCTATCATTGTGGAAAACTTGGTCATACCAAGAATGAATGTCGTAATATAGATAAACCAAAGCTTTTTTGTGACTATTGTGGAAAAATTGGTCACCTAGAAGGAGATTGCTACTATCAAAAAAAGAAGCAGGCAAACTACATTGAGGCCAAAGTTATCCCAGCTGAAGACGTGCTCTTCTAGAGAAAGAACCATTATACTTTTCACCCCTCTTGTCTCTACAAAAAGTGTGATGTAATCAGCCTCCAAGGCCATATGATGCACTCAAGCTGAAATTCATAGCCAAGGTAGTTATAATGCCAAAGTAGCATAAAGGCCAAAGTAGCCTAGCACAAGGGGAGAGAGAGGAAGAGTGAAAGCCTAAAAAATGGTACCTAATCTAGCATCAAGGAGAGGTGTTGAAATGAGTGATGCTAGAGTGCCAAGTCACCTAGCCAATTTATCCCACATGAGCTATCATTAGCTTTGTTGTACTTTCCTCATATAAAAGGAGGACATTTGAAGTATTGGAATACAAGCACAACATCTCATGTCTTTTTATGAGTACAAGTTTCCATCTTGTAACCTAACTGAACTTGAGTCTAAACTTAATTAGCACACACTCATCACCATGAGTATTGTTCATTTTTATCCACCTTAGATTAGTGTTATCATTAGTATAAGATTAGATCGAGATTAGGATCTAATTAGATAGTTGATTATCATTAGGGAGCTTGATCCATGAATTTCATCAAGAACCTACATTAGGAAAGGGGGGGATGTTAATCCCATTTTGGATTAACAAACATGATCCTCCAATTGAGAACATTAATAAGTGTCATGAAACGGCACTATAAAAGTTATACATTATGAGATATTGGCCACCCAAGGCTAGTAAGTAAGTTTTGGGTGCCCAAGTGTGAATAAGAGCCAAATGTATATAAGGCATTTTCGCATAATGAAAAGACACAATCCCCTTTGTGCTAGAGAGAGCTCTCCCTTGTGTCTTGAGAGAGATTGCGAGAGAGAGAGAGAGAGAGAGAGAGAGAGAGAGAGAGAGAGCATTCTAGCATTGTTCCTCTTTTATGCTTGTGTGATTCATGCTTGTATGAGAGAATGAGAGAGAGAGTGATTGCCTTCTGCGACGGTGCAAGCGACTCTACGGTGACAGCGTGGAGGTGGAGCTTAGAGGTTAGAGCTTAACAAGCGAGCTTGGAGCTTAGAGGTTAGAGCTTAACAAGCGAGCTTGGAGGCCTCAAGGGACTCAAGTTCAAAGCATTGGCAAGTGCCCTATGATAGTTGTGATCTATTACTCATCCTTTAGGTGAATGTGTTGAGTTCCCTCTTGGAGGTGTGGTAGCCCATAACATTTTTAGTGCCACTGCTAGGGAAACCACCTTTGTTGTGGGCTACCACACCTCCAAGAGGGAACTCAACACATTCACCTAAAGGAGGAGAAATAGCTTACAAGAGTCGTAGGGCACTTACCAATGCTTCAAACTTGAGTCTCTGGAGGCCTCCAAGCTCGCTTGCTAATCTCCAACCTCCAAGCTCCACCTCCACGCTATCACCGTAGAGTCGCTCGCACCGTCGCATAAGGCAATCACTCTCTTTCTCATTCTCGCACACAAGCATAAAAGAGGAACAATGCTAGAGTGCTCTCTCTCTCCCTCAATCTCTCTCAAGACACAAGGGAGAGCTCTCTATAGCACAAAGGGGATTGTGTCTTTTCATTATGAAAAAATGCCTTATATACATTTGGCCCTTATTCACACTTGGGCGCCCAAAACTTACTAGGACTTGGGTGGCCAATATCTCATAATGTATAACTTTTATAGTATCGTTTCATGACACTTGTTAATGCCCTCAATTAGAGGATCATGTTTGTTAATCCAAAATGGGATTAACACTCCTCACACTTGGTTGAAAATTGTCACGGTAGGTGGTGGTAGAAGGCTCTAGAACTGGTCGGTTTTCTCTCCCATGCACCAGAAAAGCATGCGCCTCTCCCAAACTCAAGTTCTCTCCAGTAATAGAGCCTCTCCGCCAATAATAGCTTAGGTGTGTGCCTTTTAGGTCCACAAGGGGGCACCTACGTGTACATGGTTCAAATCAGGTCTAGTTCCCACCTACATGTACATGGTTCAAATCAGGCCCCGTGCCCACCTACATGTGCATGATTCAAACAGGTCCAATGCCCACCTTTTGGTTGCCACATATATTAAAATAGTCATGCCTAGTGTGAATGACTTATAAGTTTTTCGGTCACTTATATGTGAGTGTGGACCTGCACCCATAATTATTTATATGGGAAATCATAAAGCTGTAAATTGGGTTTTTAAGGACACTTACCACCTGCAAAAAACACATGTAGATTGTCTGTCAGTCCCAAAGAGGTGTGCACATACATGTCCACAGGGTGTCTAGGCATCCTCGGCCCCATGGACGACACAAGCAGTAATCTTAGGCATTGTCCAGGTAAACAAGACAAGTCATCCAAATATAAAATAAAGTCATGCACACACATGAGTGTAGCTAGACTGGAAGAAACACCCATCTTCTCAGTTGCATCAGATAAAGTGTTCAGGGCTTCATGATCCTTTCGAATTCTTCCCAGAACATAAATACAGAAGATCACCAGGATAGCTAGTCCCAAGAAATCACATCATGTCAGGCTCCATGAGCCATAAATGTACACTATGTCAGGCTCTACAAGCCATACATGTACTATTATGTTAGGATCCATGAGCCATAAATGTGTTGTCATGTCAAGCTCCATATGCCATACAAGCACATCATGTCAAGCTCCACAAGCCATACATGTATGTCATATCAAGCTCCATATACCACACATGAATAGTAGAAAACAAAAGCAATGAGGGTTTTTGTAACACGACACATTAAAGACTTGCTTTTTTGGAGCACGGGAATGGGAGATTTACAATAGCATCTTGGCTTGGTTTGTGGGAGGGGGGAGGGAGACCCAATACACTCTTTGTGTGCTATCCAAGACCAAGGTTGTGTTTTCAAGAGACTCCGAGAGTGCAGCCATTGGATTGTGTGTGTATAAGAATATAGCACAACGGAAAGATGGATAGCAAAACAAAGTATAATAGACAATGCAATAGATAGAGAATTTAAAATTCTGAGATAGGTATAGTGTGATGGTATTGTCCACTCGTGCGCTCTCAAAAAGTAGAGCTTAGATGATGATCTAGACAGACTCTGGATGGAGGATGTACGAAGTGTAGAGGGTTTGGATACTCAAAAGCATTGAATGCCTTAGCTTGTGTGATAACTATGTCCATATATAGTTTTACAAGTGGTGTGGTACACATGTATGGTACACATGTATACAATGTGGTCGATTATACAATATAGACCCGATCATTGTCCTCGAAACATGACCAATCAACCACTATCCACTAATAATAAATCCATACTGCCAATCCGAGGACTGTCGTCCCTCGGGCTCACTAGGGGGTTCGCTGATCCTCTTGGGATTTCCATCCAGTTTAGGGTTTAGAGTATTGTTCACTCATGCACTCTCAAGTAGAGCTTTTAGATGGTGGTTTAGATAAACTCTGGATTGAGGATGTACTAAGTGTAGAGGGTGTGGATATTCACAAGCATTGGATGCCTTAGCTTATGATAACTATGTCCATATATAGTGTTGCAAGTGATGTGGTAGACCTGTATATAACCTGGTCGGTTATGTAGCATAGATACGGTCATCGCTCTCAAAACGTGATGATCAACTAACCACCGTCCCACTAATAATGAACCCACACCATTGCCAGTTTAGGGTTTAGGGTGTTGTCCACCTGTACGCTCTTAGAGCTAAGGTGGCAATCTAGACAGACTCTGGATGGAGGATGTACTAAGTGTAGAGGGTGTGGTACTCACAAGCATTGGATGTCTTAGCTTGGTCTAAATCGGGGTTCCCACCAACGATAGGTACACCAATGGCTTCTCCTCATAATGGGGACCTTTACAAATGTGCACCAAACATAGATGTGAGATACATGTTGAGAGGCGGGCATTGAGTGTATACTATCATTGTGAAGGCCAAGGCTTGGAGAGGACACCTCTTGAGGTGGTCTTGAATTGGATCTATGGTCTTGAGGTTGGATGTTGTATTTGTCTTATTTTCATGTCTTGTATGTATGGAAACCTGGTGCTAGTCTAGGTCTTTGAGTGACTCCTTGGATAATAAAATATCTCAAAAGGGGTCCTAGTCTGGTGTCAACTTTTGTATTTTGTTTCTCTTTTGATATGAATGGTACTTAGTTATGGTACAAGTTTTTTATCATACTTAACAACTAAGTAAGCTCGGAGATCCACGGAGGGCATGGTTTCATTGGTATCAAAGCCTAGCTTCCTTCATCTTAAGGATTCATATGTAGCGCTTAGTTATCAATGTGATTAAATAACATGGTCAATCATTCGGAGAAATATGTGATTAAACACCATGGTCAACCATTCGAAGGAACATGTGAGCACCACATTGTCGTGTGTTTGTGGCACAACCCTAGGTGAAGTGCCCTTGTTTGTTGTGTTGTAGTGCACTCTTGGCAGTCTCCTACCATGTGTAGTAGCACACTTCTTCTCTCTGTCTTATTTTTGGTCGTTTTGGCCATCTGCTTACTTAGACTTCCCACTTTCCTTCTTAGTGCACTAGGCTTTTCTTCATCCAAGCTACTCGAGGACTGTGAATCAATTGTCGTATTTTTTCCCTTCATGGCTTTCCTCCATCTTCTACTCCCGTCTTCTTCACTTCCTAAGATGGAATTGATCTCTTCTCGTGTTTGACTCTTCTTATAGTGGTAAAATTCATCTCTAGAGCTCTTTCTACCAGATCTTCTAAAATTTTGGTTTTTGCAAACCATACTCCTTGACTCTCTAATTCTTGAGTCCATTTATGAGCTAGGACCTCTGTAATCATCCATTAACATAGCTCCTTGATCCTCTCCACAAATTCCATTACTCAACTGTGCGTAATTTCCCTTAGTTGATATAGCACGTCCTCCTCATTGCATGTTCCTTGAACCTTTTGACAATTTCTTTCTTAATTTGTAATCCTCGTGTGCTATAAGTGGGCCCACACCCATGTATTGAAAGAGGGTATCCCAACTTATAGGTTGTATGTGTAATATTTTTAATGAATGTGAACTTGCAACCTTATAAACACAGAAGTTTAGTTAATGAATAAATGAAGGTTTTGAGTGATACCACTTTTCATCAACCTACAAACCATGTTAGAATAAATTTCCATGTGCAAATCTAGTGGCAAGTAGTTTGCGGTGTTCCTGTGCCACTAGGTGACATTTACACATAACATGTAGGCAAACCAAATGATTTATGGTCTCCAGCTTTGTAGGCGAGTTGGCAAGTGATTGGACTCTTAAGTGGGATGTCTCGAGTTTAATAAAATGCAAGGCATGAATTCTTGGCATGTGTAAACCCTACAGTGACTAATAGGGACATCGTACGTTTTGATGCATTTTTTAGTGAATTTGAACTAGAAGATGCATTAAAAGACATGGGTGGATGGGACGGCCTGACGTTGAAATTCTTCTAAGTATTCAGGGAGGATCTGAAGAACCCAATTCTATATATGATGCATGGTTGAGCGGTGAAATGCCAGCATTGTGTGGAAAGAAGGGTTGGTTGATTACATTGGCTCTTAAAAAATAATCATTTTAATGCCTATGAATGGCACTATCCAATCACTTTAATGCCTATGAATGGCGCTATCCAATCACTTTAATGCCTATGACATATAAGCTAGCCACCAAAATGATAGCCAATCGCGTGAAAGGTGTTTTGTATGATGGATTGCATCCTTAACAATATTATTTTGTGCCAAGAACGAATAACGGATAATATTACTAATGCCTACATCACTATGGAATATGCGGAATATACAAAATAAGATGTGCTAATCATAGGTGGATGTGGCAAAGGCATTTGATACAATGATATGGGTTTACATAGATCATGCTCTGGGATTCGGGACAAAAATGTAGCATGTAATCTATAGGGATAGCATTGCTCCAAATATTGGACATCGAAAAGATTGGTAGGACAAGGTTGCCCTTTGAGTGCATTACTATATGCAATTGCTATGCATCCTTTTGCTCTTGTACATGACGTAGACATGACAGCTTCATGGCCTACAAAAATCAAATGGAACTCACTTTATGGCACATGCTTATGTAGATGACTTTTTCTTCATGCCTAAAAATGATCCAACTGCTTTGGGACTTTATATAAATTTTGATAAGTTAAAGTTAATTCCGTTATGCTGTATGGATTGGCACCGACTTCTATGCCCAAGACAAATAGTTTAGCTAAATTAAATGATAAGGCATCTTCCTTATTGGAAACTATCTACATGGCCCTTGCATGTGAAATTATGTATTTGGCTTATTTTTAATTCCACTTGCCACTACTTGTTTGGAGAAAGAAAGATTTGCACGGTCAAGAAGGCAACACAATGGGTACTACTAAAGATTTGCACGATCAAGAAGGCAACACAATGGGTACTACTAAGGCTCAAAGCGAAACTTACTTATTGGAAGCTATCTACGTGGCCCTGGCATGTGAGATTATGCATTTTATAATCGATGATCATGGCTTATGTTCAATTCCACTTACCACTGCTTGTTTGGAGAAAGAAAGATTTGCACGCTTTCATGTCTAAAGCTTTGGAATTGTTCTAGAAGACCAAGACAAATAAAAAGCCTTGAGACTTGCAACACAATTGTGTTTTTTTGCCGAAGATGCATGGTGGTTTGAATATTCTCAATATTCACTACCATGTTTTAGCTCCAAGAGCTACCATGATTCTACTGTCTTTTCAGCAAGAGTAGCCTTGGGCAATCATGCTTGTAGCTATGTGTACATGCAGGAAAACTATAGATTATGGAATTTGGGTGAATTCATAGTGGGAAGTGGTGCTAGGCCATTTTAAGGACTACATTATGGGTTGTCCTACTACAAGAATGGTGTAAAATTGAAAGACTACATTGAAAGACATCAAATGCATGGGATGTGATTCTACAATCGGTAACTCTATGCAATTGGAAAGTCTACACTAGTCCTCTTTATTTGTAGAATCGCTAGCTATGCAGAAGCACGTAAAGCATGCTTTTTGGCATCCTTGGGTATAGGCACGCTACAAGATGTTGTGGATGATATAGGGAATGTGCTATCCTTTGCGTAAGCATGCAGTGAGCATAACTTGGGTTTCCATCATAGACCGATTTGGAGGAAGATTAAAAGGTTATTGCAGCCATATGAACCAGTGCTGCCTGCACTTGTTGAAAATAACAGGTTGCATGACTGGAAAAGTGAAAGGGCAAACCAACAATTCTTGGGGTTAACATTGGATAACATAATTGCAGCTAGCATGTATAAGCATTTTCTTCCACCACCCTGGATTCATGCACATGGAAACACTCTATAGGGTATGCGAAAGAGTGAAAGATGGTGGAAAAAACACCTCCGAAGTAGATGGAAAAGTAAGCTCGGTGTCCTCCCTAAGAGGGATAGCTGGAGTCACATGCTGCTCTACAGATGTGGAGCTCGTTCTGAAACTGTACCACATCTATTATGGCATTGTTTGGAGATAAGGGAGTTTCTTTGATTGGCCAATGATATGATGGGATGCTTTCCAAGCAAGTGATATGGAAAGAAATTGTTTGGAGATAAGGGAGTTTCTTTGATTGGCCAATGATATGATGGGATGCTTTCCAAGCAAGTGATATGGAAAGAAATTTTGGATATTTGGGACTAGTGTGCCCAACTCTCCTGATTTTGATGTTTTCTTTCTATGGACTAGATATGGGGCTCTATGGACAACATGATAGATGAGAAACAATGCTATGTTTGGGTAGATGCCTCTAGAGGCATATGCTTACTCTAAGATGAATTTGCAACAACCCCTCCATGACTATTGGAGGACATTGCTTTTAGCCAGCTCGAGGTGTTTTTCCATTGCTTTTGAAGTTCTTTGAAGATGGACTTATCTCGAATTGTACATAAACCATTGTTAATAGAAGCATAGTTTTCACAAAAAAAAATGTGTTTGTGAGAGTGTGTGTGTGTGTGTGTGTGTGCGCGCACGCACGCGCGCCTGTGACTTTGATGGTTTCTAAGACAAGGAAGCAATTTCTTTATGGATCGATGATGAGCCACCATTATACATTTATTAACTTTGTTAGCTTGAATGGGGACCCACCTGTTAAAGCAATGGGGACCCACCCATTAAGGCAATGTCTAGGATGGGCACCCACTAAGAAATATGTGGGATAGGGCCCCACATATTACAATGCTCCCCATTAGTCCTATAAGCAATGCCTAGGACAAGGACCCACATATTACAATGCTCCACTACTCCAATAAGCAATGCTCCACTACTCCTACAAGCAATGTCTAGGATGAGGACCCACCCATTAAAGAAAGAACTATATTTAGTTAAAAGGAGACATCAAATTGTAATTGTATGATTTGAGAGAGAGGAGGGAACTCACCCACTTGAGAAAGAGGAGGGGACTTACCCACTTGAGAAAGAGGAGGGGACTTACCCACTTGAGAAAGAAGTCCTTGTGATCTATGAAGATTAATTTTAGAACTCTTATAGAACTCACTTAAGGGAGAGTACCTACCGAGGGCTAGAATTTTGGACAATGTGTTAAAAACTTTTTAAAATGATGGATTGAGAACATTCACCATTAGAAATGCAAGAAACATGTCAATATCCATAATTCAAGGGTTTTTGCATTAGGATCCCTAGTAATTGGACAATTTTTTTAGCCTTTAACCTTAGAATTTATTGGTATTTATAACACAAATAATTACAAATGCATTTCTGCATAATGTTAGAGCATGTCATTTACGAAAGGAAACACCTACCAAGGCCCACCTTTAAAGAGGACTATGAGTCATCATTATTAAAAATACCTATCTTTAATGAGGTACCCCAAACATATCAAAGGTATTTTTTATATTGTGGTTCTTTTAATATTTTTGGTTCACCATAGGGGACTATGTGATTACATGCATAAAAACAAGTTGACTATAAACTTGGGTAATATCCAATTGCAACATCAACATTTTTTTGGAAACCATCAAATTTGTATTGCTTTATGTTTTGTGTATGTTGAAGCCAACAAACTTGTGCTTCACCTAATCCAATGGAATGTACCTTTCTTATTTTAGAAACATAAATGTTATTTAAGGTACGACAAGTCAACAAAGTTGTTAATGGTGGCTCACCCATCTAATGCAATGTAGCTTTTAGAAACCATCAAAGTTGCTTAAAGTTATGAGAAGTCAACAAAGTTGTTAAATGTATGTGTGGCTCACCCATCCATTTGATTGTATGTGTGGCTCACCCATCCATTTGATTGTAGCCTTCTTATTTTAGAAACCATCAAAGTTACTTAAGTCCATTCTTAAACTAGATTCTTATTTTTGGCAACCAACTCTCTCTCTCTCTCTCTCTCTCTCTCTCTCTCTCTCTCTCTCTCTCTCTCTCTCTCTCGTATAGAAGGAAAAAAGTCAAAAGAAATCCAATCTTTTAATATTTTAAGTATCAAAAAAATATTGCCATGAAATTACCTGGAAGCTATTGAAGTAGGGCTTGAGAGGAGGAAAGTCTCTATTGCAAATAAAACATTTAAGCTACCCATGATCAATACTTCTACATGCTTACTAAGCTATTGAAGTAGGGCTTGAGAGGAGGAAAGTCTCTATTGCAAATAAAACATTTAAGCTACCCATGATCAATACTTCTACATGCTTACTACTATAAAACATGTGAAGCTTAATGTTGCGTGACGAGTGGTGATCAATGCAAGGATGCAACACAAAGATGCAAGCAGGAAAACAAGAGACTTGACATTCTTATTTAGGGCTCTTGTAAAAAGTTCGAAGTTGTAGGTGAGTGTGGGAGTGGGCTTGAGAATAATCCCACATGGGAAGTTTTGGGAGTTTTAGGAGTTTTAGTATAAAAAGTGGCTTATTTGAGAGCTTATGGACACATTGGGCTAAACTCATGTTTGAGCTCTCTTGAGACTAGCTCTCCCTCTTTTTCATAGAGGTGCAAGCTCTTCTCTCTCCCCATCTACACTATTGTATGAGCAATGCTCTTTTAATTCAATGCAATGAGATGATGTTTATCTCTCTTCTCATTTCTATTCTCTAGTGTGCATGCTTCTTTGTTGATGCTTGTGGATTCTCTGTTAGGCTTTGTGTGGTAGTGGATTCAAGCTTAAGCTTCTCCATAGCTTGTAGCTTATCCATGGGCAAGGCATTGCTTGAGTAGTGATTGAGAATGCATGTTTATTTCAAGTTCCATTAAGCTTCAAGGTTTGTGTGCATGCTAGGGAAGTAAGTGCTTGAGAATGAAGTATGCTTTGAGCTTGTGTATGCATTAGCTTAGCTTTCTTCTTATATTGGATACATGAATGAGTGGGATGATGAGTGAATGAGCAATGGCAAGATTGAGCTTGTGTGTGTAAAGTCTATGTCAAGGTAGTGGCATTCATAGCATTTTCTCCATTCATGGAGAAGCTTTTGTGCACCTGTACGGGTTGAATCCCTAGCTCTGAAAGGGATGCAAATCCCATTGGATTGATTTACACGGATCATACTACTCATGCTACAAGTGAGAGAGTCTTCCGTCTCTCCATTGGCGCCGCTGCCGGGGAGAAGACTCAAAACCGGTTGAGAAGCTTGCATTACTACCACTAATTCTTTTTGTTTTTAGGTTTAGGGTTAGCACGAGTGTGGAATCTCGGAGCTAGTGATTAGAAGAGAAAAAAGGTAGATTACAAAGACAAAGGAGGGGCCGGATAAGGTCGCAAATTTTATTTTTGTTATATTTTTTTTAAAACACACAAAGAAACCATGCATTGTGACGGGTTGTAGCTCTCATGGAGCATTGCGGAATGCTATTGGGTGCGTTGCTAAGCTCTTCCATAGCTTATGCAAGCTCCATAGGCTCTCAAGTGTGAAGGCCGCTTAAGGAAGAAGAGGCAGTGAAGAGGAGGCGAAGGGGCCGAGAAGGACGTGAAGGAGACGTGAAGCAGACGAAGAGGCCGCAAGAAGGCTGGCCGGCTAGAACAAGCTCTTCGCCAACTGCAACGTTCTGTCCGTGCAGCAGGCCAGCATAGCGTGGTCTTTGCAGGCCCACAACACCACCTTGGTGCTCTGGGAGGTGGCCTATCTACGTCCATGCATGCGTGTTTTTAAATGTTGTTGTTGGATCTAGGTGGTTGCGGTGTAGTCTAGATTGACCTGCAGAGCATAGGTTTTGGAAACGCGCCTGGATGGCACTAGAAAATCTGGGCCGGGCAAGGAAGGGCGGAGTTGACTGACAGCTGGCCGCCGCTGAAGGGCCGCGTGGAGGCAAAGGCCGGCTGTGCAGCTGTGAAGGGCGGCCGCGTGGAGGCGATTGGCCGCAGCTGAGGAGAGAGCTGGGCACGGGCGAAGGAAGAGAGGCCGCGAGGCGAAGGTTGACAGAGGCCGGCAGAGAAGGCGAAGAGGCGCCAAATAAAAGAGAAGGCGTCAGGCGTCAGGCGGGGAGGTGAGGGCTGGCCAAGAGGAGGCAGCTGCGGTGGTGAAGTGGCCGCTGAAGGCTGAAAGCGAAGAAGCGAAGAAGGAGGCGGAGGAAGTGGCGGCAAAGGAG
Source organism: Cibotium barometz (assembly GCF_041138505.1). Lineage (NCBI taxonomy): Eukaryota > Viridiplantae > Streptophyta > Polypodiopsida > Cyatheales > Cibotiaceae > Cibotium > Cibotium barometz. Next base: position 26,464,334 of record NC_141072.1, read on the forward strand.
ACTGCAGACGAGGCGCCTGCAGAGCAGCAGCCAGCAGAAGCAGCAGCTGAGAAGGCGACGACCGTGGGTGGCAGAGAGAGCCGGCGCCTCAGAGGGAAGCGGTGGTGAGCTAGCCGAAAAAGAAGGCGAAGTGGCCGGCAAAGGAGAGCAGCAGACGACGTGGAAGCGATAGGCCAAGAGGATGCGACTGCAGAAATCCCGGAGGCGATAAGGCTGATAAGGTCAGTACTTTTTTTAAATTTTTAAATTTTTAATTTTTAATTTTTAATTTTTAATTTTTAATTTTTTGTTAATTTCCATTATCTTTGTATTTTTTTAAAATAAAAATAAAAATTTAAATTAAAAAAAAGAAAAGAAAATAAAACAATAAAATAAATAAAATAAAAAAAAGAAAAGAAAAATTTTTCTAAATTATGTGTTTTATTTTGAGTCCATATTTTCTACATATTTTGTATTTTTTTTTAAATTTTGTAAATTTTTTACATAATTAGTGTAATTTGCATAATTAGTATTTTTTAGCGTAATTCGTAGTTTATGTAATTAGTAAAAAAATAAAAATAAATAAAAATAAAAATAAAATAAAATAGGTATTTACACACATATTCATGTTCGTTGCATTTAGTGGTTAGGTAGGGTTTATAAAAATTAAATTAAATTAAATTAAAAAAATACATATATATATATATATATATTTGTAAAAAAATCAAAAAAAAATTTCAAAAACTGGACACGACAACGAGCTAAAAATAGCGTATGCATCTACGCTCGGGAACAACACTAGTAGGGGGACGTAATACTAGTGCACCATCCAGGGTAACCACTCAAGGGAGCGGCACTCAATCGGTTGTTGGCAACTTGGAGAGCATTCTCGAGACATCTTCGGAGTCTCAAACAGAGAGCCTCTCAAGAACCGAGAGTGATATTTCAATGGACGTAAACGAGTCATTTGGCATGAATAGACCATCCACACCCATTGGTATGGCAGATTCTGCTAATCCATTTGAAATCCCAGATGGGGAGTTGATTGACAACATGAGACTCCATTTCTTGTATACAAACGCGCATGGCGGTGAGATCTACAAAGATCCAATGAGCCGGTTTGTTGTTAAAATTGCAGACATTCATTCTGCATTTGAACCAACACCATGGGTAAACTACCAAAACGATATGTACATGGGTAGAAATGGAGTACGCTACGAGGTCACCAAAAATCCTGAACAAGTGGATGCTTTGGGAGTACTTCAACCTAGCGCACAAGCAAAGCAGAAAAAGGAGCTTCCATCGGACCTAAATGTGCCAGGAACATCGCGTAGACCTGGTACGCCCATTTCTTTACTTGATGAATTGTTTTCCGACAGGAATTGGGAGGATAGAAAAACGGGAAAAGAAAAAGAGACCAAGAAAAACCCATGGGACATGGTAAAAGAAATTCCACTATTTAAAATCTATCAAGACGACCCAATTAAAGAGGTGTATAGGGATGTGGAAGAAACCTACTATGCAACCACTAAGCACCCGAGCTTAGAGCTTCCAGTCACACACACAATAACTGTAGAGCATCTAGAAGGTTTCACTAAGCGTGTTCATGATAGATGGGGGAACGACTTTAGAACCCTTGAATGGCCAAAGATTAGGGAAATTACATGGAAAGGAAGGCCCCTTTTCACTGAGGTGTCTACCTTAGACACGGCACGTCCAGATGAATTTGCCTTTCGAGGAGAAACACTAGCACCACCATGGGCTAGAACCCCAAGTGTGGCTCGACCAGCACCTTCCATGCGAACAACTGCTAAAGGACCAGTCTTTCCAACGATTGATCCTACGAGGAGACCCGGGGCTATTAGAGAATCTAGGGGAGAAGAAAGACCACGAGCAAGTGGATATGTACCTCCAAGAGAACCCCATAGACCAAGTGAACTGACATTTGAAGAGCCTAGATTTAGAGGCCGAGACTCATATAGGAGACATGATGATGAATATTCTAGAAAAGTGAGACCATCTGCACTGCAAAAGCTTGTCAAGAAGTATGACGGATTTAGAGACCCATATGACCATATAGCAGTTTTTAAGCAAGCTATACATGCAGAGCAAGTCACGGATACGCATACGCAAATCAAAGGATTTAGCTTGACGCTAGAGAGTAAGTCTTTATCATGGTTTCAGACTTTAGAGCCTGAGGCAAAGCGATCTTTCAATGGGCTGGAAAAGAGCTTTATAGCTGCATTTTCAAAAATGGGAATTAAGCACAATGCGGTAGCTCAAATTTACGCTTTTAAGCAAAAAGATCAAGAATCTGTGCGAGATTGTGTAAATAGGCTAAAGTAATACATCAATCGATGCCCTGACGATGAGAAGCCAAGCCAAGGGAGGTTAATTTCTATCTTCCTAGAAGGCTTACAAAACAAAACGCTTCACGCTCACTTGTACGCAAAGAAGCATGTCATCTTCAATGAGTGGATGCAATGGATTACGATGATAACTTTGACATGACTGGCATGGGAAACCAAGATAGTCATCCGGATGATAAACGTAGCTCTAGGAAGGGCTCTAACTCTAGTGTGCCATTAGTTAATCCAGATCAGATTGCCGAGATAGTATTGAAAAAGATGGCAATACTACAGACCTTTCTACCGACCCCAACCATCATAAATACATACTGTACCTACAAGCCTTTACGTCTGTGGAGGATGTGGAGGATGTGGAGGTAGCCATAAAACCGAGCAGTGCCCAACCTTCTCACCATTGGTTGGCAATCAACCAACAAAGAAGTGGTGCCAGCTTTGTAAATGGAACTACACACATGTGACTTCGGACTGCAATCACATTGCAAGGATACAAAGGGAACAAGCAGCCAACTCTGCACCTAGATAGCAAGTTGTGAACCATGAGAGAACATTAGTTGCTCAAGAACAAGCACGGCCGGTGCTAGGAGCTCAACCTCCTCCACCTGGCACAGCTTCCTTTAGATATGTGGAATATGAGAATCCTGAATTAGGTATGGAGATGGTTAGCTCTCAACCATACTACATCGAAGTGGAGCATCCTCTTGTCGAACCCTACTTTGAGAACCCAACCGGACCAAGCCTAGTTCATGACTTTAATGGAGACCCAAGCTCTTTGATGCTTATAGGATCTTAGCCAACCCAGACTCAAGGTTATCCAGGACCATATCCTACAAAGAGACTATACCCCACGCAACAAACAAGACCATGCTACGAATGTGGTGGACCACATTGGGTGAGAGAATGTCCAAACAAGAAACAACCCCTCTTAGCTAACATAGGCACAACATCTACGTTTCCACCTATAGAGAGGTTTTGCCAAGGGTGTAGCATTGACCATCTACCAAAGGATTGCTTGTTGAAGCCTGCGGATCCGGCAGCACAAAAAGCTAAAGCGTCCCTCAACTATGTTGAAGTGATTCCATCACCCACGACATCTGAGGAGGAGAACGAACTAGTGTCGCTAAGAGTAGTGACTAAAACCCAAGCGCAAAAGAATGTCAAAGAGGTTGTTGAGAAACCCTCTGAGAATAAGGTTCTATCCAAAGATGGAAAAGAGAGAAAGAAATCAACTCGACGTAAACCACGTAGCAAGGGGAGTAAGAAGTCGAAGGAGCAGAAGAGCTCTGATGGAAGAAATTCTATCCTCCCAAAAGAGCTAGAAGGAATGTTGAAAACGAAACAAATAGGAGAGAAACCTCAAAATGAGCAAAAGGGAAAAGCATCCGAGTCTGAGGAAAGCTCAGGAGGATCAGTCCTTGTGGGCAAGGTGTACGAGCCTTTAGATGCAGCGCTTCAAGCGTATAATAGTAGGATCACAGCTCTGACCGAGTTGCCTAAGAAGCTGCAAGAATATCCCAACCCTCGTGAAGACACAATCAACTTGGCTATCCACCATAAGCAGTTGATTAGGGACACTCAGACTCTAATAGACGGCCCACCACCTATGTACGCAAGAGGACCTGCTTCTCTGAAGCCTAACTTAGAGATGATACCAGAAGTCACGCCAAGCATGGAAAAGGGAAGTGAAGTTGTATCTCTACATTTCCTAGAAATGCCTGAAGGAGATGATTTACCTCATACCAATGCAACCGAGTCAAAACCATTGACTACCGCGGATTTTGGAGATGAAATTCCTGAAATAGAGGAAGCAGTAGCAAGGGAGATGTGGGAAGCGGTGCAAAAATAAGTTGAGGATCTAGCATCTTCTGACAAGTCACCACCGTTATCTATAGTAGAATTCTCGAATCAAAGGGTTCAAGAATTAGATGCTTTATCTCTACCAGATGATGCTCAGACTGTTGTCTCAGCTCGAAGCAACAAGCTCACTTGCAAGACACTGCCCTCATATTTAGGACTGTACGAAGCACATAGCCAAATCATGCGAGTACCATCAATGACACGACAACCTCATCAGGAACGAGACATAGGGAGTTTACAAGCTTTAATGTCGGCACTAGTTACGTGTACCATTCTACTCGCAGAGTTCTTAAAGATTAGGCCAAGATTGTGGAGAGAAGTGGCTACACAATTAACTGAGCAAGGATTGTGGAACCAGAACATCCAAGTTAAGGAGTTGTTGAAGACAAAGGCTTCTGAGCTAATGCTTAAGCAAACAATTCCTGTTCCTGTGAACAAAGTTGGCAAGCATTGTGAAGATGATGAAGGAAATACTACGCTTCCTACGGAGATCAACAAGATTGAATCTATAGCTATTCTAGATAGCGGAGTAGGGGTGAGTATAGCAACAAAAACTGTATGGGAAATGTGGGGAAAACCTGCAATTAGAAGTACAAGGATGAGTTTGCAATTGGCAGACGGAAATCTAGAGAGTCCCATAGGATTGCTTGAGAACGTTATGGTCAAGTCATGTGGCATTGAGTATGGACATACCTTTGCTATCGTAGACTTTGGCAAGAACACAAATTACGAAGTGATCCTGGGAAGGCCATTCATGCGCCAATTCAAAATGATTCAAGACTGGGGTTACAATTACTTGTACCTCAGACATGAGAATGTAACCACGAGGGTGAATCTGAAAAACCATGCTTATTGAGATGTGACGCACTCTCCTATGGATGAGTTTGATTCGGCTTCTTCAGAAGCATCGCGAGCAACTATGTCTGAAGGAAGAGCTGATCTATGGATCTGTGGAGCATCTTGTCAAGACTTGCAACCTGGAAATGTTACCATAGACAGAAGTGTGACGGATGAGGCGTATATCCCTATACCTTTTCCTGAGAACTTGATAGATCCCTTAGAATGGAACCATGTTTTAGCTACCATAGACACTTGTGCATTGCCAAGGCAAACACAGTTCTGTGATCCAGATGGGAATGCTAAGACCGATCTATGCAGAGGAACCTCAAGAAGCCCCTAGGTATGAAGCAAACAAATCATTATTGCTAGGAGATATGGTATCTGTAGAGGAAGTATCCCCTACTGTGATAGAGACATCCTCAAAAGATCCAATGATTTGGGTAAATAATGACAATGACAATACACAAGGATGGCATGTGCCAACATCTCTCTTATATGCACAAGGCTACGGAAGGGGGGAAGCACTTAGAATTCAAATCTGGTTACCTAAAGCAGCTCGCAAGCCAAGACCCAATGCTGCCAAGGAACATCCAAGGAATACAAAGCTAAAGAGGAGGTTCACCAAAACCAACAGTTCCACCTCCAACAAGACCACTCAACAACGGTGGATCCCAAAGAAGGTTCTGCAAAGCACAAGGCTACTACAAGGGTGCTACTACCTTGTGGCTACCAAAGAAGAATGCAGGGACTACTGCAGCAAAACATAATTATGTTCCTGAATCTACTCAAGAATAAAAGCAGTCAATACCACCTCACTTACAGAAACCAAATCAATACTGGAAACCACGCCTTACCAAGCCTGAAAGAGTCCAGGTGGAAACACAAGCTGACGCGTCAATTGGACATCATCAGAAGGTCTCGAACAGGAAGGGATACTCCAAACTGACATGGGAAGAAAAAGGCAAGTGGGTACCTTTACCCACTTCTATCTCAGAGACAACACATCAGAAGGAGGACATTGCAACCGAATCAAGTTCAGAGTCTATTCCTCAAAACACAAGCAATGTCAAAGTTTGTCTTACAAAGCTGACAACTTTCAATCAGGCTCCTACACAAGTAGACTCCCTGACTATCAAGGAAAGAGCGTTCTTCCTACAACTCCAACTATTTGGAATGTCGTCGGCATTCTACTCTTTCCCTAATCAAATTCCACCCCCAGTGCAAGACTAGCACTTGTACTCTCTTAATAAGAACTAGAAGCCAGGGCACTTTTTCCCATTGGGTTTTTTCCCTCGGCCAAATCCGATGTTTAGCACCAATGTTTTTTATTTTTTGACTTTTTAATTTTCTTTCTGTTTAGTTTGTTTTGTCAGAATAAAATAGATACAAGCACCAAACTACATCTTCCGCTTCAGTACCACAATTGACAGTTATACAATCAAGTGCAAACAATTCTTCACCAACCAGCGCTTTAACAGAAACAGGTACACACTGGAGATGCTACTCTTCCTTGGCATCTACGCGCTCGAGAACATGCTACTCTTCCTTGGCATCTACGCGCTCCAGGACATGCGCAAAATAGGAAGGGGGGAATGTTGCGTGACGAGTGGTGATCAATGCAAGGATGCAACACAAAGATGCAAGCAGGAAAACAAGAGACTTGACATTCTTATTTAGGGCTCCTGTAAAAAGTTCCAAGTTGTAGGTGAGTGTGGGAGTGGGCTTGAGAATAATCCCACATGGGAAGTTTTGGGAGTTTTAGGAGTTTTAGTATAAAAAGTGGCTCATTTGAGAGCTTATGGACACATTGGGCTAAACTCATGTTTGAGCTCTCTTGAGACTAGCTCTCCCTCTTTTTCATAGAGGTGCAAGCTCTTCTCTCTCCCCATCTACACTATTGTATGAGCAATGCTCTTTTAATTCAATGCAATGAGATGATGTTTATCTCTCTTCTCATTTCTATTCTCTAGTGTGCATGCTTCTTTGTTGATGCTTGTGGATTCTCTATTAGGCTCTGTGTGGTAGTGGATTCAAGCTTAAGCTTCTCCATAGCTTGTAGCTTATCCATGGGCAAGGCATTGCTTGAGTAGTGATTGAGAATGCATGTTTATTTCAAGTCCCATTAAGCTTCAAGGTTTGTGTGCATGCTAGGGAAGTAAGTGCTTGAGAATGAAGTATGCTTTGAGCTTGTGTATGCATTAGCTTAGCTTTCTTCTTGTATTGGATGCATGAATGAGTGGGATGATGAGTGAATGAGCAATGGCAAGATTGAGCTTGTGTGTGTAAAGTCTATGTCAAGGTAGTGGTGTTCATAGCATTTTCTCCATTCGCGGATAAGCTTTTGTGTACCGGTACGGGTTGAATCCCTAGCTCCGAAAGGGATGCAAATCCCATTGGATTAAGCTACACACGGATCATACTACTCATGCTACAAGTGAGAGAGTCTTCCGTCTCTCCACTTAATCTTATTCCAAGTTCATGGTACGTATGTACACCATGTAAAATAGATGAGCACATAAGCCATGCTAGAGAAATCACACATCTCAAACAATACACTTCATGGCCTCCCAATTATTCATGTTCGCAATTATTAACCTTAATATTCTTTACTCTCTTATTACAACTCTTTAAGATCCTTACTTAGCATTGCCCTTATTAGGTTCTTCTATGCAAAACCACTTTCCTGCATACCCTTGTCTCTTACTTTATCCAGGTTCTAACTTTTCTACCCTTGCCTCTTGTTATCCTTCTCCTTTCCTATCTCTTTTTTATTGCTATATGTGGGTCCCCATCTTCGGCATTGCTTATAGGAGTAGTGAAGCATTGTGTTATGTGGGTCCTTTGTCCCAGGCATTGCTTGTAGGACTAGTGGGGAGCATTGTAATATGTGGGGCCTTTTCCCACATATTTCTTGGTGGGTCCCCATCTTAGACACTGCTTGTAGGAGTAGCAGAGCATTGCAATATGTTAGTCGGTCCCTATCCTAGACATTGCTTGTAGGAGTAGTGGAGCATTGCAATATGTGGTTCCCCGTCTCACATATTTCTTGTGGAAACATTGTAATATGTGGCTCCCCGTCCCACATATTTCTTATAGGAGTAGTGGAGCATTGCAAGCCAAGGTGACTTGACAATGTTGAAAAACCCCAAATACTATATTTTTCCCAACCACAATTGGGACATTTTGGTGGAAACCTTGTTTTTTATTTCAAAGGTTAGTTGAATTCTGGGGCAAGTAATACTTATTTAAACATTTTTCACTGGTGAAGACTGATTACCTCCTATAATTGTGTTTAATTTGTCTAGTTGTTTAAAAAAAACTTTTAGAGCACTCATGCACTGCATTTACTTCAAAAACTTCTTATAAAGAAATGTTAGAGGCATAGAAGACCTGCTATCAAGAAATTGTATGTTTCTATGGATCTTTTACACATGGAACTTTTATGTTCTATTTCTACGCTCATGGAGATTTTACAAGTGGAACTTTTATGTTATGTTTCTACATTCATGGAGCTTGTACACGTGGAACTCATTCCACATTTTATGGTAGGAAATTCTATTACTTGTGAGGAGTATGTACTTAGGTACCTTGACTCGAATACAGAATTCTTGTAGCTTAAAGAAAAATCAACATGGTAGGATGATAAGTTGATGCCAGCATAATGAATAAGATGCCAATATCATCGCATGAATTAGATAGTTGGTGAATGTAGTTTTTATCTAAACTTCAAAGTGTTGAAACATTGGGCTTATGTGCTAACACATAAGCCTAATGAGTGTAATTTTTGTAAAGCTATCTCCATAACTCACTCAAAAATAATAACTTTGGTATTAAAAAGAAAACCTTATTTTTTGTGTGTAAAGCATCCCAATAGTTAAAGAGATCCCCCTAAAATAGTGAATGGGAAAATATTAGCCCTTATTTATTTTCCTGGTTGACCAAAAATTTCATAACTCTACAAGGGTTTCAATATAATGATAAGAATAAATCTATATCTTTCTTTTTTTGAATAAAATTGTTATTTGACTCATGTATCATAATATAAAATAGGCTTGTCGATATATAAAATGTTTACGGATTAACAATTCCTCATGTATCATTATACAAAATAAGCTTGTTGATATATAAAATGTTTAAAGATTGAGTCATTAGGTTTTTATGTGAAGGGATTAAATAAATAAGCTTGTAAGTTGTTGATATATAAAATGTTTAAAGATTGAGTCATCAGGTTTTTATGTGAAGGGATTAAATAGATAAGCTAAATGTTTTAGGCACTTACTTTTTAAGCCATCCCTATTCGTAAAAGTATTCTATCATGTGCTATATAATAAAGAACATGGAAAGAGTGCACTCCTCGTTCCTATTGATGTGGTCAATCTTAACCTTATGGCTATGGCAATTCCAACACTTAATCACACAAAATTTAGCTTTTTGATATATAAAATGTTTAAAGATTGAGTCATCATGTTTTTATGTGAAGGGATTAAATAAATAAGCTAAATGTTTTGGGCACTTACTTTTTAAGCCATCCCTATTCGTAAAAGTATTCTATCATGTGCTATATAATAAAGAACATGGAAAGAGTGCACTCCTCATTCCTATTGATGTGGTCAATCTTAACCTTATGGCTATGGCAATCCCAACCTTTATCACACAAAATTTAGTAAAATAAGGCATTCAAAGCTAGAATTAATGCTTCAACCTAGAGCCAATTCAAAATTTAAAAAATCCTCTCAAGGAGACCTTAAAGTTTTAGTTATAGTTAAATGAAGCTGTGGATAGAATACTTATCCAGAGTTACCATTTCAACCCACCACTTCATTCGAACGATTTTCCTATAGTTGTGAATGAGTGGGTTGACCCGCACTTCACACGTCTCTTCAAAGCTCTAAATTCAAATTCTACCCCAATCGCCTCGAAGCTCCTGCGCCTCTTCCTGAACCTCCAAGTTCTTGCCGTGTGGGACCTTTGTGAAACTCTTTCTTTATATAATATAGAGACATAAAGGAAAAAGGGGCATGCAACAACGTTTTCCTATAGTTGTGATTTGTGAAAGAAGGGGCATGCAACAAGCTTTTCCCATGGCATAGTTAACTATGCCTAATTGGGAAATCGCTGACAAAATTGTGTCCTTAGCCGGCCTATAAATCTATGCCTAATTGGGAAATCGCTGACAAAATTGTGTCCTTAGCCGGCCTATAAATCTATGGGAATGTGCTGGACTTTAGGCTCACAACTTTAGGTCACTTTCCCACCGCCCTGGGCTGGGGGCATTCAAAATGCTCACCTGGCCGGTTGGTTACCCACCCTTCTTTTCGTGGAGCTTTAAAGCTAACTTTCAATTTTCAATCTACCATGTAACCCTTTGAGTGGTGAGAAAGGGTGGAAAGTCTTACAAATGAGGAATTGGCCCAAGTTGGGGATACCTTTTTGGCATTAAGTGCAATAAAAAAGCGAGCTGTGACCCAAGGAAAAAAAAAGGGGTCAAGGTAGATTGAGAATTGAAAAGTTAGGTGGCATATTGAAAAGGGAAAGGTGATAATAATTTGGTTTTTGCAAAGGGGGTTTAATAAGAGAGGAGGCAGCTACCGTAGGAACCGATGCTAAGGATACACGGTGGGTGGTCGTAGTAGACAGAAAAAGTAAGCAAAAGCGGCGCGCTGGCTTCCGCCACGTGCCAGCCCCTTATAGGTCCTCACATAGCCGTTGGCCGGTGCGAACGGCTACCCTATCAAATTATTTATGGCGACACACAAAAAGAATTTTAAACAAATCACGTTTTTGGCCGACACCCACGTGTCGCCCAGAGAGTGGGCAGCTATTCTATTGCTTGTTTGACCTTTACACACGTACAATGCGGTTGACTCGCAATCGACGGATCCGGCAGCTCCCCGCTGCCGGAGGGTGACTTTTCGTCGCCGGACGGGTGACGTTTCGTCGACGGAGAAACGGTCCACCGGCCAAAATTCGTATATTTGGGCATTGTCAAAAACCCGAGTGGGTGGTGCTTATCTCCATTCCGACTTCGTCTTCTTCTTCCAGAAGGCTTCCTCTCATTCATATATGAGCTTCGCTTTGACTAATCACAGCTTGTATTACCATAATCTTCATTCCCCTCCTGCCTGATCCCATGCTGTACCCCCTCCCGCTAAGCCCAATAACCAGTTAATTGGCTTAGCTTCGCACCATATGGCGTCTTGTGCTTCCCCCATCTCCCCCCCTACCCTCCACATGCTTACTGCTAACCTTATTCCTAATCTTGATCAGCAAGACCTAATTCTCCAAAATAACTTCTCATTTGCATTCTCATCACCCCCTACTCCTCGCCTACCTTCATCATTATCTTCTTCTCCTGCTCCATTAAGGCCTGCATTAACAGATTTACTGCACAGTAAGCACATTAATCCTCCACTAAGTGCACTAAGCAAGCCAGTTAATCAACCATGCTTTGCTAGCTTAGGTTCTCCAAGGAAAGGTTGCAAAGAAAACAGCGAAACTGCAACCAAAATACTTACGAATGGTGGGGAGAATGGGGGTCACATTAATGCTGTGGGCCCCTCCCCCCTAAAAAGGAAAAGGCCTGCAAAATTGGCCATACCAGAGTGTGCAAGGTTGGCTTCATTTGGCAAAGAAAAGGAGTTTGAGTTACCAGAACAGGAAACTTTTAGCTCAGAAATCCAGAGCTATGAAGGCCCCCTCTTTGGAGTCTCTGCTAAGAAAGGAAGGAAAGATTGCATGGAAGATGCACACACAGCTATCACAAATTTCCAAGGAAAACCCAACCAGGTAATTTCTTATTTGATTATGTGTGTGTGTGTGTGTGTGTGTGTGTGTGTAAAGATATCTGCTTACTATTTTTAATAGAGAATTCAAATTAAGGAGAAATTTTTGTAATTGAAAATTTTTGGTTCCTTTGTTTTTTTTTTTTTTTTTTTTTTGTGGGCTGTGAGCAGGCTTTCTTCGGAGTTTTTGATGGGCATGGGGGCAAAGATGCAGCAAAATTTGCAGCAGAAAACCTCGGCTCAGGCATTGCTATGGCGATTCAAAACCAAAAGGGGGGGAAAGAAAGCCTGGAAGATGCAATGCAGGCAGGCTACAAGGCCACAGACTCAGAATTTCTTGCCAAAGTAAGAGAAAGAGAGAGAGCTTACATTCTCATGCAAATATAATGATCCTGACATACTAGTTTTAATCCAGTAATCTTATTAAATGGTTTTTTTTTTTATAATCCCAGCATGTGAGCAGTGGGACTTGCTCAGTCTCTGCATTTGTGAGAGGAGGGCAGTTGGTGGTTGCCAATGCTGGTGACTGCAAGGCAGTTCTGTGTAGAGATGGCAAAGCTGAGGCCCTCACCACCCTTCACCGTGCCAGCAATGCAGAGGAACGCGAAAGAATAGAAAACTTGGTGAGCTTTTCTTCTCTGCATGCTTTGATTAAGAGTAAGTACATAATCAGCTTTAATTAAGAGTAAGTACATAACCAGATTTCATACTTAATTGATGCTAAATGGAAGTTTAGAGAAAACTATAATGTTGGTTTACATCAGCAATGAATGTTGATGTTGATTAACATGATTGAACATCGCATCATTCAATAGTGCACTCTTAATCATGTCAATCAACATAAGCTAACATTACAGTTCCCCTAAACTCTCTTAGAAATCAATCTAAGCAAAGCCATTGGATTATTGTTTCTATCCACCCATGACACCCACAATGTCGATGGTGGTTGGCATGATTCATCTTATCTACAATGGTAGTGTTGATGGTGGTTGGCATGATTCAATCCACACTGCTTATCATGTCCACTAACAACATTAAGGATTATTGATCATGCACTGTTAAACATGTCACTCATTAACATAATGGGTCATTAGATGGTTGTTTATGTAAACTGCCAACATTATGGGATTGAACATTCTTAATCATGTTATTTCAACATCAACATGAAGGGTTTACCTGGGGACCAATATTTGAACATTTTTTGATGTATAATTGTGATGTTGTTAACAGGGGGGTTATGTGGACTGCTTCAATGGAGTGTGGAGGGTGCAAGGCACATTGGCTGTTACAAGAGGACTTGGAGATGCGAACTTGAAGCAGTGGGTTTCTGCAGACCCAGAAGTTAGGCAGCTTGACATCACCCACGATTGCGAGTTCATAATCTTGGCCACAGATGGCCTGTGGGACAAGGTAACAATCCAACATAACCAATGTTTTTATGGGTTTACAAAACTGTCATCTTTTCTTTTCTCCCCCTTTCTCTCCTCATGTGAGTTTCTGCATATGTCTATATATATTGTGTGCGCACATGCGCGCGCGCATACATACATAAACACACATATTTATGTACATAACACATATATACATATATTTACATACATTATACATATATACATGCATGTATACACTTGTGTAAAAACATGATATATTTTCATATTTCAAGATGGCTTGGTTGCTTATTATCTCCATTTTATTTTCAAAGCCATCAAATTTATGCATTTTTTAAACGCTTGATTCCACTACATAACTTTTTCAATTACTTATTTCTCTAAAATTTACCCCCTCCAAAATTGGGCTCTTGATATACCTTGAGCAAGAATTCTTGAATCATTATTGATGTCTTAAAGTGCCTATTTTCCTATATTTAAGTTTCTTCAAGGCTCTTCTGCAGTACCTCAGATATACATTTTGCATATTTATTTTTTTGAGGACAATTCTCATAATTGTCAGTGTTGTCTTAACTTGCAGGTGAGTGATCAAGAAGCTGTCGATTGTGCTAGGGAGATCTTGCATGATTTAACAGAGGAAGCAAAAGGTTTGGATCCTTCAACAGCAAGGCCATGCAAGGCCCAAAAGCACCATCATTCTAGTCTTCCCAGTGGCCAAAACAATGAAGGCAATCAGGAGAGTTCTTCTTGCAAGACAAATGCATGCAACAAGCTCATCCAGAAGGCATGCAGTAGAGGCAACCTAGATGACATCACTGTAATGATAGTGCTCTTAAAAGGCTTCCCCATTGCTTGATTTATCAGTAATGCAAGGGGGGACAATTTTTTGTAGCCCTTTTAATTTTCTACCAGAGGAGATGCATGTAGTTCCTAGAAGGAGATGCATATATTTATTAGAGAATTACATGCATGTCTAGTTCTCCTAGAGAGGAGATGCATGCATGTAATTGAAAGAGGAGATGCATGCATGTAATTTACCCCTATTGACTCTAAAATTGATCACGAAGGGGGAGGTGAATTGGGATTGCTACTTGCAAGTGTACAAACTAAGTTCCATATCACCTCTCAACTGAGACATGTAAAATGCCCCTATGCCTCAATTCTAAGATATTTTCCCAGTAATAAAATTTGCTCCTTTTTTGAATCTCCTTTTGTTAGAATTATTCCTAGTTGCTCTTTAATCTTGTGGTATGCATACTTCATAATTACATGTTTGCACTTTGCCAGTTACAATATTTGCATGCAAAAACACATCATTATCAATTAAATAATGGATCCAGCACCACAATAAGACATCATTATCAATTAAATAATGGATCCAGCACCACAATAAGACATCATTATCAATTAAATAATGGATCCAGCATCATCATTATCAATTAAATAATGGATCCAGCACCACAATAAGACATGCCAATGGACTTCCCTCACTGAAGGCCCGTCTTAATTAAGCTTTGTGATATTGTTCCTAGGTCATAAAATGTAAACCAAAGCATGGTTTCTAATATTAAATGGGGTTCAACATGCTTTTAGTAACCTCATACTACTATTTGAAATACTATCTGAAAGCCTGGCTTGGGATGGAAAAACATTGCTTTAAGCTCCAATCACTCTTTGCTATCTGAAAGCCTGGCTTGGGATGGAAAAACATTGCTTTGAACTCCAATCACTCTTCGCTACAAGCCCATTTTTTCCTTCTTTCCTTTGCCTCACCCATGCTTGCCCCCACACATGCACGCCTGAGAGTGATTGTTGGAACAAACTCCTTCCTTCCTTGTCCTCACCCATGCATGCCCACACTTTTTTTTTAATATAAATAAAATGCCCTCAAAAGTGAGGCAAACTTCTTGAAAAACAGTTGCACAAGTTAAAAATAGTGAAAAAACAAAGCCAATTGGCCATCATCGATCTGATCCAGATAGATGCTGTCAAACATGCAATCCTTATAGAATGAAAAACCAACTGATTTCTTGCATGCCGTATCGTCCATGAAGCCCATTATCTTGTCTAGATTAGAAAGGGCTATGCATGATCCAATCTACAAGGCCACCTACCAAACAACCAAAAAAAAACTAAAGAAGGAATACCCTGGGAATTTGAGTTTAAGAGAATGTGAAATTTGCCGAAGGAAACTTTTGGTGTCTCTGGACAAGACCAAAGAAGATACATCATTGTTTCCTTGCAATGACAAGAAGGGCATTTCGCAACAGCTATGTGTCTTTTTTCAAGAAATTCTCCAATTGGGAGCACTCTCAACAAGCATCGCCATAAAAATAATCTAGATTTGAGTGGCAATTTACTATGCGAGATTTTCTTCAGGTTTTGTCTCCACCAATAAGCTATCTTATTTATTAACTCAATCAACAAATCTTATTTATTAACTCAATCAACAAATCAAGGCACATGAATAATCAACCTGTAGATCAAAGTAGCCTAAATCTAAGAGAAAGAGAAACTATGAAAAAGTCCAGGATCTGCCCTGTGGATAAATCAATCCTTTGTCCTTTCACAATCGTTCCTCTAACATGCGCCATAAATGTCTGTAGTGCATACCCAACTGCCAAACTGCCAACGGCTTTGAGCTCGAGGAAAGGACAACATTTCCTTTTGCATCAACAACATCTTGGCAAACCCAAATGCCATTTGTAGAAAAAAAGGAAGCTTGCTGTGGGGAATGGAGAGCCGAAGGACCAGGGAATGCAGGCTCCAAAAGACACTTTCTTGTCTCAAAGTATTGCCAAGTCTCAAGAGGTCTATCAGACCATTGAATATATTGTAGAACAAACTTCCAATCTACAAGGAGACGAGAGACAAGGGCATCCAGAAATCTTACCCCCCACATAGCCAAATAAAAGTTCCCAATGAGTTAGCTGCCATTTCGCAAATGCGTGTTCACATTAAAGTGGAGAGAATTTGCCAAATGCGTGTTCACATTAAAGTAGAGAGCTGCAATCGTAAGCATCCAGGGTTGTTGCTTCGCAAGAAAAGTGGAAAGTAGAGTGGCTTTGCATACCAAAACATGATCATGCCCTCTATGCATTTTCAGCAAGAATATGAACTCATACTTAAGGAGATGCAAGGCCTTCTTATAATGAGATATTTCCAAAAGATCTTAATTCTTTTTGTCATAAAACAAGAGATTTGGTTTTTAGACCATGCCAGAACAAGGAGAAAAAATTGAATGTAGCCATCAAAATCGATTGAACTATTCTCAATTTGACATGAAGTGGCCAAGTAGAGCATTTCCAATTTAATCATAAGTTTTTGCAGCAACCAATCTGTAGCATTACGAAGTGAAAGATTCCATCCCATAGGATATCCCAAATGTCCGACATGTTTAGGCGATATGATTTGCCTAGGCCATAGAATGTTGTGCGATTGAGCTTTGAGAGACATGCTGCCATTCCAAACATATGAAGGTGTTCATGAGACATTGCAGATCCGATTGCATATTCTGGGGAAATAAGAAAGAGTCATTAGTATATGCCTAAGCAACTAAATGCCAACCATCAGGGAGATGAAGCCCATGTAATCTGTCAGCCTCAGTGAGCTTATCCTTATATGTTAAGAAGGGATGAGTAGCAATAGCATAGAGCAAGGCACTGAGAGGGAAATACTATCAAATAGATCTACCCAAAATCCATTGAGAGGATAAACCTGTTTGCAAAATGCATTGGCAGTGCTATCTCGATATAGCCAATAAATTATGTTCTATGTTTTTGGACCAAAGCCCAACTTCACCTAACTTCTACCATGTAATCCCATTGGAATGTATCAAAAGCCTTAGCAATATCAACCTACAATAAGATCACAAGCCCATGTAATCTGTCAGCCTCAGTGAGCTTATCCTTATACGTTAAGAAGGGATGAGTAGCAATAGCATAGAGCAAGGCACTGAGAGGGAAATACTATCAAATAGATCTACCCAAAATCCATTGAGAGGATAAACCTGTTTGCAAAATGCATTGGCAGTGCTATCTCGATATAGCCAATAAATTATGTTCTACATTTTTGGACCAAAGCCCAACTTCACCTAACTTCTGCCATGTTATCCCATTGGACTATATCAAAAGCCTTAGCAATATCAACCTACAATAAGATCACATCTTGCTTGGTATATTTTGCATACTCTATGCCAACACAGACATTAGCAATGTTATCTATTATTTGTCTACGAAGCAGAAAACCATATTGAGATGGACGCAGACCCCTTTAGTGATCATCTTAGTGATCATCTTAGTGATCAATTTATAAATCTGGCATCAAGGTAACAGGGTGTCAATCAAAAAGTTTTTGACACAAATCCGCACAAGTCTGATCAGTCCCTCCTACCAAGCAGAAGGCATGACACCCAAATTCCAGGCCTCATTGATCATAAGCAAAAGTGACTCTTCAAGCATAGGCCAAAATAGTAAAAAGAACTCCACTATCAATCCATCCCATCCTGGAGTCTCCCATTTACTATATGCCTTTACTATCGTGTTCAGTTCCATAGATGAAAACATGGACTCCAAATCAACCGCTTCATCCATATAAACAATGTTGGAAACATGAGACAAAAGCTCCTGCCGAGCCCTATGAATATCAGGAGTCATCTAGGGTGGTGTTGCAAAAACATGCTGAACATGCTTAACACATTCATGCTCTAGTTTGTGTATGTCCTGTGTCCAGTTGCCATCCTCTTTCATCACTCTAGATATACATTGTTTTTGTCTCGAAACATGCAAGCTTTTGAAAAATGCTTTAGATGAGAAACCCTTATCCAAAAGGGGTTTTTGGCATGATCTAACTTGCAATTTTGGCAATTGCCGATGGTCATTGAGAACCACAATGCATGCTTTGCATAGACAATATGATTCTCCTCTTGTTGCTGGGATAGCATGTGAGTATGACTGGTCTCCTCCAGAAACTGTAGCATATTCTTTAGGTGATATATGTTTTGTCTTTCTTCCGTCAAATAGAATTTTCCATATTCAATGATAACTGTGTGCATATGGGCAGAAAAATGATACCATGCAACGTCTATGTTCTCATACATCATGTAATGCATCAATGGCATCAATAGTCATATCCTGAAACAATGCATGCAAGAGAGGAATTGTTCACTAGTAGGAGCCATTTAGTGGGTAAGGAAACCTCATGAAGAGGCATATCAAAGTACAAACCCAACGAAACCGGTGCATGATCAGAAAGGTTCAAGAGTAATCAATCCACATATGACACACAAAAGTGTCAACATGATTTGTATGCAAGAGGTACCACAATGATCCAATCTTGCACGATAATCCAAATGTGCATTATGGTGAAAAGTATACAATCTTATCAAGAGAAGTGGCTGTCCATAAATCTCTCAATCCAAGATCAACCACGGCATTTCTCTAGGCCACTTTCTCATAAGGAAGCATATGTGAATGAGCCTAAGTGTTGTCCTAAGGAGAAGGGGAGTTATTAAAATCCCCACAAATAAGAGCATTGGACAACCAAGAATATCGACTCATAAAATCACACAAAAGATTTCGGCAAACTGAAACTGTAGCTCATAGTGTCTTGTAGAAAGCAAAGCAAGGACATCCCTGTACAAGTCCATGACAGCATCAACTTTGAAAAGAACAGTATCAGGAAGGTCATTATCGATACCTCTTGTTGCAAGTTCCCTAGTGTCGATGCGAGAAAGGTGGTCCACCATGACATGATGTTTGCCTGGTCGAAGGAGGATCTCAAAGTCGAATTCTTGGAAGAGAAACAGCCACCGCCAAACACGACCAACCACCTATGGTTTATTGAGAGGATAATTTAGAGTGTGGTGGTTCAAGATGACAATGAAGTGGGAACCCAAGAGATAGTGGCAGAGCTTCTAGCAAGCATAGACAACAGCCAAGCGTTCCCTCTCAGTGGTGGTGTAGTTTTGTTCAGCGGGTGTGAGGAGGGGTTGGCATAGTAGATGAGTCTATCAATCTTGTATTTCTCATTGGGCTGAGTAAGGACCACACCCACAACAGTGAGGCTTGCATCTATATGGACATGGAAGATGATCGTCCAATCAGGTGGGATTAGAATGGGGGCTTCGGTGAGGCGCTCTTTAAGGTAGGAAAATGCAGTAGAGGCTGGGTTGGACCACTGGAAGATGGTGGACGGCTTGACTAGGTGGGTGAGTGGAAGGGCCACTTCGGCATACATGTCAATGAAATGACCGTGATAGCCGGTGTGTCCACGAAAACCTAGGTGCCTTTGGGGCTGATTGGAGGAGGAAGGCGAAGGATGGCAACTATTTTGTCAAGGTCGGGAGCCAAGCCTTTGAAAGAGATGATGTGAGCTAGGAGGGTGCCCTGGACCACTAAGAAATGGCACTTAAAGGGTTGAGGCGTAGTCGAGAAGAGCAACACTTGGCAAAGACCAGAGCTAACTGAGAGACATGTTTTGAAAAGGCCTCTAGTCTAGAGACAAGGTGCATGCCTGTGAAATTAGAAAAATTGTCAATGAAAGTATGGAGAAAGCTGAGGAGGTACTCCCTAAAGATATTGGTGACGAGCCATTGGAAGGTGGCCAGAGCGTTACACAAGCTAAAGGACATCTAATTATAGACATAGGTACCCCATTGGGTGACGAAAGCGCTCTTGGTAGGGTCATCCGAGTGGATGGCGACTTGGTTGTATCCACTAAATCCATCCATAAAATTGTACAAGGCATGCCTGGCGACATCTTCTAAGTCTGAATGGAAGGGGGAATCCATCCTTGATAGTTTCTTTGTTGAGAGACCAGAAGGCCACACAGACACGGATCTTGTTGGTCTTCTTCTTGGGCGAGATCACCATGGGGGAAATCCATTCAGAGTGTTCCATTGGGGAGATGATTTGGGTGTCCTCCTTCTTTTCCAACTCCACCTTGACAGTCTCTGCATACTTTGGGTTGAGCTTGTAGGCGCACCCACGAATGGGTCAAGTGCCCTCCTAGAGAGGAATGGTGTGGACACCAATGGTGGTTGGAACACCTTTCAAGTCCTTGTATGTTCATGCAAAGACATCCTTGTAAGATCGGAAGAAGGTGGCAACTTGGTCAAGGAGGGTGGGGTGGTCCCACAACCAAGAGGCTAAGAGGATGGGATGAGGCTCCTCGGAAGTGCCAAGATTGAATTCCTAGACAAGGTCTTGACAAGATGGAAGGTTTAGTGGTTCCCCTACCTTAGATGCTTTGGAGAGGAGGTCGGAGTTATGGGTGGGCTGGTGGTAAATTGGGAGGTACCATAGTGATCTTCCGTCCAAGACTTTAGACACTCCCTCACAGGGAAAGTTGGTGTGTCCTCAGACACCTGTCGTGGGGCTCTCTGCTCAGTCAGTGAATTAGTGGTTGGGGTCTTTTCCGCCTTGCTGGGGAGAGGTTTGGCCATCTTACGTCCTCTATGGCGACCCATGACTGGTTCTCCTAGGCCTAAAGCCTCATAGTGCCCAGAGGAGAGTTTAGTGGAGACATGTGGTACCTCTGTGATGTCCACCATGTAGGAAGTCAGGCCCTCTATTGCTTGGAGCCAGTCGAGGAGTTCTAACTTATCACCATGGGGAACAAGGCCTTCTTCTTTTGTAGGCCAAGAAGTGAGCGACTGAGAGTTGGGAGAAGAAATTGGGGCTACTAAGGCACCACGGACCCCTTGGTCCACACCTTCCTCCAATTTGAGTTCTTGTGGACCATGCTCTTGAGGAATCCACAATCGGTCAAAACCCCAATCATGCAGAACACCTGTACTCCTAAGCCAAGGATGACCATTGAGTAATGAGAAGGCCCCTCTGACTTCAGGAAGCCAGATTACTACAAAGTCAAGTAAAGAATGGAATCCCTTGGATTACTACAGTGACACCTTCTACTAGGCTGATAGGGGACATCTTCCATTGGTTAGCCATCTGAACACAAAAGTTGGCTGGCCACATCACCCTGAGAGCTAGTACATGGATTGTGAATTCCGGCATGAGGTTCACCCCAAAGCCACCGTCCACAATCGCCCCAGAAAGTGGGGTACCATGAATCTCCACAAAGAGGCGGGGGCTCTAGTAGTCTGTAACGGAGGAATTGGTACGGCTAATACCCATGCAGCCCGCAACACCGGGGTCCGGAGGGAAGGGGAAACCCACCATACTGCCCACTAGTAGAATTGGTGGTTGTACCATTGAGTTTCTGCAGGAGTGTACTGAGACAGTGTCGGACACTGGGGCTAATCCGGAGAAGATCAAAGATGTTCATTGACGTGGTATTCCCCTTGAGTAGATCCTCCATGGAGAAAGGTGTAAGTTGTGGTTTGGAATGTGGAAGAGAGGTTGTAGAGGTCCTTGAAGGCCTGCAAGAGGACTGATCTATGACTGCGAGGGACTCGCATAGTTTTATCATCTGGCTCATCCCCTTGTTGCTCTTTAAGCATTGCCTTCCTTTGTGATCTGGTGACCACTGTGGTGGATGGTGGATCCTCATGGGTAGGTGTTGGGTTTGTGATGGAGTCCAAGAGTGGGAGAGGAAGGTTGGCAAGTGGACGGAGAATGTCCTATAGATGATGTCCAACAGAGACTAAGTGGGTGGTTGGGTTCGGAAATGTGAAGTCGGAGGATGTGGATGCTCTTTGCTTGGGGCAATCCCGGGTATAATGGTCCTTGGATTCTGGACAATGCCAGCAAGGCGGAGCACCTTCTGGAAGGGGGCAGCGGCTTTGGTAATGACCATATTCCCCACATCTATAGCAGAGGATGGGACGATTGCGAGGTTGGGGAGGACGAGTAGGATGGTTCATGGGGATTACTACCATGGTGGTTGGTGCTGGAGGATTTTAGGGATGAGTGGTGGAAGGTAGGTCACTTGGGAAGTGGGTGGGCAAGGAGGAGGTGTAGCAGTATGGAAGGTTTGTGGAATGGCAACGGCAGCTGTAGCATAATGGGCAAGGTTGGGGAGTGCCGAAGCAGGAAGATTGCGAGGTTGGGGAGGGCGAGTAGGATGGTTCACTACCATGGTGGTTAGTGCTAGAGGATTAGGGATGAGTGGTGGAAGGTAGGTCACTTGGGAAGTGGGTGGGTAAGGAGGAGGTGTAGCAATATGGAAGGTTTGTGGAATGGCGACGGCAGCTGTAGCATAATGGGCAAGGTTGGGGAGTGCCAAGGCGGGATGAGGAGTTTGTTGTTAATGGAGTTGCTGGAACCTCTTGAGGTAGTAGCAATCTTTATCTTCATGTTCTCCTTTTTCACAAAAGGAGCAGTACCTCCTTTATGGGCATTCTTGGACAGTGTGTCCAAATGACTGGCATATAGCACACCACAGCCCCTTCTTGGTTTCGTGTGATGAGTCTTCAATTCTTCAATCTCCCTTTTGAGTTGGAGAAGGATACTTTCCTCGCTCGGAGGTTTTTGGCTCACTTTGAGTGCCTCCAGCTCTTGCTTTGGCTGAGCCACCGGGTCATCCGATTGTGTCACTGTTGGATGTACAGAGCCTACATCACGCTCAAACACAAGTCATGCATTTTCAAGTTGGGAGGCTAGCTCCTAGAAATCCAACAATGTTGTTGGTGTGGGCCGACTCTCTCGAATCTTCTGCTGGGTGACCTAGGTAAGGCTTGTGTCACCCACTGACGCACCATGAAGTCGCTAAGGTAAGTCGGTAAGTGGGCCACCAGCACTGTGGTCTGTGTCATGAGTTCTGACACTCTCGCCCCTGGTAGCAGTAGGAGCTTCCCTAGCTCTTGGAGAATGCGGTCCTCATAGTTACCAGGACAGAAGGTCCAGAGCAAGGTGTTTTTTAGAGTGGTCCAGTCTGCAAAATGGTCGATTGGAAATTGACTAAACCACTTGTCTACAGAACCTTGGAGAGTGGACAGAAAGAGCACCAAGAAGGCATCCTCCCGCTCAAGACCCCAGCTCTTACAAATGGAAATGACTTGTCAGATGTGGTCATCCACATTCTCAGTGTGGATGATCCTTTGAAGGTGGGAAGCTTAACGTTGACTCAGCCCAGCACTGTGGAAAGGGGTTCTGCGTGCCAGGAGGATTGGCTAGACCAAGAGGGTTGGCTTGGCCTCCTGCATTGTCAAGGGTGGGGTTACCAAGGTTAGCCGCTATAGGAAGAGGTGGAAGAGGGTCCCTAGGTGGTACATCGTTGAACCTCTTCCGATTGTAGTAGCGGATTGAGAGAGGATTTTTGGATGGGCTGACTAGACTACCACGGGAGCGTGTATTGGGCATGCAGAGAGGACGCAACATAGAAAGAGGAGGACAGGCTCACAGCACAATAGAGAAGACACTATGGAGCGGAACACACACAAGAAGAGACAAGACTGCGGGAGGAACGAGAACACTTGCACTACTTAGAGACACTATACATGTCCTTCACTGTACAGTGCGCACTTAGCAAAGGTCACAGTGAAGAGGACAGCAGTCGTCGGTACCGATGGAGCCTTCAATGTTACGTGCACCTCTTTTTGTCAGTTGTGGTGGTGCGACTCCACTTTGGATGATCCCAAATGCTTGGTGCCTCTATGGCAGGGTGGCAGTGTGGCGTTGTCACGATATTGCGGTGGACAGTCCATGTGAGCACCCTTGGTGGCTAGACTAGTGGCAGGGAATCACCAGGCACATGTAATTTGAGGGTAGGACAATCATTTGCAAAGTGTCCAAATTTGTGACAACGGAAACAAGCTCCTGCAAATGCGCCCCATTTAAGCTCAAAACATTTTTCTCCCATAAGCACAGCATCTACTTCCATATTGAAACTTGGATTGATTTCTCATTTTGAACATTCACTTGTAGCATACCAGGCTTCAATTGATTGACGTAACTTTTCTACGGGCCGCAAACTCTCGTAATCGATTCAGGGATTGGTGAATGTGTCCCACAAAACACAACTTTTACAATTACCCATGACATTGGGGGGCAGATAACTGTGCCAAGACTTTGCACCAAGTATGGAAGAGCATCACAAAAAATGACAGGGAAGCCAACAACTTCCACCCAAACCAGACAACGATGCTGCACAAGTCAATAGTAGGGGCACATGGTAGCATATGGACCTGCTGACCATAAAACAAAGGAGATTTTTGAAATAACTGTTGCTTGAAATCAGCCTGCTTGAGCACCACTTCATAAAAACCACGGGCTGCATAGTAGACACTTTCTACATGTAATCCTGCAAGCGTTGTGTTTAACCATTGCCCAACATCGTTTGTAGAGAGCACCCAGCCCAGAAAGAAGAGAATCACGGCCTGTTCAGAGACCTACTTTTTTTTTTCCAACCAGCCTTTGGCCCAAGATCCTCCCATAGTTACCAAATTTCACCGTCCGTAGACAGCCACCCGTAGACGCTTATTTATCCACCCATAGGCGATGCCGCGGAGGAAGCACCAATAGGCGATGCCGCGGAGGAAGCACCAAGGGGGGTTTTGAACCCACGACCTCTTGGTCCTAGGCAAACACATTCACCACTTGAGCTATCACCTCATTGGCTTCAAAGCTTATTTACTTAGGGAAGAATTACATTCTTTGGGATAGTGCACTTTAGTGTGGGTTTGGGCTTCTCCCACTTTGCACCCTGAAAATCTTGATGCAGCACATCATAAAGAAACTTTAGTGTGGGTTTGGGCTTCTCCCATTTTGCACCCTGAAAATCCTGATGGAGCACATCATATTGGGCTTCTCCCACTTTGCACCCTGAAAATCCTGATGCAGCACATCATAAAGAAACTGCATAGTAGGATCCTCGTACCTTGGCTTCTTGGGATCGGTGCCATCAACAAGTTTCTCATGTCTTCTTTCTCATCGTAGTGGATTACCTGTTCCTGTGTATCCATGATGCAAGAAGCTCACACACTTTGCTCACACACACATGGAGAGGCGCGCACACACACACGGACACACAAATGAGAGCAATGAACAAGAAGAGGCAAATTCCAAACAAGGGAGCAGGAAAGGGCAGCAACAACAAGAGAAGAAGACAGTAAGCAGGAACAGAGGAGGACAGACAGTCAGCAAAGGCGGCAGCCCACTGCAGTAACAGGTAACAGCCCACAGAAAAGACGGACGGGAGAAAAGGACACCCAGTAGAAGCAGACAACAGTCAGCAAAGTAAGGCAGCAGCTCTCTGCAGAAAGAGGCGACAGATCTCAGCAAGAACTAGCGAGACGGCCCACATGCATATGCACATGCCAGAGAGTGATTGGAACAAAGTCCACACACACAGATGCACATGCACCTTCCTAGCTTCCTTTGCCTCACCCATGCATGCCCACACACCACAATGCACATGCATACACACCAGAAACTCCACACACACAGATGCACACGCAGATGCATACACACATACATGCCAAAGAGTGATTCGAACAAACATGCTTTGAACTTCAATCACTCTTTGCTCGTCGTCCATTGAATTGCACGTGACTTGAACAAGCTCATGTTTGAGCCTCCCATTATATTCATTCCCATCCCATCTGCCACAAGAAATTTGTTCTTTCCTAGCTTCCTTCCTTTGCCTAACCCATGCATGCCCTTCCTATGCCTAACCCATGCAAACACATGCATACATTCATACACGCCACACATACTCACCGCATGCATGCACCACCACACACATACACTCTCACACCATAGTTGTGCCTTGAATGAAGGACTATTTGGATGGTTTGAAAGGATGAGGTAGAGCTGTCTTGCTTTCTAAACTAGTGAGTGCTTAACTTTGTGTGCTGCTGAGTGCTTTTTCTTTCGTTGATCCGATTGGATGACCAAGCAAAAGGGACCAAAAACACAGTTATGTAGCAAATTGGGATCCATGCAAACATAAGAATACATGTATCACAATGACATGCCATCAAATCATACTTACTCTAAAGCAGTGCCCAAGCCTTACTGTTCACCAAGGTTAGTGACGTATGTATGACTACACATACATCCATCTTTTCCAAATGTATGTACGAAGTTATGATAATTATTATGGAGTGTTGCTGCAATTATCTGCCAACAAACGTATGTATGAAGTTATGATAATTAGTATGGAGTGTTGCTGTAACTATCTGCCAACAACGCTATATGCCATATTTTAGAGGTTTCACAAAATCCAACGACAATGGCAAACTCTTTCATACGGAGTGTTGATGCAACTATCTGCCAACAAAGCTATATGCCATATTCAGAGGTTCGAAAAATCCAACAACAAAGAGCACTCTTTTACATTGCAAACTCTTTCATATACATACAACACACAAGGGCCAAATTTTTTCACCCACTAACTATTTGCCCATTCATGAATTCCAAACTCTAGGCTCTTGCCCAAGTGCTTGGCTCACCTCTCATCTCAGCCAATGATCTACCCAAAAGACGTAAGTTTGAACCCGGACACCTACATAGTGAAGGGATTAAGGTGCACCACAACATGTGGCATGGCATCCTTAGATGAGGGTTGGATGTGTGTTCTCATGGAAATCAGCTTTGTTGTGCAACTCCTTGAAGGCATTCAATGTGTTTTCATCAAAACCTCCTGCAAACTGCCATGCATGGACCAATGCCAAGTCAGCCTTTTTGATAAATCAAGATGGGCACACCTAATATCTATTAACCTTCAAAAGAAAGATGTTTTATTAGCTAATAGATAATCTAGTGAGAAAACTCCTTGGAAAATACAAAAACACAATCTTACATGATGTACTTGAACAAGGAACCTTGCTGCTTGCACTAACATAAGGTCCCTTGAAACCTCATCTGTTTGAACTTCTCTGACTGCATCAAGATCTTTTGTGACTCTTTTCATGCACTTTTGAGCTAGCTGAAGAGATGCTTGCTTGATCTGCAACCTCAGGTTAATAGTTTGCTAAATGCTAGTGTTTCTTGTAAAATTCCCATAACAAAGTCTATTCTCCATAATTAGCCTATTGATGATGGTGATGATGAAGTGACACTGATGATAGTGTGCATCATTATTGACAATGATAGTAATGGCAACTATGACAGTGATGGAAACGACCACATTGATGATGATGATGGCAATGATGCTGATGTGATGACGATAACGATGAAAAAAATGGCAATGATGATGATAAGCAATGACGATGTTGATGAGGTCCTGTGGGATGAAGGTAGAAAGCTGCACACACAGTAGGCTGCCCCATCCACATGTTGACCTACATGTGGGATAAATTTTCTTCCCTTCTACCAAGCAAGATCCCCACCATATGCACAAGATCAAGCTGCAGCTCAGGTGCCTCCAACGTGATGGTGATGAATATGCTTTCCATTATCATAGTAGTGATGATAACATTGTCAATGAATATGACAATGATGGTGACGACGTCAATGACGATGACAATGATGATGGTAATGATAACGATAACAATGACAATGATGACAATAACTATGACAGTGATGATGTGTCAGGAAGCTAAGATGACCCCAAGCACAGAGGCTACAAGTGTGCACTAGGGTGGGTTGCCTGCCACCTGGCAGCCCCCCACTCCACCAGCCAGCCTTCCCTCTCTTAAAGGCTGGAACTGCCCACAACCTTATTTGTAGGCTGCCCTGCCCTATCCACAACTCGACCTACATATGAGATAATTTTGCAGTCCTACTCAGCGAGACTTCCAACAGCATGATGATGATGATGACAATGAGTATCCTCTTTATTATCATAGTAATCATACCAATGATGATGATAATAGTAATGATAATGAAGGTAATGACCTCCTCCTTGACAATGATGATGCCAACAACTACGACGATGATGATGATGTGAAGAGTAGTATAAGATGCCTTGATTGAAAGGTTTAAGTTTAGAGGCAAGTCCAGGTCCTCTTCATATGCCACGACATGGTTTTCAAGCATAAAATCCAGTAAAAAGTGTACCTTTCCAATCATCCCAGAATCAAGCATCCAGTATGTTGGAATATTAAATTGCTTAAACTGTGCTATAGCCAGATCCCGCGCTCGAGTGAAACCTTGGATGTGTTTTTCAGCCCTGATAAAGAAAACAAAAATCCAAGTAGATAATGTATGACCTTACCAAATTAGCCTTGCTTTTCAAAGACTTGCATGGACTAAAACAGAGAGAGGTCCATCTAAGGTACTTGCTTTTCTTGCAAAGCCAGCATTTCCTTCAAAGCAAGGTCTGTAGGGCTCTTGGGTTCATCTTTGAAGGAGCTTATATCATTCTCCAATATCTTTAAGTCCTCATATTCATAGACTGCCCTTCTCATTGCATCGACCTTGTTCTCAGGCCAATCCGAAAAATCTAAGAAATCTTGCTTATCAGCCTGTCAAAAGCACTATGTATAAGAAAAATGGTTAAGTGCTCAATCCCTACATAAACCTGCATCCAGAGCACAAAACAATTGCATACTCCTAGACATAGAATGGCATGCAAAGAAGCTGGCAAACTCACCAACCCAACTAGAGGCTTGACAGCTCCAGATAGCCCCTGAGCATGGGAAGATTATATATATATTTTTTCCGGAAAATAGATCCTTCTATCAGTTATATGAAGAACCAGCCAACAGGATGAAACACATGCTCAGAGCCTCAAAAAGAGAAAAAACACTGGGGAGGGTAGCCCCTTCCATGGATGTCCCCAATCAGAGGGAACTACCTCATACATGCGGGGGGAAAGCCAAACCGGTGGCCTGTAGTGCCAAGTGAGGTGACCGGCACTGTGTGAGAGGAACCAACCCTGTTGTGAGGTGCAGAGGAAGGCCTCTCCACGTCTCCACATGTGGTCCAAATCTCCCTAGAGCTTCCCCCACTGATCATGGAGGGTATGAATGATATCTGTCCATATGGCACAGATGGACTCCGCTTGAGGGTGAGGGAGCCCTCAATGGCCTCGATGCACCGTGCCCGCTAGATGTGCCGTGCCGCAACGCTGCTGATGATCTCCCAACAAGTGCCAGGGGGGCAGGCTACTACTGTAGAGTCGGGGGTGGGGAGAGACTCTATCCTCTGCAATGGATGATCCTGAGGGCCTGACTGTATCTGTCTCCTCATAGTGAAGGGCGGGTCCTGACTCACCTCCGCCACCACAAAGAAGAAGAGGAAGGGAGCTAGGGGGCATCCCTGTTCGGCTGATTTGGAGATCGAATGTCCCCCAAGACCCCCTGAACGAGGACCTGACTGTGAGCTGCCGAATAAAGAGCAAAGATGCCTCTAATCCACCCAGCTGGAAATCCCATGTTAAGCATGGTGCCCTCCAAAAAAACACAATCGACCTTGTCATAGGCCTCAAAATCCAGAAGAAGAACAACCATGTCCTCCTGAGAAGTCTGGCTACAGCAGTCGCCTCCCAAAAGGTGAAGATGTTATCCAGGATGCTCCTATCCTGGATGAAACCGGTTTGGGTTCCATGGATCAGGTTGGGGAGATGAGGTTGCAGGCGACGGCTGATGGCTTTGGTGAGATTTTGTAAGCGTTTCCTAAGAGGGTGATGGGGGGCCAGTGCTAAATCTCCAAATGGTCACCACCCTCCTTTAGAATCAAGTGAATCAGCCCCTCAGAAAGTCTCTCCGGCATGTGATCTGAGGCCATGATCGCATTGAAGGCAGCCATGAAACCGTCTTCCATGAGATCCCAATGATGCAGAAAGAGAGAGAGACCAGCAAGCCATTCTTGCCTGACACTTGCCCCGTAGAAGGGCACAAAGCGAAATCGCATAAACTCATAGAGAAGGGGGAGCACAAATGGGCCTGCAGGCCCGGGGGTATCACCTCCTGCATTCTATGCTGCGAGACTCTCTCTCTCTCTCTCTCTCTCTCTCTCTCTCTCTCACCTCCTCCACCTGCGAGGTGAGGGAATCTGTTGAAAGGAGATTTCTGAAGAAACCTGTGGCTATGGCCTAAACCTGGGGGGGGTCCGTCTCAATCCATCTGTGCGATGGTGAGAGCCTACTGTCTCAAAGGAATGCCTGAGTCCAAAAAGAGGCCCTCACATGGGATCGATACTCCACCCTCCTCTCCTCAATCGATCTAATCTCTGTGCGGGTTGCCTCCCACGGACTGTCTGGGGTTTGCTCCTGCAGCCTCTGGAGGGAGGCTAGGCCTGTGTGGAGACTCCTCTCCTGCTCTCTAAACCTGGTGAGTCAGTCCTGAGCTGTGCTCTGTAAAAGGGCGTTGATCTCCTAAAGTCCATAGTCAAGAGCGGGGCTGCCGCCTCCTCTCCCAGTCTAAAAGTGAGGAATCTCTTCGACTCTTCTGGCGATCTCAGGGTTCTGGACCAAGCTCTCAGGTATTCGAACACTCTATTGACGCTTTGGTCTGCAAGCATCCTCCAGGAGAAGTACAACTGGCGAATGATCTGACAACATGGTGCTTGCGAGAACACCAACCAAACCACCTCTGCTACAAGTCCACTCATCCACATAAAATCTATCAATGTGCGAGAGGTTCAGTCCCTGCATCCTCTAGTCTGATCTGGAGAAGCGAAAGCTTCCTGGAGTTCAGCCAAACGCAGGTTAGTGCCAAGGATCCTGTCCGCGCAGAGGGAGGACCCCCAGTGTCGTATCCAAGCCTCCTCCCGGCCTGCCTCGGAATCCAACAGCATGTTAAAATCTCCGCATGTGCACCAAAAATCAGCCTGGAGAAAAGCCTGTTTCACGTGGGCCAGAACTCACTCCACCCCGCCACCCTTTGGGGGGTATAAATGTTGAGGAAACCCACCCGGTCCTCCCCAACCTGCGCCCTCCCCTGAACAATGATGCCTGAATCCAGCACCGACGGAAGCATCTGCTCACTGACTGAAATGCACACCCCTCCCTGGTTCCCTCAGGGCCAAAGGCTGGGGACCAAAAGGTATGGATGCATCCAGGCAAAATCTTCCTGCATCTACGGGTATGCCCTGCTGCTGAAAGGTGATGTTCCTGCAGGAACAAAAGATCAACTGGGCCTCCTACACAGGTATGCCCTCCTGCTGACAGGTGATGGGGGGTGGGACCTGCTCACCACCCTCTCCACGGAGGGTAGGGTTAGATTAGGTGAACACCTAGGTATAAT